>NC_080069.1:122514675-122832643 GCF_949987535.1 Balaenoptera acutorostrata
ATCTTCTGGAATGTCAGTTGCAGAGGATCAGCTCCAGTATCCAGCCTTCAAGTGCAAAGGGCCCTCTCTATCGACGAGCATTCCACCAGTCTTTTGGCAGACAGACAGACAGACAGACAGACAGACATCACAGAGGTACACACAAGGAATTCCAAAGGCATCTTCTGCACGTCTCCAAATTCCACCTACTGTCCAAGGCTCGGTCACACCTCCTCCTGCTCACTCCAGCCGACTCTCAGCGGACCCATCCCTCAGCCTGTGGATCTGATCACCTCTGGACAGTTCTCTGGAGTGGCGGCCGTGAGTCCGGTGTCTTCAGATGCACTTAAGCTGACGGGAAGCAGGATGTCCTTCTCTTCCCTCTATCTGCTCACTTGCCAGCCCAGGGCTGCACACCCCGCAGGTGCTGGGCACTTAGAGATTGGTCAATGATAAACGTCAGAGGCGTGCCGCCCTGTATCCTGAGATCACTGGGCTTACGCACAGTGAGTGCACAGGTGGGGTGGGCGCTGGGGGTGCAGAGCTATCACACGACGTGGATGCTGAGGCCCCAGGACGAAGCGCTTCTCATGCATGATCACATTTGACTCCACAGCCTGGCCAAGCATTTTACAGGTGAGGAACACCTGGACACCTCACTTCTGACCTGTCCCCACGCATCACAGTTGGAAACATGCCTGAGGCCTCAAAGTCGACGAGGAGCACACCCTCCTCACGAGGACGTGCACACACATCTCGCAAACACACATCTCATGGGATCTTTCCCCAGTCGGGTCTCCAGATGAGACCTTAGTCACATGATACCTTGCTTGTAGATGTGTTAGAGACCCTGATGTGAGGACCAGACAGCTATGTCCAGGTTCCTGACCCAGAGAAATGTCAGATGATGCCTGTGTTTTATTTTCAGCTACGTTTGGGGGTAACTTGTTATGTGGCAATAAACGATACAAATGCTGAAAGTGGCGTCCCTAGTCCGTCTCCCACAATTAGAGTCTTTTAGATCGTCCTAACCATTGAGGTTTCTAGTTTTAAAATGAATTTGAGAAAGTCCCTAGTGAAGCAAAATTCTTGCACCGTCAAACACGTCAGCTCCCTACAGAGGCCTGGGAATTGGACTTCTCCCAAATCTACGTGATCTCCGTTTGTCAATTTGGAAAAATAAAAATATAAAAAGAAAGCAGGATGTTTTGTGCATGTGGCTTTTGTTGACGTCTTGACTCCTGGTGGATTACTGGAAAGTGATTATTTTCCTGGCTGAGGCACAAGCTGAGTCCTGCCTTCCCTTCTCCCTGGACTACTTCTCAGAGGAAATCCAGGCAGATGTGTACCACTTCCACGTGGGCATGCCTCCCTCCTGCATCCTCCCCAGGCGCTGGGTAGGCCTTGCACCCTGAGTCCTGACACATCATCATCAGGCTCTGTTTCCCCTTGTTCTGTGTTTCCAAGTCAGTACGTCTATACTGTACCCATTTGAGCTCCTTGTCACCCCTCTTTTGGGTACCAGTGCCTGGCACAGAGCAGGCACTCAATAAAGTGTCATTGAATGAATGTCTGGTAGCAGAACTTTTGGGGGTGGGAGGGGTAGGTTGGGGCAAGGAAGGCAGGGGGGGGAGCACGCTTTCTGCAGGAGTCCTTCCCCGAGGGAAAGCACCGAGAGCTGAGGCTGCCCCTCCTCCCTCCCTCCTTTCCTCTAAGAAGATGTAGGGCACCCTAGGCAGGGGGTGAGGAGCCGGATCTCCCAGACTCGGCCACTTATCAGCCGCCAGCCTGTCCAGGACCCAGAAATCAGTAGGATCCCGGCCCTCCTGGGCCCCAGCCAGGCAGGTCGGCTGAGACAGACAGATGTCTCCACACCCATCTACCATCCAAATGGAGGCGCTGCCCGAGGCAGGCTCAGCTCTTGGAGGCCAAGAGCCCTGGCAGATACGAAAGGACTCGTGCCCCAAGATCTGGAGCCCAGGAGCCCCAGCTCTGCAGCAGCAGAAGCCTCTTAGCAAAGCCCCCGCCCTCATGCCAAATGGGTGTGCACACATTTTCCTCCCTCCCTCCCTCCCTCACTCCATCCCCTCCTGCCAGTCCAAGGGCACCCTAGGACATGGGGCAGCAGTGCTAAGATAAGGGGCACTGAGGACATCTTATCCAACATGGGAAGCTTGGATTAATTCCAGCTCCAAACGGTGAACAATGGCCTGCTTTCTCCTTTGTGGGGACAGGTGTTTCCCCTCATCCAGCAAGAACTAATGCAGCCCCGTGGGAATGCTAAAAACCAACGGCCAGCCGTTACCTAGCTCCTGCGGGGGTTCTAGGCACAATCTCTCCAGGGCTCCTGAGACAGATGCTGTGAGCTGCAGATACTCAGCCGCTCTGCAGCCAAGACCCGGGCTGGTACCCTCATTTCCACGGATCTCACCTCTCCCAAGATGGGCAGCAAAGTCCCGGTGTGAGGTCTCCATTCACTTCTCCAGAAGACCCAGCCCAGGCGTGGGTGGCTGCAGGGGCTTGATGAGCTCTTGCGGACCAGTCGCTGGGGCGTGATGGACGGTGCAGGGGCGGGGAGCGGGCCCTGGGGCTGGGAGAGCGGTACCCGAGTGAGTCTAGCTTCACTGCTCCCATCCCCGGGGATGCACAGGTGGGAGTGCTCGCTGGGTTCTAGTCTCCAGCCATACCAGCACCTGCAGGCTCTCATCCTCTGGCCCAGCCTACGGACAGGTGCTTTCATCTGCAAAGTCTCCAGGATGAGGAAGGAGGTGCAGGGTAGTGGGGGCTCTGCAGGGCCTCGCCCCAGATGGGTCTCACTCAGGACACTACGATCTTAAACGTTAGTCTCCTCCCTCCCCTCTCCGAGGCTAAGCCTGCTCACCTTTGAGCACCTGCCTCCCGTGAGGGGAGGCCGCCCCTGGTCTTCCCAGGCCCCGTCACCCAGCCCCGCGGGGCACCTGTGGGCCAGTGCAACCCCTGGAGGCCTGAGGGTCACTCTAAGTCTCGGTCATGGACTCCTCAGGCCAGGCTGGCGGCTCTCCCTGCAGGACACTTCTCGACCAGGTCATCAGCTTCCGGCCCGTTGGATCTCATTCGGCTCCAAGGACCAGCGCCCAGGCCCGTAGCTCCTACACCCCCCGCCGGCCCCGCTCCCTGTCTTGACGTCGGTGCAGCAGCTTCCGACCTGTCCGGCTCTGATGGGAGGGCCACACTGTTTCCTGAGTCACTTATTAGGCGCCACTGCAATCCAGGCCGAGGTTTCAGACAACAAATGTGTTGCTCAGACCTGTGATGAACGAGCTTTAATTGGCGTTTGTCCCCCAGAGTGTTCCTCGACTTCATCTTTAACCGCTGATGCCGAGAAACGGTTGCCTCTTCCAGCCCTGAAAACCCTCGAACCTGCGGACTCTGTTTCCTTTCGTGCCAAGTGCAGCCGAGAGCAAGCGGCCTGCACCACCGTCCTGGTTCCGACCTCTTCCCAGGTCACGCGCTACTGCTCGCGATCGGCCTGTGCGCTCGCCCAGGTAGCCAAGAGCGATCTGACCGCACGTTCTGCCCCTGGAGACAGGGAGCCTTCCATCTTCTGACAATGGTTCCCGCCTCCACAGCCTGGCAGGGGGCCCTGCCAACTCGCATCGGTGTGGTAAAAGGAATTGCCCGCTTCGGGTTTCACTTTCCCATCCGCTCCGGTTTGTCCAGGCCGGTGGATCTCAAACCCGAGCAAACCCTAGAATCACCTGCGGGCCTTGTCAAAACGCAGATGACGGGGCCTCCCCCAATGTGTCTGAGTCAGCAGGTCTGCCGCAGGGCCCAGGAATCTGCATTCCTAACAAGGCGCAGATGCTCGTGCCGATGGTCCGTGGACCACACTCTTGAGAGCCACTGGGTCTAGGTTTTGCTGCAGTAACAACAATCCCTGACATCAATGTTGGCTGAAAGCAACATGTTTCTCGCTCATGCTGTAAGCTCACCCCTGGAGGGTTGGCCAGGGACTCCCTCCGGGAACCCACTCACCGGGGACGCAGCCACTCTGGGAACGTGGCTGGTGACACGCAAGAGGGAACCAGTATGTCAGACTGGAAGAGCCACGTGCTACTTCCGCTCAGGGTCACTGGCCAGGACGAGCCAGGGGGCCGGGTACTCTCATCCCGCTCTGTAGCTGGACAGCAGAGGGGGAGTCTGGGGACCTGCCACCTCCGCAGGGCGAGAGTGAGGCCCGCACACTGCCAAGGTCGGGATGCCCCAGGTTTGTGGAAACTCCCCCAGGAAGCCTGGAGGGCTGGTGCCTGACCACAACCCAAGGGCACCCCAAGGCACAGCTCTGTCTCCGGACGCCCACTGCCACTTCCTCCGAGGAAGAGCTCCCTTGGCGCATGGCTTGGGCAGTGGCTTCCTTCCACTTTCTGTGACCTTGGCCAGGATTTTGAGAGTTTCTCCTGTCCTGAGACTGGGGTCACACACTGGCTTAATGCAGGGGAAGGCCCTGGTCACACTTAAGAAGACAGCCGATCACATCTGTTTACGGTGGAAACATTAATCTTGATTTATTGAAAAACGATTACAATTATTCCTCTGTTACACAGGTTTAAAATACTTTAAAACACCCTTTCCTGGGCATAACAGTTAAAACGTATGAACACGTCTACTGGATTTTTAGGAAATGTACAACGTGTCACTCAACATTCTAGTTTTAAAGGGCCTAATGTCCTAGAATCTTTACCATAGGTTTTCTTTGAACCGTTTTCTTTTTCTTTTCGCCAACACGTGTCCAATTATGTAGATGAGGGGGGAAAAATAAAATTACGCCAAAAGAATTTCTGCAAATATAAGAAGTAATTTTATTGCAATATACCATAGCTAAGTGGTCTGGGGAAAACGGGACACATTTTGACTTCAGTACAAATTACAACAGCTTTGAAGGGTCCAATGGAGGAAAAGATCGACAGAATAAAAGGAGAACTCGGGCAGGATGAGAAATCAAAATGGAATCACATGACCTAGACAAAACCCACAGGGCGCCCTACGGCAATGCTCCGATATGGCTTTTCTTTTGACGAGATGAAGGAGAGGGTCGTTGGCAGATGCTGGCATCCTGGGTTCGGAAGAATCTCGAAGCCAGACTTTTCTTTGGCCAGAGCAAGACTCAGTTTCCGGGGGAATTCCGGAAAGCCTCGTGGGCGGCGTGTTGTCACCCTTGGCTTTGCTCCGCAGTGGTTTCCTAAGCTGGAACCATGGTCCAATGAGGCGGGGTGGGCGGAGAACAGCACCAGAGCTGGGAACTGTCACAGCTCCTCCAGAGGAGGTGGCGCAGGGCCCCGGGGCCTGTCTTGCTTCTCCCATTGTGGAAGGAAAGGGCATTGCACAAGGGCAGCTTTTCACAGTGAAGGGATCGCCTTTCCTTGCTGGCCCTGACAGTCCTCACCCTTGCTCAGGGAGGAGGACCAGTCTCAGATGGAGCTTGGCCGGTCCCGAGCGCCCGCGCGGCTGAGACCCGCACCCAGCACGTTTGCAGATGGAAATCCAAATCACTTTCATGGGGAAAAGGCACCGCTGGCAACCCTGGAGGGGCTCACAGAGTTCATTGCACATTTGTCTGTCTGCTGAGGCCGCACCCAAGGCAGCCCAGCTGAGAGGCCACAGGCTGCTTCAATTCAGTTCTTGCAACAAACGCAGAAATTAGCACCACAAACATTCGGCAACAGAATACAATCTGCCATCGTTACACTGTGGGCCATGCAGAAAGCGACCATGTGTTTTGTGTGTGTGTGTGTGTGTGTGTTTTCAGATCACAGATGCACAGCCTAAGATTGGTACCCGGCCTGGGGCGGCTTCACTGCTGTCTGGGAGGAGAACGGGGCCATGGGAGGGAAGGTGACCCGCATTTACCTTAATGTCCTTGGCAAAAACCCAGATGGTGGAGGCAATAGCCAGGATGGAGAAAGATGGGAGAACGAGGCCCGGCAGCTACCCCCAGTGTCACCTTCAAGGAGATCTTAACAGATAGCACCACGAAAGAGAAGTGTAAAAATAAGCACCAATTTTCATTTAATTATCATCTAGAGAAAATGTGGTTTCCCTGCCCTGGACATCCTCCCATCAGGCTCTGCAGGAAGAAACATGGAAAAAGGAAGCAATTAAAATTAATTTAAGCCTGCGTTTTCATCTAAGTGCATGTGGAGAAGGCAAAGTATAAAATCCTTTTTTCTTTTTCTCCCTGTTAAAAAATAAAATCCAGAGCTAATCAAAGACTTGTCTGAAAGGGGCACTGGCACCTGCTTTTTAAATGGTGGGGTGAATTCTTGCTGCCCTTGGCAAACTTCTAATTTCTCACACGTCCTTGAGCGGGCAAGGGTGCGGACTGCATCCCACAATGGACACCCCACCTGTTTTTTCAATTCTCCCAGTGGGACCGAAGCGGGGTTGACAGGCATGATTGAAAGTCAGGGACACTGAACATTTATGACAATACAATACAAATATTTACTTAAAACTCACAAAAACAAAAGCACCTTTAATCCATCGGAAAGGCACATGCAGGATGACATTTGGCCTGTGAATGGATCTTGTAAAAACAGAGGCTCTGGAGGGTGAGGTGACCTTTACAAGGCTTGCCTCAGAACAATTTTTGAAGGTCAGGGGAAATACACATCTTCAAGTTGAATTTTTTCCAAAAAAACCCAAAAAACAAAACATGATCTCCAAATACTGCAGCCACACCCGGGCCCCTGTGGACTCTCCGTGAACGAGATCCACGGGCTCGGGGGCAAGACGCGTGGGCCCCGTTCCCTTCCCTGGGGAGTGTGGTGTAGACGGAACGGAGCTGGAGGAGGCGGGCGGCTGCGGGGCATCTATGTCATGTGATTCGTCTCCGGGGCGGGGACTCGGCTCTTTCCCTTTGCTCTCTCTGGGTGTGGGGTGGGCCCGGCGTGGTGGGGAGGGACGAGGGGCCTTCACCGTCCAGGACACCCACGGGCGGTGCGCTGAGGTCACGAGGTTGCTCTTGGGGCCAGGCTCGCGGCTCCTAGCCCAGGAAGCAAGCCGGCCCCACTTCAAATCCGAATTTCTGTGACGCTTCACCAAAGTCGTTGAACATGATGTCCACAATGGGCACTTGCTCCACCTTGGGGGTGTCGATTTCCAGAACGGTCTTCTGATACCCTTTCTTTGTCTGGGGGAGGGGAGGGAGGGGGATGCGGGTCAGCGGGGGCTCCGAGATGAACCAGCCATCCACGCCCGCCACGCCCACCGCGGCTCCGAAAACCCACCCACAGCAGGACGGGCCGTGGGGAGCAGGCAGCGCACCCCAAGACGTCCGCCTCACCCCCCCATCATCCGGGAGGGGCACGGGAGCCCGCGTAAGGAGGCTGCGCAAGGGTCCCCTCCCCGCCAGGGGGGCACAACCACACCAGGGACTCCTTGTCCGAAGATGAAGAAGTCTGAGAATTCCAAGACAGCGACAGCTGACCGCAGGCCCTCCCTGGGGCCACCAGCAGGCTGGGTCACGCTCGGAAGTGAGAGGGATCTGCGTTCCCAAGTTCGAGGAGAGGGAACCTTACCCCCGCCCTCAGAGGAGCACTGGGTAAACTGAGGTACGGAGGGACAGGGCGAGCTTGGGGAAGGAGCAGCTGCTGGGATGAGTCAGGCCCTGCCTTGCTCCGGCCACCTGTTCCATCCCCGTGAGCATCTGAGTTCACGCTCAGCACCACCCTGGGGGACGGGAGCCCCACGTTTCCGATTAGGAGAGTGAGCCCCAGGAAAGGGGCAGAACTGCTCCAGCAGTGGTGTCACCCCCCCCCCCCAGAATACAGGGGGTGAAGGTGCAAGCCCACCCTGGTCAGACAGCACCTACACCCAACCCTGAGCATCAGGACACTTGTCAGGGATGCACTGGCCCCATCCCCCGGCAATTCCCCCAAGACGAGGGTCCCGGATCCTCGTAGACACGGTCTGCCCACCTGTCTGGGACCAGCAGCCTTCTCCACCTCGCACTGGACCAGGCATGTCCTCAGCTGGATCTGGCCCCGGGGAGGCCCTCCCTCCCGTCTGATCCCCAGCGAGGCATGTCCAGCTGAGGGAGAACGCAGTGCCTCCCGGGGCCTTGTTCCCCTCCCGTGGGACAGCGTGGGTCCGTCCCTCTGGGGGAGGCCGTGACCATCACCCGGGTGACCACATAAAGCCCCTGGAGCCCTGCATGGCCCTGGAGAGGCGCTCAGTAAGTCCAGCTGCTATGAGGTGGCCTTCACTCTCCGGGTGGCAGCTTCCACGACAGCCCCAGCCCCCATCTTCCCCACGGATCCCTCCCCAGGGGGAGCCCACTTGGTGAGGAACAGCCCGCACGAGGGCACCTTCATGTGACGGCAGCTCAGCAACCTCACGGCACCATTAGGGACAGACTGTGTGTGGCCCCCAGATCCAGGTGGGGAAGGCTTAGCTTAGTGTGACCGAGTTGGGAGGCGGAGCCACTGGGAGCCAATTAGGTCACAGTGGAGCCTCATGAATGGGATTCGTGCCCCTTTAAGAAACAGCCGGAAAGCTAGCTCTTAACCCCACGTGAGGACACAGCGAGAAGGCAGCTGTCTGTAACCCGGGGGAGGGCCCCCACCAGAGCCCTGCAGCTGGCTCCCAGCTCAGACGTGCAGCCTCCAGAACCGTGAGGAACAACTGCCTGTTCTTGATAAGTCCCTGGTCTGCAGTGATTTGTGACAGCAGCTCAAGCAGACCGGGAGAGATGCTGGGCCACAGCCATCCAGCTAAGCTGCCCCCAGAGTCCTGGCCCTCGGAAACTGAGTCAAATGACAAATATTTGTTGCTTTAGGTGTTAACTTTGGGAGGTAATTTGTTACAAGCCATGGATAACTAATATGCTCTCTGCGGCTCATCTTTCTCAACTGGAGCTCCACGGAGGTGGAGAGGATGGAAGGAAGTCTCATGGTGGCAGGGCTCCTGGCCAGGCCTCCACGAACGCACCGAGCCTGGGAGGGACCTGCTCTGTGAGTTTCTAGACGTCGCCTCCTGAAGAGTCTCCCTGACCCCGCAAACTTGTCCTCCCCACAGCCCTGCCTTAACGAGAGCACTCACTCCTGCCCGCAGCAGGCCAGGCTGGAAATACTTTAAAGCCAGGACTTGCACTTATGAGCCAATGTGCGTCCCCTCGGGAGCTCGTTAGCACCGTGGGCTCTGGCCCATTCCAGAGACGGGATTCAGGAGGCCTAGGGCGGATGCAGCGTCTGCGTGGTTTAGATGCATCTCAGGCAATTCTGACACATGTGGGTCACGGCCATCCCCTGAGCGACACTGTCTGAAGGACCTGCTCTGGCGGCCAGGAGCTCAAGGGCACAGATGCTACGAGCTTCCAACACAGGGGCCGCGGCCCAGCCTGGGGGAGCATGGCCAACTGAGCTGCCAGGGAAGGGGCTAAGGACCACTGCAGCCTTGTAGCTGCTGGGAAGCACTGGGCGGGCAGCAGGGCTGGACGCAGGGTCCCCAGAGAGGATGCCCACCTGTGCCCCTTCAGGATGGAGCCCTGGGAGGAAGCTGAGCCCTCGCCCTCCCTCGGCCAGTCCAGTGAGGAGGGGCCAGAGTCCACCCTGCCTGCCCCAGCTCTACCCCCTCACCGGTCCCAGCAGGGACCGCCACCCAGCAGGGACTCAAGTGAGACGTCTGGCCTGGCCTCCCCTGGGCCGCTGCTGTCATGGGGAGCTGTGCGGCTTCGGCCACAGGCGGCCTGAGCCTTGCACGCCAGTGGGCTGGGCAGCCCAGCCTTCTCCTTCCCCACAGGGAATGGGGCAAACAGGCTTTGGCAGGGCCAGAGCCCGTCTCTTCCGCCCACAAGGGACGGCGGCGCGTGCTCGGCTGGCAGGGTGATTTCTCCCGGATCGATGGGGCCCCCGCGCTCCGATGATCAGAGCGCTTAGAGGGGGCATCTGTAAGCTGTAAGCCGCCGTGTGCACGCCGCGCCATTACCCCGTTATTCCTGAGGCATAAATAACCTTTATGGGCTGGCAACGGCCCCCGGGGGTGCGCAGAGCTGCACAAACAAGGGGGTTTATGTGGCGTGGCTCCTTGGGCCTCCTGCCCGGTGATCTGTGCTCCTCCACAGGGCCGGCCCTGCTCGGTGGCCCACCCATCAGGCGACAGAGCTGCACCGTGCCAGTGTCCAAATCCCAGTGTCTCTGGCCCTTATTTTTTATTTAATAGATTTATATTATTTATTTATTTTTGGCTGCGCTGGGTCTTCGTTGTTGCGCGCGGGCTTTCTCTAGTTGCGGCGAGCGGGGGCTACTCTTCATTGCGGTGCGTGGCCTTCTCATTGCGGTGGCTTCTCTTGTTGCGAAGCACAGGCTCTAGGCGCGCGGGCTCAGTAGTTGTGGCACATGGGCTCAGTAGTTGTGGCACACGGGCTCAGTAGTTGTGGCATGTGAGCTCTAGAGCTCACGCTCAGTAGTTGCAGTGCACGGGCTTAGTTGCTCCGCGGCATGTGGGATCTTCCTGGACCAGGGCTCGAACTCGTGTCCTCTGTATTGGCAGGCGGATCCTTAACCACTGCGCCACCAGGGAAGCCCTGGCCCTTATCACCATGTGAATCAAGCAGGCCCCCCCACCCCGGGGGAGGCAGCTAGCATTCATTCCTTCTGGCCTCCTGCAGGATTACCTGGGAGGGGTGTGACTTTTCAAACCGTGCTGAACTTCTGGTGGGCAGTGGAGTTGGGTGGGGTGCACAGAGCGCTGACTGCTCCAGGCCGTTCTGCAGAGGCGCCCCTACGCCCCACCTCCATGCTCTGCTCGGCCCAACCCTCCCCCGAATCCCCCCCCCCTGCCTGCCTGCTGGGCGCATGTTCTCCATCATCAGGATTATTCTGTTTAGAGCCATGATCTCTCCACCTCCTCAAAGGTAACATCTTTTCCAGAAGTAAAAATGTCAAGCGCCAAATCCAGATATTCCCATGATGCTAAGTCTTGCCTCTGCATTGGAGATGCCCAGAGGACCACTACAGAGCTCAGAAATGACTGCCAGGATTCCTGGCGTCGGGGCAGAAAATTGGATCTGTGTGGTTGATTTTCTCAAGGAGAAGCTCACGGTCGGGATGTCACATGGATCTCAGGGCTCTTCGGGGCTCCTGGGCAGCAGGGCTGGCTTCTTTGGGTGGAGGCGAAGGAGCCCGGTCCTTCCAGCCTTCTGAGCGATCCCCAAATCTTTGACTGTCCTTCCTGTAGACTGGCAATTTTGTTCCCCGGGGCGCATGTGGCAATGTCTGGAGGAACTTCTGGTTGTCACAACTGAGCGGGTAGAGGATCTAGCTGGTCAAGTCCAGGAATTCTGCTCAACATCCTACAATGCACAGGACCCTTCTACTCCCCTGCCACACCCACACACAACAAAGAATCATCCGGCCCCAAAGGCTGAGAAACTCTGGTCTAGAACCAGGTTTTCTCTGCATGCCTTAAGGGAGCAGAACAGGAACGACAGGTGGAAATAATGGGCAAGCGGGTTCCAGCTCATTTCTCAGAAGAGCTTCCTAACACTGAGACTTCAGAACCGTGGCCTGGGCTGACTCAGGAGGTAGTGAGCTCCCTGTTGATGGAGGCATTCAAGGTGCAGCTATGCCAGGAAGGGACTGCGGTGGGAGGAATGCTGGAGTGGGAATTAGGAGACTCAGCTCCACCATACCCTGAGGGTCTTGGCAAGTCACTCACAAAATAAAGCGAAGACCCTGATCAGCGGTTCTCGCCCAGGAGTGGGGAGTGCTCCTCGTGCCTTGGGTGCATGGATGCTGGTGATGTCCTGAAAGGCCCAAGCAATGGGCAGCTGCCCCAGAGGCTGACAGCACACCCACGTCATCAGGAGACGTTGGACCAGAAGGAGAGGACTTTGGATTGTAGGATTAAGGAAGGTCCGAGCTTGCCCTGTACTGGGAGACTGCAGAGCCGGGAGGTCGGGTTCTGAGTTAGACAGCAGCGCTGGAAACTTCTGGGCGGGGAGCTTCGAGAGGAAGAGGCATGGGGGCACTTGAATCTTCCCAGGAAGCTCTCAAGAGTGCAAGAGCCTTCTGAGCTGCATTAGGGGGCCAGGGGCACCTGCCTTTTCACCCCAGTTGGTTCTTCACAAGATACATTTTCCCAGCATCCCTTCCAGGGAGTGGTCTCTCTTCCAGGAAACCAGTCTGCACCCTTTACCAGATGACACGTATAGGGCCACCCAGAGTGTTTCCCTTTCTGCCGTGGAAGCCAAGGAGCTCCAAGCCCCGCCCCAGGCTCTGTCTCTGCTCTACGAGAGTCCCTGTTTCTCCTCACATCTCCACCTTGACTGCCTTGTGCTGTGAGCCCGTGTTGCCTAAAACCATCACAGGAACAGGGATTCTTCTGGGGCTCATGGCAGCTGAGCACGGCTCTGAGCTCTTTTTAGGCACGTTCCCCCTGGAACAGCCCTGTGACGTGGTGCTGTTATTACCTTCGTTTGTAGGAGACAGACATGAGGGATGATTTTACTTGGTGCCTCATGACCTTCTGGGAGCAGCCTGGGGTTTGCGTCAGGAACGTGAACAAATGCTGGATGGCTGAGGCTTCCGGAGGCTTCCGGATCCCTTTCCACAGGGAACTGCATCCCTATCTGACCTTAAATAGGGACCAGTTCTGCACATTCCATGGGCAGGTCTGAAGGACTGACCCTCACCAGTCCCAGGGGCCAGGGCAGCACGGAGGGGAGGCCCAGCTTGCCGAGGAGGCTGCCCTTCCGGGCACCCTGGCCCCATGCCTGCCCTGCACTCGCCTCTAGCCCCAAGGAATCCCTTGGGGGTTATAACTAGGTCCTTTTGTAGGGAGAAGGACTGGAGCTTCGCACAGCTGAAGGGTCCATCCCAGTCCCAGCGGGGCAGCCAGGGGAGGAAGCAAGACGTGAACTTGGGTCCACCCGAGTCCTGCTCTCAGCGGCTACGAGCGACCCAGTGGGTCAGCACTGCCCTCCCGTTTTCCTGCCTGGCTGAGCCTGCCCTGCAGGACCATCCAGACACTCTGGCTTGGCCAAGTAGCCAGACCACCTGAGCAGGGAACCCTCAGATCCCACACACGCCCCGAAAGCACAGGACAGGAACACACAGCAGGGAAGACGGACGCACAGGCAGGAGCACTGGCTGCTCACAAGCACGCAGGGACAGCTCAGTGCCCGGGACGCCTGCCCCTGGCTGCGGACACCTGTGACCAGCTCTGACACATGCCCTGGCCACTCTGTACGACAAGGGTGTTGGAGCCAAGTGGTGAAACCTTCTGGAACCAGGAAGAACCAGAAGGGACTGCAGATGGTTCACTCAATGTGAAAGTCCACGGGAAGGGCCCTGACAGGAACTGGGGCCTGGGAATTAGGGAAGAGCTTCCCGACCTCGAGACCAGAGGCACAGTGCCTTCCAGAGGAGGGTGTCCACAGGCGCCGGCACCGTGAAACTGGCCCTGGACACTAAGTGGGGTGGACCCCCCACTAGCCCTGTCCCCCAAGGGAGCCGGGCTGGGTGGGGGCCTCGGGCAGGGTCTCTGGGGAGCAGGTGGTGAGAGGCCGGGGGTCTGATGTCAGATGTGACGCTAAGACCCGCAGAGGCGGTGCTTCCTGCTGATACCCCCATCTCCAGTCCTGGAAAGGCCACAGGAGGGACACGTCCGAGGGTTTCACCAGGACTGGGCCCCGTGCACAGCCCAGGACGCAGCTCAGACCCGGGCTGCCCAGGGCACACACAGCCCCGGCAGGCACAGTCGAGGGGCTGACCCTGGCAAGCACAGGGGCCGGGGGCCAAAGAGTGAAGCAACCCCAGGCCTGACTGGCTCCTCGGGCCTGAGCAGAACGTCCCTCCCAGAGGGCGGCACAGGGTCCAGGGAGGTGACCCAGCGAGGGCTGGGGGTGTCACAAGGGTTGACACTGTCACCGCCCTCTGAGCCTGCAGGACTCCTCCCAGCACGGCCACACTCTCAGGAGCGAACTCAGACTCAGCTCCGGCCACTCCCCAAAAAGTGGAGGCGTCTCAACTTCCGAATCGGACCAAGAACGCTCCATGTCACACCAGGCACGGGGTCAGGGACCCAGGCTCGGCCTTTGCCATCAGGTCTCAGCGTGGCCTTCCCGACGCCAGCTCCGCGGGAAGGTCCCCACCGCTGGCCCGGGGATTCCACGTCCGCCAGCCACGGTCAGCGGCACCGTGCCTGGGCCCTCGCTGCACCCAGGGCCCGGCACACGGTAGGCGCCCGGGAAGTTCGCGGTGACCGAATGAACTGCGTGAGGCACCGACAGACGCCGTCCCCCGTCCCCACCCCCAGGCGGGGCGGCGGGTGACACTCACAGCACAGCCGTCCACCAGGGCACGAATGTAGGGGCTGTTATCGTAGGACATCTCCTCATCGTTGGAGCCCAGGAAGCGCATGGCCTTGTCGTAGCTGCCTGTGGCGGCGTCCTGCCAGGCGACCGACTGGTAGCAGTTATAGGTGATGTTTTGATGGGCGGAGGCGCTGAGCAGCCGCAGGAAGGTCATCTGGACCACGCCCACGGGGTTGCCCTCAGTGTCCACATAGGAGAGCTGCAGGGGAACAGGAAGGGGCGCTCAGCAGGGAGGGGACACATGGCCGCGCAAAGTCCCTCGTCCACACAGCCGGGGCTCCCAGAGCTCCAGCCACTCGCTGTCTCCTCTGGAGCGTGCTGGGGCCAAGAGCCCCACCTGGAAACCTGCTGCACGCCCGGGCCCCGGGGCCCAGGCCAGCATGCACTGGCCTCTCTGGGGGGTTCCCTGGAACACTGTGAACCACGCCTCATTGCTTTCAGGGACCTAGATAACCTGCCCACTCCACTTTACCTGGTTGGTCCCTACTCAGCTTCCAGGGTTCAGCTCATGTGCCTCTGCCTCCAGGAAGCCTGCCGGGGTTATCCCGGCAGTGTCCATCTTTCCTACCGGCTGTAAGGCCCTCCACACCAGCACTGGACTCCTGTGTCAGAGGCACCTGGGGCCTGGTCTGCAGCCCTCCCTGGACCGTGAGGACCCGGAGGGCATGGGCTTGGCATGTGCATCCCCGTTACTGTGCCCCGATGCCGGAGAAAAGAAGGTGCTCATTAGATCATGCTAATACATGAAAACCACTGGCTGATCTCTGTGACGTGCAAGGACCTGGCCAGGGCCACGAGAATTGGAGACAGAAAGGGCAGATGGCTTCGGGGAGGAAGGGGCCTGAGGCATGGGGTCTTGGCCAGTAGACAGGAAGGCCGGCCTGTGAGAGGGTCACAGGACATATGGCCAAGAGCCAGAAGCCTGGAGGGACCAGGCACCATCGTGGAGGCACCGGGGACAGGCCCTTCTTGCCCCTTCCTGGGCGTGGAATCCAGGGGAAAGCAGAGTGGGCCGTGCTGTGGCCCGGGGTGGTCAGCCTTGCCCACACTGAGCGGGCAGCCCGGGGCGCTCTGGTGGCAGGAGCCTCGCTGAAAGCCCCGCTCTCTGCCAGCAAACCCAGGGCAACACCCGGGACAGAGTGCTGGTTCTCAAGTGGCTTCTCAGCGTCACAGGTCAGATGCACGCTGGGCTGAGAGCTCAGCCGGGCGCGGGCCAGTGCCAGGCGTCCCGAGAGACAGATCAGTTTCTGCGTCTTCTGAACTGCAGCTTCCTGAGCTGCTGGACACAGCAGGGGCGGGGACAGTCCTTAGCCCCTGGGACGAGGCGGGTCTCTCCTCTCCCTGAAGGCCCTCAGCGTGAGAGGCCAGGCTCTCCTCACACACCCAGCAGAGCAGGCTTGGCCCATCACGTCTCCCCGACAGACGATGCACAGACGGACGTCAGGATCTGAGACCCGCGCTTCTCCTCCCTGCACACGGCCGCTCCCCCGCTGCTCTGTCTCGGACCCTAGCCCCCAGCCTACCCTAAAAGAGCCGTGCTGAACACACGAGGGAGAATTTAAGTTGATGTTGTGCACGTATGTATAGAGATATCTATGTAATTAGAGCTGAAGGCGGTGAGCCAGGCCTGGGATCCTGCCCTTCCCACCGGAGCGGGGAGAGCGCAGAGCTGCTGGCCAGCTCCCCACACAGCCACCAGACACCGACTTCTAGCCGGACCTTGAGGAGAGAGAGTGAATACCAACCGCAGTCTGGGCCGTCGGGTGCTCCTCCTGGACGGAAGGTGACTGACTGGAGGAAAGACGCATGCACAGAGAGAGGTGGGGCAGCGCTGGACGCAGAAGGACCTGAAGCCCCCAGTGCCAGGCAGGCGGAGGAGGACCAGGCACGGCCGAGCCCCGCCCCACGATGGAGTCCCAGAGCCCCGTCGTGAGGCCCCGCCCTCCTGCGGGAAAGCAGCTCTGCAGTAGCACCTTCACGTGGGATGCCCAGGGCAGCCAGCCCAGAAAAGCACCTATTTCTTCGGGGAGGGACCTGTATTTACACCCTGTCCACTCTGATGGTCACAGGCTGCTAGAAATGATGCAGCAGGAAAGTGCCAAAGACGAGCTGATGCTTCCCCTAGACTGTCCCTTCACCTCCATCCTTGGTCAACTGTCTGCGAAACAGGACCCAAGCAGCAGGCAGGCTCTGGGCTGGTGGCTGAAAGTGGGTGTTCTCTACCCGCTTCCACAGAGCAAGGGGTTAGGGGTGCGGGGCCCTGTCTGGAGAAGGCCGCCAGCACGGCTGCAGAAAGGACCACGGCCCCGGCTCCTCCTGACCCCCGTGCCCACCACCCCCTCTATCCACCCGGCTCAAGTGCCCTGGGCACTGCCCCCCCGAGTGGGCGTCCACTTCAGGTCCTTCTGCCTGCCAGCGGCTCCTTCCCGAGGACAGCACCGAGGAGGTGAAGGAGAGGAGAAACAGCAGGAGAAAAAGGGGGCGAGGGTGCCGGAGGTCCCCACACAGAGACGAGAGGAAGTCCCCGGACGTGCCAAGGTGAGCGCAAACCTTCAGTGTCTGGAAAGAGCCGCAGTGACTGGGAATCAAGGACACAGGGCGTGAGATATTAATTGTGAGCACGGAGCACCTCCAGGCCTAGGAACGGGGGTCCCCAAGTGCAGCGGGCAGAGGCCGCTGGAAGGCCCTACTCTGAGTCCTGGGGGAACGTGGCCCTGGGACCCCCGGGGAGCCAACTGAGGGCAGAGGGTCGGGCCCGAAGTCGTGGACCCGAGAGCTGGCTTCTGAGTGAGAAGGACGTCCTTCATGGATGGCCCAGGTGGGACACTAGCCGAAGAGTGAACGCAGGAAGAAAAGGGGGCTCTCGTGGCACCTGCAACGTGGCCAGATCTGGAACCTAGTCCTTGAACTTGCCGGGAAGGGAGCACAGAACTCTGCACTTGATTCCAGAAACGGGCCCAAATCAAACTCCCAAGGTGTTCAGGGAAAACACCCTGCCGCATGGAAGCAGTCGCTGGCCCCATACGATCGGGTCCAAATGGCCTCGGCCTCTATACCGGCTAGAAAAGCATCACATCCAGATCTTTAGAGGGATGCCAGTTGCCTTTCACCTCCGGGATGGCCTATTTAAGACTGGCTCCCCAGAAGTTAACACAGGGACCAGCATGGTCGTGTGCGATGCAACGGAGAAGCCCAGGGTCCCGTCGGCAACCGGAATGGCCCCTCGGCCCCCAGCCACAGCAGGGGCGGGGCCCAAGTAGGACGGATCCTGGAAAGAATCGGATGGTTTAATGGTCCAGGACCCACTTCATCCAAGCTGCCCGCTAGGACTTAGCAAAATAAACCCTCCACTCCCGGTGTCTCTGGTCTCAATTCCTGGCGGCACCCAGCTGGGGCTCTGGATGCCAGCTTCGTGTCCTCCAGCTGAACAGACAACCATCCAGCTGCTCCCGGCTAAAGTGAACCCTCGTCAGGGCGGCAGGAGGGGCCGGCCTGAGTCTGGCGGTCACGGCCGTGGAGCAGTTTGGCCGAAGGGCAAGAGCAGGTGCGGCGCTGGGGGCGATTAGTCCCATGCAGAGCCGAGCCAGGCCGTGCCGCAAGCAGGCAGCCCCGTGGCCACTTACCAGGGACCCTCGCTTGTACTGACTGTACCAGGTGGAGGGCTGCTCTTTGGGCCAGCGGGCCATTTTACTCTGCAAGATACGAAACGGGTGGGTTTAACTGACACTGCACACAAGTCGGAGGCCGTCTTACCAGTTTGCCACGCTTGAATTCACTGAACCAGGAACCCGGGTTTTCTTTGGGCCAAGAAGTGATTCTGGCCTAAACATCGAGGCGGGAGGTGGGGAGGGAGAGAAACAGAGAGAACGACAGTGTTACTTCTGCCTTCACAAGAAATGCTCCCACGTCCTGCAAACACGCCTTCTCCCCGCCCAAGCGGGCCTGCGTCCTGCCCTCACAGAGATGCAAGACGGCCGGCTGGGAGAAGATCCCTTAGGTGCACCTAACTCCCCCAGAGCCGGGCACTCGCTCCAGGATGGACCCATGACCGCGATGGGGACGGGGGGGCCCTGGTGCTTTCCAGGCGCGAGCACCTGCTTCACGTGCAGGGTCAGAAGAGTCTGCACCTGATCAGTTCTGTGTATCCAGCACCTAGGACAGAGCCTGGCACTTCGTGACGGCAGAAAAATGCTCGTGGAGTGAATTAATGAAGGGGTGAACGGGCGGATTCTCACTCATCTCGCCCAGATGACGACAGTAATGATAATAAGACCATTTACTACTGATAGGCTGAGAGCAGACAGGTGGGCATTCTCTGATTGGATCCCCTGATCTGGGGGCGTGGCTCTATCTCCAAGGCCTCTGCCTGGGGACAGAGTGGGCAGGAGACCCTACTGAGGTCCAGCTGGGTGTGAGGTGTGCGTGTGTATTTCTGCGTATGATGTGTGCATATGTGGTGGTGCGTATGTGGTGTACAATGGTGTGTGGTGTAGTGTGCGTGCCGAGTGTGTGGTGGGGCTTTCTCTCTGGGCAGAGTGCCCACGGCTCCAGTCTGTTCCCAGCTGTCCCTCCGGTGCTCTGCCTGGGCCCCAGGTCCTGGTCCCCATCCCCTGTCTTCTCCTCTGAGCTGGCCTCGTGCAGGGGAGCCTGAGAAGCGGCCCCACTGGAGGAAGAGCAAGTCCAGCCTGCCCCCCGCCCCTTGGGACTCTCCCCTCTGGTTCCAAACCTGCCGCTGTCAGCGCTGCGCTCGAAAAGCACGAAGGCCGCCTCCTCCCAGAGCAGGACCAGAGGCGTGGGCAGGTTGGCGCCTCGCCCAGACTTCTGCCCTCCATCCCCACCCCTTCCGCCACCAAGGGGGCCCTGCAACCCGGGAGACTGGGCAGAATGCCTCAACCCGCCCGAGGCTCCCAGCCCGTGGGGCCCTGGCAGTCAGCACACGTGCAGAGGAAAGGTGAGGAGCAGCGGGGGTCACTCAGCGCCCCAAGCCCACCGTCCGCCTGGCTCCACCACCAGCGAGGGCTCCTGGGGGGCGTCCTACTGGTTCTCCAGCAGCGAGGCCGTTTGCAGAGGACAGACCGCAACAAAAGAATGTGAGCCAGCATTTTTCCACTTGAATTTCCTCCTGGGCCTCTGCCAGATGCAAGGGTCCTGAGGTTTGAATTTCCTTGTGAACCACAGGGGTCTTGTTGCCAGGAGTGTGGTTTCCCAAGGATTTAAAATCCCAGGTAGGGAGAGCGTGAACATGAAACAGGGGTCCCCAAGGCACCCACGTCAGTGCAGAGCCCCTGTTCCTGCCGGCCCACAGGAGTGCCGGAGCTCCCCTCGGTGACAGAGAGATTTAGGGACAGGGCACCTCTCCCTCCAGAGGAAGGGGCTCTGGGCGCTGAGGCAGCTGGGAAGCCGAGGACCACAGGCTGCCCGACTCCTGCTGTGCCCGACCCTGAACCTGCACAGGTACCATGGCTGCGGCTCCAGGAACCCACTGCCCTCGGCGTGCGGCACGGGGTGGGGAGCCGTCTGGGCGGGACCTTATGGAGGAGGGTCGGTCCAGGCAGATGCAAAGGGCACTGCGGCCAAAGTCTCCACCATCTTCCCAGGTAGAGACCTCGCCCCCCTCCCTCACCTTTCCTGGGCCACAGTGGGCCTGGCCTCCAACGCGTGCTTGAGAGAAAGCAGCACACGCCTGCCACACACGCCTGTCCCTGCACACCACCCGCATGTCACCCGCACGTCACCCACACGCCACCCACACCACACACACGCCATCCACACGCCACCTACACGCCATCCACACGCCACCCAATGCCACCCACACACCACACATGCCATCCACACGCCACCCACATGCCACCCACACACCACACACACGCCATCCACACACCACCTACACGCCACCCATGTGCCACCCGCACGCCACCCATGTGCCATCCGCACGCCATCCACCCACCATCCACACGCCACCTACACACCATCCACACGCCACCTACATGCCATCCACACGCCACCTACACGCCATCCACATGCCATCCACACGCCACCTACACGCCATCCACACGCCACCTACACGCCGCCCGCACACCACCCACATGCTACCCACACGCCACCCACACACATCCACATGCCACCCACACCACCCACGTGCCATCCACACACCATCCGCACACCACCTGCATGCCCATCCACACACACTGGTTCACACCCTTCCGCACACGCAGACACCCCACCACAGAGGCGAGGGTGCTGAAAGACCACAGAGGTGACTCAGATCGACACCCCACAAAATCTCCATGGATCAGACCATCGCTAAACAGACCGTAAAGGAAGGCATGGCACTCAGGAGCGACTAGCCAGGAAGCTGACACTACGAATTTCAGCAAACGCCAGCTTCTAAAAGTCGTATTTGGGTCACTTTCGCCCCCAAAAGTCCTTCCATGGGTTTCGGGTTGCCCTGAGGTCAGAACTGTAGAGTCATATTAGGAAGGATCTGACCAACCAGTGGTGGAAAGCCCAGCCCCGGGGGTGGTGGTGGGAAGATAGCCACGAGCCAACCACCCCTTCAACTTCCACAAATGAGGCTGTACTAAGCCCATCCCATCGCTACGAATTTCTTCCTAAGGCAAATTCAAGTCTGCTTCTGGAGAAAAGCCTTGAGTTTAGATCTGGCCAGTTTCTGGGTTTCATTCTTAAAGCTGCATGCACGTGAAATATCTGGAGCCCTGGCCCGGCCCCACCGGGAGAGGAGGCGATGGAGGCGGGTACTCACCCCCTCGGACTTCTTGTCGGGGAAGACGCACGTCGACCCCCCGGCTGTGAAGTTGCAGTAGACTTTGAAGGAGTCCCTGGAGCAGCCTTGGTTCGGATCCACCCAGTACTCACCTGGATCGCAGGGTTAGGGTTGGGGTTAGGGAGGGAGGCGGGTCGTGAGAGCTGCTCCTTGGACAGTTCCAGAAGCAGCTGCCACATCTCAGCCCAGCAGTGACAGCACACAGCCCAGGCACGTGCTGCAGCACAGCCCTTTCCGGGCTTTGCCCAACGGCGTCCTGCTGTCCCTGCTGGGCCCACGGAGTGACAGGGGCAGACGTATCACCAAGAGGACAGCTGGAGCGTGAGGCCCACGGGGTCCAAGCTCTGGGGACCCGGGAGGGTGGCTCTGCCTGCTGGCGGGTGGATGGGAACCCAGAGGTGCTCCGGGAAAACTCCTAGAAGTTCATGTACTTAGGATCAGAGTCAACCAGACCCACAGGCACCCCTTAAGTCTTGCAGAAGAGTTCATCCTTCCCAGAGCAAGCCAGTGTGGTCTTATTTTCTAGTAGGTAGGTAGTGCTTGGTTATTAATGGTGACAACGGGACTGATTTGCATTTTTATCATATTCTGGAGTCTCAACAGTGCTTTCCCAAGTACAACCTCAAATACCAGCACGAGGACTCGTGTTAACACTGACAGCAGCTGCGGCCAACATCACTTCAGGCCCAAAGCATCTCATACATCGTATACACGTCCTCTGATAGGTACGTGTTTTAATTCCCATTTTATAGATGGGGATCATGGGACTCCGGGTAGAGCAGGTTACCCGCCAGACGGTGACTAAGATTAGACCAGACCCCGGCTCTGTGTGACCTCACAGCCTTGACCTCTTTCCCCGGCCTCCCAGGACGGCTTCCCCTCCTACTAGGATGCCTCGTCAGGTGACAAGGGGGAGATGCCCCTGCATCCGGGGACCTGAGGCCGAGCGAGGCGCGTGCCCGCCCAGGCCTGGGTCCCTCCCGCCACACCGGCTGCTCAGCCCCAACCCCTCCGTGTGTCCCCGGGCCCCCAGGTGCCCTACCGTCGGGGAAGTCAGGGTGGCAGAGCTGAAGGTCTTTGCAGGTGCGCGCGGGGTTCTGCTGCGTGCCCAGGGGCCGCTTCATCTGCTCGATCTCCAGCTTCAGCGAGTTGAGGGAGCCGAAGATCTCCTCCATGCCGTCCGCGTAGTCCATGTAATGCTCGCCCTCTCCGTCGCCCATCAGCTGGCTGGCGTCGATGTTCCGCCGGGTCCTGGACGCCTGGATCGGCAGCGGCTGGATGACCTCGCCCGGGGGGCCCTGGGTGCCGAAGGGGGACGGTGGTGGGTGGGAGAGGACGAGGCAGCCCCCGGGTGGGGGCAGGGCCGGGACCGCCAGGGCCGCACCTGCAGGGTCCTGGGCTGCAGACACCGGCCCCCTCTTAGTAGTACAGTCTTCTTCCCTCTTCTCTGTCTCTGGAACATTCCACCCCCATCCCTTGGGGCCTTGTCTAGGGCTGCCTGCTCCTGCCACACACATGCATGCGTGCACACACGCTCACACACACGCATGCATGCACACGTGCGCACACAGAGGCACCTGGGCATACACACACGCGCACGTGCACGCACGCACACACACAACCCTCCCCCTTCCTCTCTCTTCAACCAGACTTCCGAGGCGGAGGCGCCCTGGGCTGACCTGTGTCCCAGGGAAGGGGACAGGCCCCGCCCCGCCACACACGTTTCATAACGTTTTGGGATTGAACCACACAAACAGATGCTTCCATGATTCCCTCGGTGTTAGGAGAACCCCCATTGGGCTCCCAAGTCCTCGAGGGCTACTCACCGGCAGGCCAGGGGGTCCTGGCTGGCCTGCTTCACCCTTCGGGCCAGTTGGACCCTGGGGAAAAAGAAAAGAGAAGCAACCTTGGTCACTGAGGCCTGATACGACTTGAGTCCACCATGAGGTCTAGAATGATCCCCAGAAACACGTGGAGAAGGTGGAGGGACAGACCTCACATGCTGGGGCCCCTTCCCAGTCCCAGATGTGGGAACTGGACACCCCAAGGAGGGGACTTAGGGGGACAGAGCCCTTTCTGCAAGGCAGGGAGCCTCGGTCTGAGATTACTCAGGGTAGAGGGGAGCTCAGGGCAGCCCAGCCACAGAGGAGGGGTGTGAACGACCGGCCCCATGAGTCAAGGGCGAAGGGGGACCCCAGGGTGGTTCTCATCCAAGGGGATGCACATCCCTCCCCCGGGTGGCATGGGCCGGTCAGGGGCAACACCACTTACTGAGGATCCCTTAGCACCTTTTGGACCAGGAGGGCCCTGCGGAGAGAGGGGCAGAGCGTCAGCTGGTGGGCGGTCCCTTCCCCTCCCAGCACCAGCCTGCTCTTCACGCCCTCCTTGCGCCCGTGTCCCCCCTCCAAGAGTCTACGCTTGTACCTGCTTGACAGGGGAGGTGGGCGGGGGCAGGCGCTCACCCACACGAAGGCCAGGAGGGTCCCGAGTGCCCCGGGTCAGCCTCCCACCCGCCCCAGCAGGGAAATCACAGCTCAGGCAGCCAGAGTCAGATGTGACAAGGGTGTGCTGGCCTCAGAGGCCCTGACACAGAGCCGCTCCAGTCCTCGCAGCAGCCCACAGCAGGGGCCAGCATCGGATCAGCCGGGGCCAGCTTGGGCCACGTGCACCCAGGCCCAGGTGGGGCTCGGAGACTGACTGGTTTCGGGCGAGAAGAGACTCAAGGCCGGAGGATGTCCTTGCAGTCCTGGGTCTCCCAGCTGCACAGGGGGGCCCCAGGCTGGTGACTAGAAGACGGGACCCCAACTCCTCACGTCCGGGCCAGGCTGGCCCTGCTTATGCCGACGGGGAGGGCCGGGGGTCCAGCCACCGTCTTCGCCGCCCCCAAAGGGCCTACAGTGGACTGTCCACACGCCCTGCAATGCCCGGAGACAGAGGCTCCCCCCTTCTCCTCCCCAGCCTGAAACCAGAGCCCAGTGACCCCACTTCCTTGTTTCCACTGCTCGGAACCCAGATGTGAACTAATGAGCAGATCAACCCGTGGTGCGGGGCACCAGGTCCACCTGGGCTGTGGCCCAACCCCAGGGGGGTCCCATGACTTCCCTGTAACTCTGAGGTCCACCCCCCACTCTCCCAGAACAACCCAGGGAGCCGCGCGCCCCTCCCAGATACGCACCGGCAAGCCAGGGGGGCCCGGGGGGCCAATCGGGCCGGAAGGACCAGTGATACCCTGAAAGGAGCAGAAACGGTCAGCAGCGTTCGGATCGGGAGGGAGCTTGTCCTACAGCCACGCCCCTCGGTTCTCGCTGGCCTCCTCCCCCAGCCCGGGCTGGCCACGTGCGAAGGGAGCCCTCGCTCCCTGCTGGGCCCGGGGGGCCTGGACACCTGCTGTGAGGCTGGGCACCCGCAGGGCCGTGGGTGTGAACGCTTCCTTCCGATGTTCTAATGTGAACCATCCCTGCCTGGTCCCCTCTGGCTGCTTTCCGCTCCCGAAGCAGAAGCCCCGGGGCCGGGGGCGGCGAGTGTCCTGGGGTCCTGTCTGTTCTGTCCGTCCAGCCAGCCTCCCAGTGGCTTTTCCCACACTCGGAGTTTGCAGCCTCTGAGCCGACCCTCTCTCCAGGTCTCGGTGCCACGGGGAGACACCGTGGACGAGGCTGGGTTGGGGGGACACTATCCCACGAGCTTCCTCCCTGCCTCACGGCTCTGCCCCCTCCAGCTCTGTCTCGGGCGTCCCATCCTCTTCCAGGTCAGGTGCAGGCCAAGGTGGGCAAAGCACAGGGGCACGTGTGAGCCTGTCACACCTGGCTTGGGAAGCAGTCATTCACAGGCTGGAGTGCGGCCCCGTGGCCCTGACATGGGGACGGGAAAGACCGGCCTGCCAGGTCCCCCTGCCCCCTCCCTCCACTCGCTCCCCGCCTCTCCTGGTCCTGGAATCCACTGCAAGAGGCTCCCAGGTGCAGGGTCGGCGAAACTTGCAGGCTAAGGTTTCCTTGGCTGTGGTTTCCTGGGGGCTTCAAACTCCAATTAGCTACAGGGGTTCCCAGGGAAGTCTAGGGTCAGGTGTGCATATGTGGGGTCAAGGTGGGAGCAAGGATGTGGCAGATATGGGGTCAAGGTGGGGGCGAGGATGTGGTTGAGCAATGCCAGTGACCTCCTGGACAATTAGCTGGGTCACAGGGTCTTGCACAGAGTGGGGGGAAATGACCTTCACTTCTGAGGTCACCAGGACCCTGAGGGCTAGTGAGGGTCCAGGCTGGGCTCCAGTTCTGCCCCAGGTTGCTGCCACCTGGGCGAGCCCATCCCCTCAGCTGTTCCCATCTTGATTTGATAGACATGGGGACATCCTTCCGGCTCTAACGAACCTCGGGTCTTTGAACACAGAGCCAGCATCCCACGCACCTGTTCTCCCTTAGGGCCAGAGGAGCCCTGGGGGCCGGGGAGACCGCGGTCACCCTTTTCTCCCTGTTCGCCCGGAGGTCCGATGAGCCCGATCAAGCCTGGATGTCCCTGTGGGAAAATGAAGGGGCATTTGCGGTGGACACCTCACGTCCAGCCACATGGGCCAGCTAGACGTGGCGGCACGTCTTTGCCTTGGGGGCTGCCGCCTCCTGGAATGGAAACAGGCCCAGGGCAGGTGCCGTCCACGGGGCCTCGCAGGCCCCCGACTGAGGGCAGGGGCCAGGTCTCCAAGTCACATGGATCTGTTTTCCTTGTGTCCTCACCCTGAGCACATGACACACGTGGGGGAAGAGGAACACCTTGCTGAGTTTGAAACCCCGGGCACTTGAGGGGCCTGAGTTTCAACCACAGAGTCACCTGGATCCCCATCTCACCTTTTCTCCTTTGGGTCCAGAGTCTCCTTTGAGGCCAGGGAGTCCTGGGGGACCCTGCGGGGGAGGCAGCGGGGTCAGAACTCTCCTGCCCAATCCCGCCCTCCGCCACCCCCGGGGGCTCCTCGATCCGTGACTCACCATGGGGCCGGGGGGGCCATCGGGGCCTGGGGCTCCTGGGAGACCTTGCTCACCCTGAAACACAGTTGACCCTCCGTGTGAGCCCCGCCCTGGCCATCCCCGTTCCCATCCCCATCCCTGTGCCCCTCCCTCTGTAGCCGCGCCCCCTAGGCCTCCCCGGGGCCACTCACCACAGGGCCGGGGATCCCTCGCAGGCCGTCGGGCCCGGGCTTCCCAGGGGCCCCCTGGGGGCCAATGGGGCCAGTCTTCCCAGGAGGGCCTTCCAAGCCGGATTCTCCCTGCAGGGCACCAAGGAGGACACGGTGGGGCCCCAATGCTTGAGGCTCTGGTCACCCCAGCGCAGAACCGCTGCTCAGAAACCCCAAGGAGCCTCGGAGGGAAGCCCAGATGCCCCCAGATATCCAGGGGCTGCCCCCGATTCTCCACATTCCTTATCGCGGCCGCCCTGCCCAACCCTCCACCCACCAATGTCCACAGTCAACTGTGCTCCCAGCCCCCCAGCTGTCACGGCCAAAACGGCAGTTATGGCTGGCGCGGAACTCCTGGTGGGCACGGCCGCCATGTCCTGAGCAGACGTGGGGCTGGACGAGTTCCATCCCTGTCTCAGGCAATGCCGGAGCACCTCCAAGAAGAGGCCCCGCCCAGCACCTCCCGGGGAGAGCGGCCTCGAGGGCTCTGGGCACAGGGCTGCACCCTAACCTCACCGCATGGGCACCCCACCCTCTCCTCAGCCCTGATGTGGGCACCGTCACCATCTCTGCTTCACAGGCAAGGCAGCTGAGGCCTGGCCAGGTCAACACCAGGCCCGAGGGCACCCAGCACTGGCCTCCCCTCCCTCAGGCTGGCGGGGCAGACAGAAGGTGACAGCAGAGTCGGGGACCCCAGAGCCAGAGGCGCAGCCAGCCCGCCTCCCTCTGAGCCCGACCTGCCCCTCTCTGCATGGTCATATATGTGTCCGGTCCCCACCCTTGCGGCCACCATGCCCTCGGCATACTCTGTAAGGTCTATGCCTGGTCACGGTCATGACCACGGCCGGGCTGAAAAGCACTTACCTTAGCTCCTTTCTCTCCCTGCCTGCCTTCGGGACCTAGGGGGCCAGGGGGACCCTGGAAGGAGCAAGAGGGCGACATGTGACAAGTGGGTTCGCAGAAGCTCAGTGAGAAGCTGAGGAGGGGGTGTGGAGGTCACTCCCAGGCCCTCAGCACGAGGCCCAGGGCCTCCACTTCCAGAAAAGGCCCCTGGTCAGGCTGGGGAGAGGACACTCCAGCTGCCTCCTTTCCTGGCCGCACACGAAGCGGCCAAGTTTATTGCAGCCCCAGAAAAAGACTGGATTATTCAATTAGCTTGTTCTGACTTTTCCAAAGGTCTGACCCAGGGGAAAAGGGGTTTTTTCAGCTCCATGGGTGCTCTTCTCCCACGAAGGCCGTTACTGATGGTGTCAGCAGTGGGCTCATCCTAAATGGAGCGGACCATCGACCTAGTGGGTCTGAGATTTGATGACGAGGCAGGAAGCCGAGCAGGGAATGCACTTCAAACAGAAGCACTTTCCTCCTCGGGCTGCCTAGGGCCCCAGGGTCCAAGCCGGGGCGGGGGAGGGGCACACTTCATTCAGGAGGTTGACGGGCAAGGGCGCCTTGCAGTATCACTTACCCTTTTTCCCGGAGGCCCAGATGGACCTGGTTCACCAGTAGGGCCCGGGGATCCCTGGTGTCAGAGAGAGAACAGGGCATTTAGGAATCAGGGACAGTTAAGCTAAGACGTGGCAGGGCTGGGTGGGTCTGAGGCTAAGAAAAACGCAGAGTTTTCAGTCTGATTTGTCCTCGGCCAGCCCTGAAACTGCCTGTCTCTTCTTTTGCAGAATTAGCCCTAAGTGGAGGTGGTCCTGGAATCCTCTGCTCTGACCCCTACACTCAGCCCGTGGGCTGCAGCGGCGTAGGGGACCCACCTGCCACCTGCACTTCTGCTACATTTGGGGAATGTTCCCACCACGCCTGCCAGCACCCCTTCTGCAGAAGTGGACCCCGAGGCCCAGGGAGGGCAGGTGTTGTCCTGGGTCACCGGCTAGGAAGCGGCAGAACAGCAGACATCTCTCCAGGGGAACTGGCCCCAGAGCCGGTGTCCCTAAGCTTTCTGAGCTCGAAGAAACGTTTCAAAAACCTTGACATCAGGTGAGAGGCAACGTCTAATGTGAGCTCAGCTCCAGGGGCAGATGCAGAAACAGCCTTCTGAGGTGTGCATCCGACTCCAGTCGGGCAGAAACAGGTAATCCTGACGTCCTGGGGTGGGCTTGTGGGGTGGGTCGCGGACGCCAGGCTCTGTGTGCAGAACCACTCTCGGGACTGTGTGTGCATCTCCCCTTCCGGGAGGAGGGTCCCCAGCTTTCAAGGGTCCTCAGAGGGAGCTCTCGGCCCCCTGCGGTGGTTGAATCACTATTCTAAGGTAACTGGGTGTAGGTTTTTCTCAAAAATGAACAAAGCAAGTTGTAAACCCCAAGCCCCGACACCTCCCCGAGGAGCTGCGTCAGGGTCCTTAGAAGTCCTGGGCGGACTCACCGTTTGTCCGGATTCACCGTCATCTCCTTTGTCACCAGGGGGACCGTCTTGACCCTGTGGGACCAAAAGCAAGTTCCTTCTGCCTCCTGGATGGCACCCGAGTTCAGGCACCAACACACAACGCGTCCCCAGTCCTCACCCCAGAATCAAATTCCATCCCACAGGTGCCGGCGCCTAGGGCGCTGAGAAGTGGGAAAAAGGAGAGTCCTAACAGACAGAACCAGAAAGGAAAAAATGGGGCCAGCAAGGCAGGTCATGGGCTGTGGGGACCCACAGGGGCTCTGCCACCTCAAGCACCTACCGCGGGGCCAGGCTCTCCGGGGGGACCAGGATCTCCGGGAAAACCGACCGGGCCCTGAAACAGAGGAAGAGAGGCGTTGGGGTCCTAGCAACCCAGCCTGGAGCGCGCTGCCCTGCGCGGCTGCATCCAGACTGCCGCCCTGCGCCGTCCAGCCCCAGAGCGTCCCACTAGCTCTGACACCTCGGTGCCCTTCACAGCAAGAAGGCCTTTCCAGAACAGCCGCTCACGTGAGCCACACAAGCCTGAAAGCAAGCAGTGCAGGCCAGCCCTGTCAACTTCTGGAGGCCCTCAGAGGGCAGGCTCTTGCCCACACTTTTGCTCCTGGAGCCCCCGGCTGACACCGGAACCTGGACCTTTAACCTCTAGAAGGCGCTGCTCTGCAGACCCTCCTGATGCAAAGCCGGGGCGGGCTGCAGGAGGGGAGAGGGGGCCACACAGAGCCTGTTCCATCCAGAAAGCTGCCTGGTCCACAGACATGGCCTCTGAGGTGTCCCCCTCGCCCCACGTCTCCCCCCTTTCCCACCTCCACTGTTTTGGTTCAGTAGCTGGTGCGGAAACCTCTACAACTTTAGGAAATCACCCCAAGACCAGCGATGGTCAGGCAGCCTCAGTGCACTGCCCGTGAGTGAGGATGATCTAGGGGCCCCTTGGCATCTCCCAGGTACTCACGGGGCTGCCTTTGGGACCGTCGTCTCCGGGAGGGCCCTTGGGTCCAGGGGGTCCAGCAGCACCAGAAGGGCCCGACTCACCCTTCTCTCCTCTTTCGCCTTTGGGTCCCTGCGGGGGAAAGGTGGGGACCGTGTTCCCAGAGCCAGCCTTGCAGTTGCCTCGAGCAAGAAGCTGGCCCGAGGTGTGCTCCTCACTGGCATTGGGTGGGAAGGGAACACCCCGACTGTGGCCGGCCTTGGCCCCCGTGGGCGCCAGCAGCTTCCCGAGCTCCGCCAACCCGCAGCAACTCCCTGGGGGAGTCTGGCTCCACTGGTACCGTGAGGGGCCCTGAGTAGCCCACTGGCTTCCCGGGGCCTCTGAGGCCGAGACTCGGCTTCTAGGTGGGCAGGGTTGACTCCTGACAAGACAGCAGGCAGCGTGGACCCCGAGGGGCTGCAGGGACCCAGGCCGCCCACCCACTCAATGGTCCTCAGGTGGAGGGAGCCCAGGAGACCTCTGTCCACCAGCCGTCTCCTGGGCCGGAGGGCCACCCTCAGGGGGACCTCAAGAGACCGCTCATCCGACCTGCGAAGGTCTGAATGTTCCAGGTCTGGGCTGACCAGGTGTTACGGAAGCCAGCGAGAGGGCCTGGAGCACCACGGATGGCTATCCTGGGCGTCCATCACTAACATCTACGCACACACATGGACACACACATGGACGCACACACGCTCACTCCCCACGGCACTCCCTCTCTTTTCCAGCAAGACGGTGAGGTAGCAAGAGGAGCAAGAGGAGACGTGACTCCCATTTCAGGGATGGGGAAACTGAGGCAGAGCAGGAGCCTCCCACCCAGCACCCATCCACGCCGCATCCCGCTCCTCCTCCAAAGCCCACCCACTCACCGGGGGGCCCCCTTCGCCGGGAAGGCCAGGCTCTCCAGCTTCGCCGGGCTCACCCTAAGGAGGAAACGTGATGTGATTACAGCAGCGACGAGAACAGTGGTTCCAGCGTCAGGCATTTAGCGAGTCGTCCCTGACATTGGGCTGGTGTGTAGGGTGGGTAGGGGGTCGGGGGTGAGACGTGGTCACTGTCCTCTGACGGCTCCCCAGGACTGGAGGAGAGACAGGTGAGGGACCCAGGGATAAAGTGGTGACAGTGACATACACAGGCATGTGACACACGCAGGACGGGCGCAGAGGGTACGTGGGGGCATTAAAGATGGCTTTCCCCAGGAAGGGATGCTGCGGGTGAGTTCTGGAGGACGATTGAGGAAAACCAGGTGAAAGGGGGAGGGGGACAGCTAGGCAGAGGGGGACAGAAAACAGCACAATATCCTCGGTTTGCCGCAGGTGGGACAGAGCAGGAAGGGCGAGAGCAGTGGCGGCTGAAGCTGGGACGTGCCCTACGGCGGGCGGGGAGGGCACGGGGAGGGCACGGGGAGGGCACGGGGAGGGCACGCTGCTCTGAGCAGAGGTCGCACACCATTCATGGGTGGTCTCAGCAGGCATGTTTCTCTGTGATTTTCCTATCGTAAAAAATGAGCAGCGATGGGAGACTTCTTTCAACTGAATGGCCTGATGTCAGGAAAAAAGTTCTGGAATGGTGTGAAAGGAGTGCAGACACAAGGGAGCACATCCATCACCTTCCTTTTACCCCCAAGGAACTGGGATAAGTGCTTTAAAAGTAGCACAACCTCCTGGGCCCAGGTGGAGTCAGACTCTGGCACCGTCTCGCCCGCCGCACACACGCACACAAGTAAGGCATGTACACACGTGTGCACGTACATATGTCCAATGTGCTCGCGTCATCTCCAGGGCCCAGGCCCTAACATTAACCAGATCAGATGAAGGGGACCCGGGGCTATGAGAAAACAGGATTTGACAGAAACGGGAGTTGAAAAGGTAGCAGCTACGCACTTCAAGGAATAGATAACCATGTCTGTCAGAGCCAAATCTCAGAGAAGGAGGTGGCGGGGCCTTGCTGGTGGTTGTTATCATTTGGAAAATCTCCTGGGTAAGGGCAGGGCTCCCAGGTCCATTGCACACATCTTCTAAGTTTCAAAATGCATCTGGCAGGAATGGCCCAGCAGTGCACCTGGACGCCTCCGTGTACGCGGTGGACACATACACATGGGTACGTACGTGCACGTGTACAAGCACGCGTGCGCGCACACACACACACGCTCGCACGTCATACAGCAGGACGGTGACGGGGCGTGAATCACCTTCTCTCCCACTGCACCAGGATTGCCTATTCCACCTGGGGGGCCTTGCGGCCCGTCAGCACCTGGAGCTCCGGAGGGTCCTCGGGGGCCGGGGGGACCTGGGGGACCCTGAGAGAAGAAGAGCCATTGAGCCCAGAGGAAACACAAACGTCTACCAACACAGCAACCAGCCACCACGGCCAGGTCTCCACAAGCCAGTGCCACTCACCATCTGCCCCACATCTCCCGTCTCGCCCTTCTCTCCTGGAGGTCCCGGCAGACCCTGAGAACAGGAATTCATCAGAAACTCGGCACGTGGGCGCGGCTCTATCCCCCCAACACACAACTTTCACTACCTCCCCAGCAGGACCCCAAGCCGAGCATTCAAAAGCCTCAGGAATGTGCTTTTCAACGTACAGCTCCATATGAGCACGTCCCCCAAATCCCAAGTTTCAGAATTAGCGCAAGGAAAGCATTAGAGAAGCATGCAAAGATTTATTGACAAGGTGCTTATTGAAAGTGTCCCATAAAACAATAAACCCTAATGAGCCACCAGCAGGGAAATGTTTGAATCAATTATGTCACCACCATATGCTGGGACACAAGGCAGTAACTGAGAGTCACGTTTTCAAAATAAATAAAAAGTGATGTGTTCAAAGAATATTTAATGACATTTGACGCGACGTGTAATATAAAAGGAAGTGGGAAAGGCTGGATCCAAACTTTCTATACATGCAGCACGATTTGCAGTTTGCAAAAATCAAACAGAATTATGCATGTGCATGAGTGTGTGTGAGCACAGGTGTTTAGGAGGTGTGGAGAGGCACCACCGCGCACTGAGAAGCCATTTTTGTTTCCTTTTCTAACAGTTTATCTGTGGTTTCCGACATTTCTACAATGAGCAAATTCACAAATGTCACCAGTTAAGAGAAGTGAATATGGGTGTGTGTGGAATTCTGAGAATTCACAGCACTTCATGTATGGAGAAGCCCCTGAAGCCTCGCCTTAGCTGCCCCATCCTTCAGAAGACAGGAGGGAGGAGACAGGAGGGCAGGGCAGGGCAGGGGAGGGGAGGGGAAGGCGTCGCAAAGATGCGGAAATCAGCTGATGTGGACCCCCAGCCATTGTGCAAACTCTGTTGTTACCTGCAGCCCCACAGGTCCCGGGGGCCCGGGAAAACCTCTTGGACCTTCATCACCTTTCTGCCCAAAAAGGCCCTGCTGGCCTCGAGGACCCGGCTCGCCGTCAGCTCCCTACAGGGAGATCGTTGAGCATGGTGAGGGCCAGGTACAGGGCCTCATCAGCTCGAGGGCTGGGGACTCTCTGATACTCACAGAGGGGCCTGGCTGTCCGATGGGGCCTTGAGGTCCTGTAGGCCCAGGGGGACCCTGTGGGGAAGAGACACAGACAGTTGTTTCCTGAGTCACAGCTGAGGCCGAGGGAGAAAGGCCAGTGCGCACGGGGGCCCTGCAGCCAAGGTCATCGGGGCTGCACCCACGCTTGGCCGTCCTGGGCCAGGCTGCCGGCTCTGGAATGCGTGATGCTCTCTGTTCAACCCTGAGCATGTGCTGTCAGGGGCGGGGGGGGGGGGATGGCCACACCGACGTCCCGCCAGAGGCCATCATGCATCATCTCGGCCCCCACCACACACCCATGACACAGGCCCCAGAGGCCCCGTCTAAAAACCAGGACCAAGATCACGTGGCTCATCCGTGGCCGAGCGAGGGACTGACTCCAAAGTCCACACCTGGCACCACGATGCCTGCCCCCAAGTGTGTCCCCAAGCACATTTCACTGTTGGCACAGGGAGCGCGTGAGAGAGGCCAGCATGCTGTCGCTGTCCTGACTGGCCCCGGGTCAAGAGGGACGTGGTCACTGTCACACGCCTGGTGAAAAGGTCCGCAGTGCAGGCCTCCTTCCAAGGCCCCCGGGCGGAGCTGCCAGCCAAGCGACAGGGCGTTTGCAAGAACGCACCAGTATTTCTAAAGCAGAATTTTTTTTTTTAAGGGAAAATTAAGAGGCATTTGGTCAGGGTGCTGCCTCTGTTGGAATATCCTGCAGCCCTCAGCATCGGAGGGCAGTGATTATGTCTGTGGGACCGAAAACCTCAAGGACAAAAACGCTGAATTTGCTTTACTTCACAAAACCCATGAGTGCTTTCTGCTCATCTGTTAATAAGGGATTCTCTTACAGATACATGTTACATGCATACATGTGCACCTAACACGTACCTGTGCATGCACACACGCATAGAGGCACATGCACACACACAAGATTTCAACAGGGAAGGAAAGCCCAAAGCCCAGCTCTGTCCCATCAGGTACCGGTGTGGATGTTGTTATATTATAATGGCTGTTCACGTCAGTGATCTGTGCGTGCCACACCGAGCACGTGGCCCTGCACGTGACTCGTGTGGCCCTTACCTGTTCGCCTTTGTCTCCCTTGCTCCCCTTCTGTCCCGGCTCCCCGATCTCCCCCTGTGGGAACATATGAAAGACCCGTCAGACGGTCCAATAATCATTTGCACGTTATCTGCTCCCCTGAATTAATTTTTCTTGGAGAGTAAGAATAATCTCCTCTCCAGGGGGCCCTATAACTTTCCTATGAAGAAACGTTTCCATATATTAATTTGATTTCTTTTTTAATAAGAGAACTAAAAGGGGTGAGGCCTTGATCTTACGCTTTGCAGGACTGTACCAGATTTGAAAGTGTGATAAAAAATCATAACGGAAGTATTTACTTTGTCAAGTTGGATGACATGACAGTATAATAAAGACAACTCAATTACTATGCTTCCAAAGTTATTAAAATCTCTCCAGTGTTTCTGCTGTGCAGGGCTGTCTCCCACCCTGAGAGGCAAGCATCAGCGCTGCAGAGGTGACAAAGTCGGAAATGTCACCGGAGAGTTCTCATAAACAGAAAGTTAAACCGAAGAGAGAAATTTCACTGTCTTCATTAAATGGAGGATAAAATACAAGCTACGGCAGTAACGGCGTCAGGATTATAAAGCACGTTCTTAATGGAAGGGGGCCTGGATCATTGAAGTGGAGACATTTAAAAATAGACATTGAGTAAAACCTCATTAAATCGGGCTCCACAGATTTAGAATTTGAAATGATTGAGAGCATTTTCCCTTGCTCTGGCTGCTACAGCAAATGTCTTTGGCAACACCAAAACTACACAAGAGAAAAGCAGCATCTAAGTCCCCCCCAGACATGTCGGAGATCTCATTTATTACCATTATTTGTGAGCTATTCCGAAATCATCCACTAACACCAAGAACGTCGGATGGCAGCATGGGGTCCCTCTGTCGCCAGAGCCCCTACATCGCCTGCATCCCTTGGTTTAAAAGGAACTCCCCCGCCGGCTCTGACCTGCCAGCACTGGCCAAGCTTGGCTGTGCGTGGTCCAGGTTGGGGGACTTCTCTGAATTCTTCTTACCTTATCTCCATCTTCTCCAGGGGGACCCACAGGGCCAGCTGGACCAGGGAGCCCCACGGGACCCTGTAGACCGTCTCGGCCAGCTGGGCCTTGTGGACCTTTCTCGCCCTAAAGAGGAGAGGAGATCCCTGTTCAAAGGCAGCTCCATGGTGGGAACATTCTGCCACCAGCTCATCCCCCACAGAGAGGCCCACAGGCAGGAAGTGGGCAGTTCCTGGGCAGGGACCATCACCACAGTCCTAATGGATTTCCCTCGGATGCACCAAGGGTGGCTCTGGGTCCGGCCCTGCATCACCCCTTCCCCTGCATCTCTGCATTTAATCCTCGCCCATCCTAGGAAGGGCTACCCTTTTACAGATGGGGAAACTGAGGCTCGTTCGTAAGCAGTAGAGCTGGGATTCAAACCTCGCCAACCAGATTCCTGGATCTGTGTGCGGGATCGTCCAAGCCAGTGGCCAGGAGGGCCTGAGCTCCAGCCTCGGCCAACTTGCTTACTCTCCCGATTCCCTGCAAACACCCTCCCTGCAAGAGCACACGGACCTGCACATTCGTGTGCACACATGCACACACACACACACACCCCTATCTTCCTTTCCTCATGGTTTTGGTTCATTTTCCTATTTGCCCCCTTGGTCATCTCAAATGATCCTTACTGAGTTCTTGCTCAATTTTACCAGCCACGTTCCACCCTGTGAGTGGCTGGAACTTTCTCACCCAAGCCAGGATTCCCTTCTCCCAGCAGAGGCACAGAACGAGGCGTGGACGTCGGGGAGGGGACACGGGTGGGAAAGTGCACGGTCACACAGTCACCGACTTCAGCTGGCATCCCCTCCGGCCCCCTCTTCCCCTCTCCTCCTGCACAATTCACTTCCTGCTCCTCGATTTAGTTCGCCCTGATTAAAGTTCTTCCCCAATTAAGCCAGAAAATGCCCAGGCTGACCGTGGCTCACAGGGAACCTTCCTGCCCGACATGACACCTGACCTTTGTTTGACCTTTTCTTCTGCAGCTATTCTGGAAGCATGACAAGCTTTTCACAGGATGATGCAACCCTGAGAGGTTTCTGCTCAAGTATTTACTCTCTTGAAACAATGAACTCAACCGTATCCAACCTCATTTGTGTGTGTTCTACATGCACCCAGCGCCCGACAAGAGGCAGGGTTCTGGGGCAGAATTCAGCGGGATCCGTGTCCTGGGAGCCTCACGGGAGTGCCGATGACACACTGGTCGGATTCTCCGTGGCGCCCACGTGTCCAGCGTGGTTCCCATGGGGAGTTCTTGGCCGGGGAGGCAACCAGGGCCCTCTTTCTACCCATGCGCCATGAACAGGGAAACACATAGAAAAACCACCCCTTCTAACAGAAATCAATCCACGCAGATGTCTTAACTCAACGGGACACCATCCCTGTAGCCCGTTCCCCCCGAACTCGGGCTCCTATGACATTCAGAATTCGGAAAGGAGGTCTGAGCTGGAATTTGTCTCCACGGCTGACTGAATGCAGGGGCAGGCGGGCGTTTCCAAAATCATGTGGCAGACGTCAAACGTGGCCGGGGTGAGGGTACGTCCAGGCAGGAAGGGGCGTTCTGGGGAGTCATTTGGGGAAGGGGCTGGCAGTTGGCTTCCCAGGAGGTGTCTACACAGGAAGGGTCTCTCTAACCCCCTTCATGGAAAGCAAGACCCCAGACCCCCTGCCCCTGAGCTTTCACAAAGCCTCCAGGTTGGGGCGATCACACTTGGGGTTCACTGGGAGGTCGGCTGTCAGGGGTCTGGGTGGAAGCTGCTTATCTGCCGGTCATGTCTCCCGTCCCTTCCTTTCTCCATGCCTACCCCCAGACCAACAACGCAAGCACCACCCCAAATATCCACCTTTCCCAGACACTGACCAGCCGTGGGCCCAGGCCAGGGCGCAGGGGGCTGTGTACACAGCAGGAGGCAGCGGCCCGTCCACACAGGGCACCCAGAGCCTGGACCGGGGCCAAAGCCACGTTTGGACACACTGTCTCCACCCCTCCCCGTGCCTGCACGTGCTGGGGCCCAGATGCGTGGGTGTGACCGGCCGAGCCTGGCCCGGACACTCCCCGAACACCCCTCCAGCTCAGGCAACTCCGGGAAAGAACCTGGCCGCCACTGTGATCGGCCCTTGGACCTCAATCAAGACAGCTGGGCACACACCACAAACTGCCCCCACCTCCCCGATCCCGCAAACCCCCAGGGAAATGCCTGGGGAGGGGACAGCACAGGGGCAGGGACAGAGCTCCTTCGAGGCAGTACTTACAGGAGTTCCTTTCTCCCCAGCTGGTCCGGGAGGTCCCTGGGGCCCAGGTCTCCCTGGAATTCCGATGGGCCCAGCAGCACCGGCCGGACCTCTCTCCCCTGGAGATCCCTGGGGCGAGGCAAGAAAGTGGTTTATTTCAAAGGCTCTCCAAATGCATGGATACAACCTCCTAAAGCACCGCCTGGTCATACCACTCACCCTCTCACTCTAGAGCCCACAATAGCTCCCCAGGGCCCCTTGCAAACACAAACTATCTGGTCTAGCATGTGAGGCTGTGTTTCTGACCCCCTCTTCGCTCCCCAACCCATAATTCCACGTCCCTCTACAGTGTCTGAAAACACATCGTCCCTCCGTAAGTTCTGGCTTTGAATGACCTCTTCTGGGACCCTGGCACCCACTCTGCCCTTTGGGGTCTGCCTGCCACAGAGCATTCACTTGCTGCCCTGCCCCTCCACGCTGTACGTTTTACAGGCAAGGCTCTGGCCCAGGAGCGGGGCTGACGGGTGGGCACCTGGACTAATTCTAGGGTTCAGCATCGAGAGACCACTGCTGCCCGGGGCATCGTCCTGCTCCTGGCCCTTATCACAAGGAAAGGCAATATTTTCATTTTCACCTGACTTCCCCGTCATTTTCCCTCTCAAATGGCCCATAACTCAGGGGAAGAGGGGGGCATTTCATGGTCCACCCTCAAACCCAGCCAGGGGCCAGGGGAAGCTCCTGAAGCCCCGCCTCTGTAGGTGAGTGAGCGGGCTGTCAGATGGGCTCATTTGAAGGGCAGGGGGAAGTAACGCAGATGTCGCATTTCCATAGAGTCAGGCAAGAACAGGGGGCCCGTGGGCGTGTCTCTGGAGTGTGGGCACAGCCTCTCGCGGCCCCCGATTCCCCCAGACCACAGCCCAGGGTCTGGAAACTCTGGATCTCCAAGCCTCTTGTAGCTAGACTCAAAGTTGTGGGGGGCCACCTAGGTTAACAGACAGCACAGCTCTGGGGGACAGGCCTCCCACCTGTGCTGGCTCACCTCTGCCCTGGGCAGCCCCAGGCGTGCGGACAGCCCAGCTCTCGAGGCCGTGGAGCTGTGTGTCCGTGCCCCTCCCGGCTGCTCCGGGACCAGACCCACGTGAAGCCTCCTCCACAGGCTGGGGGTGCCCATGCAGCCCTCCTCCAAACCGCCCGGCTCTCTGGCTGTCCTCATACAACACGGCCCCGCCCCTGGCCCTTCGTCACCGGCTGCCAGCTCGGGCACACTGTCTACGTCCCTCCGAAGCCCAGCTCCTCCACCACAGCTTTCCCAGGACCCACGCGGGGCCAGGGCAGGCGTGCGTGCTCCCCGGGCCTCGGGACCCCCGTCTTGCCTGCAGAGCAGGTTTGGAGGCAGAGGGTGGGAAAGAGGCTCTGTGCTGAGCCAGCACACTCACCGCGGGGCCTGGCGGGCCTGGGGGGCCTTCACTGCCTTTCAGTCCAAGCGCCCCCTGCAAAACAAAAAGATGTGGGCAGGGCACCGAGGGGAGATGCCCCCCGGGCTGGGAAGCCTCCAGCTCCATCCCCCCCGGCTGGTCCCTCACTCACCACTGGACCAGGAAGCCCTCGGTCCCCGGGGAAGCCACGTAGCCCTGGGGGGCCATCTTTTCCAGGAAGGCCAGCGGGGCCTGGGTCACCCTGAAATCAGAGCCACAGATCAGTTTCCGAGCGATGCCCAAGACCGGGGTGGACGGGGAGCTGGGCGGGGCCTGGTCTTCCAGATCCGCTCGGGACCTGGGTTGGAGGCGGGGCTTCCCCAGGCACTTGGCTTTAAAAGGAACCTCTGAGTCTTGACTTGAATCATTGGTTGGCAGGTCCATGCGCTGGAGTGCAGCCCAAGCTCACACCCGGGGGCCTGTGCGGCGGGCTGGCTCTGCGTGTGGCTTGGGGACGGATTCCATCCGGGAATCCAGCCGTACTCCACGGAGTCCCGGCCCCCCACCATGTCCTTCGGGGCCACAATGGCTGAGCCGGGGCTGAGGGCCCCACGTCTGCCCTTCTCATGTATCTGGGGATCCTCGAAAACTGGGCTCAGGGGAAGGAGTCCGTGGCCGAAGCATGGGAAGCGCTGCCTTGAAGAGGACTTGCCGCTCAAGACACTTGTCTCAAGCCTGAAACCACATATTCTGAAAAGATTCTCCACCTGAGCATGTACCTTCCCCGAAGTTCACTAAAGCTTTGACATCTTCCAGAACTTTCTCTGGGGTCCAACATGGCAGCATATCGGTCTTCAAACCAGCATGCCCTTGGCTTCCTTTCCAAACTCAGGGAGCTCTCTTTGTGGCCAGACACCTGCCTCTGTATTATACACACACATACGTGTGTAGTTTTTCAAGCACATACATGTGTACTCAAGCATATATGCATGCATGCATACATACATGTAATTTTTTCACTATTTGATTACTTCTCAAGTTTAATCTCTCGTATGTGGTCACACAAGGAGCTGGAGAGCTTATCTTTCCTGTGTCCCTCACTGAAAAGCTGAAAAGGGGAAGGCTGTTCATTTCTATGCTAAAACACAGAAAGTTATAACCACCAGCTTGGGATACCCAGGGTGGGGATAGATATTTTTAATATTTATTCTTTCACCTCTTACATTGGGCAGTTTTTTAAAGGGTCGCTTTCTGCTAAGTCCCATTTAGACACATGAATTGTCAGAGTTTTATCCATTTCTGGGAACGGGTGTGGGCAGCCCAGGGAAAAGGCGGTCCCCAGCCCCTGTCACATCCATCCGGGCGGCAGGTCTGCTCAGGCCCTCCTTCAAAGCGGGCAAAAGCTGAACTAAGTTCCTGGTTTGGGGGATGGATTGGCACGACGAGCATCTGCTTGAGAATTACCCACTCCTCAGAGAAAAGCAGACCAAAGGCCGAAATGGTTCCTTGGGAAAGTCTACCTGGCACGGAGGTCCCGGCCACTCACCTTCGTCCCTTCTTTTCCGGCCAGGCCTGGGAGCCCTTGTTCACCGGGGGGGCCCGGGGGCCCAGGGTGGCCACGTTCACCCATGGGACCAGTTTCTCCCGTGGGACCCTGTTGGGAAAAGTGTGTCAGCCATAAACCGTGTTCGAGGGACACGCAAGGGAGTAACCTTCTCTTCCTAACTCTAAGGACAGCCTGGCCACAGAGGCAAAGGGCCATTGCAAGCCCACTAGACCTCCACATTCCTCTGAAAGTCATCTCCCTCCGGCAAAGATCCAGAAAGGTCAAAGCGAACCAGGTGGGTGATGTTCAACAGCCACTGCCTGGCCCTGTGGTCCTGTGTCTCCTCCCCAATGAAGTGGGGCAGGGCCTGCGTTTCCCAGGGTGTCACGGGGAAACCAGTGCAGAGAGGGGGAGCGGGGAGTGCGCCCGCATTTCCTGGGTCAGTATCTTATTCACTGCCACGTTCGGTGGGAACTTTCTGAGAAGCAAGGTGACTGCACCCTGTTCTGTGGCTCTGAGCCTGCAAGCCCGTCCTCACGTTGATCTGTGGGTGATTAGAACAGCAGCCCTGGGTACTGGATCCAGGGCGGGGAATCAGGCTGCATGAACACCTAGGGCTGGGCTGCCCAGGGGGCGGAAGCCAGACTCCCGAGCCAGCCTGGTCTGCCCATGGGCCTGGCAGCCCCCATGGTTCTGCCTGCTCCGTTTATGTCTACGTCAACAGATCACTCCCCTGCTCTCTGCACCTGGTCCCCTGCACGGAGCACATCTCTAAACAAGCACTACGGGCCTTGTGATGCCCTCTTGGCTGCACCCAGACCTTGAGAATGGTGGGGAACTTCCGAGCGTGGCTCTCTTTCCTGTGTGGGTGGGGACCCAGGACGACCAGTGGCACCCGGGGATGCTGTAACTCACCTGAGGGCCGACCACACCCGGGGGGCCTGGGGGGCCGGTCTTGCCTTGGAAACCCTGCGAAGAGAGAGTTGGCACACTGAGATGGCGAAAGCGGCCCAATAGAAGGCTCGCCCCCGCCAACCCTCACCCCACCCCCAAACAGTGGACGTCCCAGCCTTCATTTAAAAGGGCCATTTCTCTTGTTTCATTTTGCATGAATTTCAGGAAGGTCGTGAAGCCAGACAAGTTAGTTTCACCAGCTGCTTCCCATCGCCTTGCTTTGTGCTGAGAAATATATTTTAAAACCGTTCATCTTTCTAATGTCACTAAGTGTTCATTTTCTGAGCAGACTTGGTGTCCCCTCTCAGGAGCCACCTCCGGGCTGTATCTCATCAGTGACTTCGTGGAGACTGTCCTGCTTCTGTCACCAAGGATCCCGGGGCAGGGCAGGTGGTTTCACTACCGTGTCCCCCTGCACTGGTTGAAACCGGGACGCGGCGGGGACTTGCAGCTTTCACAGTGCGGCAGCTGGAAGATATTCTTAGCTCGGTTCCAGAGGAATCTCTTGCTTCTGCTTTGCACAGGGGCACAGAGGCACCCGTCCAGCTGCACTGCACACACCCTCCTCCAGAGGAGACGGCTGACAGCAAAGCAACGCGAGTGTAATTTCCGGCACGTCTACAGAGCACGGCAGGTGCCACACGATGCTGGGGAAGACGGCAGGTGCTACGCCCGGGAGGATTTTAGCGGAAACTCTTAGAGTCTGGTGAGGGAGGTGGTTCGTTGAAAGCCACAGCGAGAGCTGCAGGGTGAGCTGCCCGCGGGGCTGACGAGCCAGGGCCTCTAATTCACTGCACGACGGCCAGCGTGCAGGCGACGGAGGCTTCACACTCAGCCGCCGGACCACACAAACCCACAGCGGACTCGGCTTCTCGGCAGATTCCAGGAGGGCTCCCTTCTTCAGGCCCAGCTGAGCTGCATGCAATGGACTAACACGGCCATGGTCAATGCGGCGTTCCCCGTAGGCAGCCTTTACAGGGTCAGAAACAAGGAACGGTGGACAAGTCGAGGGCACCCCCCCGCTCGGCGGGCCGGGCAGCAGTGCCCAAGTGGAGGCAGGAGCCTGGGTGTAAGGCAAGAAAGGCCCCCCGCATGGTCCACTGTGGGGACCGTCCACGGCTGCTGAGGCCGGGATCTGTCTCTAGCCCCTCCTGAGAAACGGGCTTTGCGGTTGCACTTAGGAGATGCCACGACCTCTTGTGTTTCCAGCCTCTACAGAAAGCACAAGTCAACACCCCAGGGAAGACCTTTCTGGAGGCGTCTGGACTGGCCCGTGGAGGACATGCCACCCCAGTGGGTCTGGATGGGGGCGCCCCTGAGTCTACAGGGGCAGCCGGGCGTGGCAGGTGGAGCCGGGAAGAACCTGTCCTACTTTCCCAGCAAAAATAAGCAGCTTAATTACTTTGCCAGCCTCTTCCCAGAACAAGGCAGAGGGGGAAAAGCACACAGTATGCAAAACCTTCCATCTTGTCTCCTCAGAAAAGCATTAGAGAAAAATATGCAAAGCTAGGAATGTTTTCATTTTTCTCTACAAACAAAAGAGCAAAGTAATCTCCATTTATCAGCCACGGAGCGCTGTGCAGAATGCCGGGATGGTACAATTAGAAGACGTTTCATCAGAACGAGCCAAGAAGGGACAAAGGGATTTTTTTAAGCAGTCACCAAGAACATATTAAATGTGCCAAGCAAAATGCACTTTCACGAGGGGATTGCTTTTCCTCGGAGAGTCCGTCAGAGACCTTTGGCCACAAGGACACCGGGTGCAGAGACAAGGGGGCCTCTCGGTCACTCTCCACCAATCTGGTGACAAGGACGTCACCAGGCGCTGTGGGTCCCCAACTGTCCGAAGCCTGGAGCATCAAGGTCACAGGTTTGCCCACGCCCTTCCGGGGCACAGGCCTGGAGGGGACACAGCGTGAAGCTGGGCTCAATCCCCAGTGGTTCCCGGGACCAGAACGTGATCACATTTCCGATAAATGCTTTTCCTAGGACTAAAAAATGCCGGTGTCCTTTAAGTCCAGCTGACAAAGGCTGGAACGGGCATTGCTACAAGTCAGGGCAAGGTCAAGGAGAGCCTGTGACAGCAGAGACGCTGGCCCTGAGCACAGCCAAGGGCCCAAACTCCACCCTGACCGGCCACCTGTCCTCCTTCCTATAAAAGGGGACTTGGAAGGAGCCCTCCAGGCCCCCTGCCGTCAACCCCGAGGCCGGATGGGCCTGGAAAGACAGAGCTGGGGGCGGCATAAAATAACCAAACGACAGACGGAAAATCTTCCCAACTACTTTTCCAGATCAGACGCGCACAGAACAAACCGGCCACACTCAGACTGCTGCGGGAGGAAGGACAGGCGGCTGCGCTGGGTTTTTGTTTGTGTCACGATGGTTTCACATGTGACCTTGGACCAAACTGGCCAGGATGAACTTTGCAGCCGGCGCCTGCCTTTGCACACAGAGGTGTCACAGGGTTGCTGCCTGCGCTGGGCTCTCCCCGAGGTCACAGAAGATGGCCCGGCCCTCAGGGCCTTTCCCGAGGCTGACCGCCTCCCATAAGCTGATGGGCAGCGAAGGCCAGGTCCCCCGGCCCTGCCCATACTCACCGTCTCTCCTCTCTGCCCAGGGTGTCCTGGGAGCCCATCCTTGCCCGGAGGCCCCTGAAGAAAACAAAGGAAGGAAGTTTCATTTTGTTCTGAGACGCACACACCTTCGGGGTTTTGTGCTATACCAGGAGACAAAAGCTACCATTTCATTTCCAAGGTAATGACGGCAAAGTCACGGTGACAAGTACCACGTGGGACCCAGGGTCTGGGCACCGTCCCCTTGAACGCTCACAACCACCCCGAGGGTCACCGTCATCTCCCACGGGGAGAAACTGAGGCAGCGAGAGGTCAGCAGCTCCCTGAGGTCCAGCCAGTGGGAGGTACAGGAGGATCAAGTCCGTCTGTTTCAGAAGCCAAACCCCTCCCTAACCCCTGCCCCCAAGCCAGCGCCGTTAGGCAATAACTCCAATCATGAGGGGGTTTTCTTTCTCAGAGGAAATATATTGTGTCTGTTGTGAGTTGAATTGTGTCTCCCCCAAAATAGGCTGAGGTCCTAACCCCTGGAAGCTGTGACCGTGGCCTCATGTGGAAATAGGGTCTTTGCAGATGTGATCAGGTCAAGGTGAGGTCCGAATGGATTAGGGTGGGCCCTGATCCAGTGACCGGTGGATAGAGATAGAGCATTTGAAGACACAGAGGGACAGAGAGGCCAGGCGAAGATGCAGGCAGAGATCCGGGTGAGCATCTGCAACTCAAGGGCGGCCGGCAGGCGCCAGAAGCTGGGAGAGGCCTGGGACGGATTCTCCCCGAGAGTCCTCAGAGGAGGAACCAGGCCTGCCCACACCTGGATTTTGGACTTTGGCCTCCAGACTGTGAGAGAACACATTTCTGTGGTTTTAAGTGACCGGGTGTGTGGTCATTTGTTATGGCAGCCCTAGCGCCCTAAGACAGTACCAACTAGAGAATCGTTGATGGTCTAAATGAAAGAGGGGTCCGTGCTCCCCAAAAGCAGCTCTCTCCAGCCAGAGCTTCCGGGCAGGTCTCCCTCCCCACCCGCCGGCTGCCAGGAGGCCGCTGGAGCCTCGGGGAAGGACCAACATCTCTGGGAAGTCCTGGGCCAGCCCCACAGGGAAAATGCAGTACTCACCGGGGGACCCTTTGGTCCAGGGAACCCCGTGGGTCCTTGGGGTCCGTTGGGTCCCTGAAGACAGAGAATGGCCAGTATGAGGACAGACATCTCCCCAGCACGTGGGGGGCCCAGCAGCCCTCACCGTCGGCTCTCTGAGCATAGGCACCAGGCACGATTTACCACTGCTCCCCATGACTTTTTCTCTAATTTTTCCAGCCCTTACCCTCACCGATGTGAAAAGAAGTCCAGTCAGGGGACGAGGAGGCCAGGTCACAGAGCAAGGTCCCTCGGGGCAGCACGGGCCCAGGACCCAGTGTCCTGACATCTCAGCCACTGCCCCCCCCCCCCAAACCCCAAGGCAAGGGCCAAGTGGATGGGCTCTCCATCTCCAACCGACAGAAGACTTTCCTCCCAGGGAAGGCTACCTCTGACCCCCTTTCCATTTTAGGAAAACCCTCTCCTTCGGCAGAGTCAAAGGCTAGCCTCCCTCTCCCCGCCCACTGAGGAAGAAATGCAGGGCGGCTGTTTAAGGCAGGCTGCTCTCCTGCAGATGTTCCTGGACATGTTTCCGGGATGTGTCCAGATGCTTACCCGTTCACCCGGAGGGCCGGCTGGGCCATCGCCTCCAGAGTTGCCCTGGGAAGGGAGGGAAAGATCGAGAAAAGCTTATTATTATTTCTACTATTACTATTTTTCATGAAAAGACTCTGGCCCGTGACATCATCAGAAGTTCAGGGTCACATACAGCATGCGTGCCCTTCTGGAGGTTCACCCCACCGGATTCTCAGTAAAGAGCCAGGCCGTGGCTCCCAAAGGCCACCTGTCCCCTTGCTTCTACAAGCACACCTGACACTGAGCCGGCATCCCCGGGGCTGTGACATTCCAGGAGAACACTCTCCCGCTGTGGGACAAAGGCCACGCTTCCACCAGGGGGTGCAGCCCAAACTCATGAGAAGACAGGACACAGGCCCCGTCCCAGGGCCCACCCGGCACCGGGCAACGGCTGAGCGTTAAGTCAGCCTCCGGCGAGCGTGATCGTGGCTCAGAGCTCGTCAGGGAAGGATGTGTGTAGCCCCCGGGCCGGCACGTCTGCCTGGCTCTGCACCTCGTCCAGCAGCGGGCCCATCTCCTTCGCAGGAATGCACTTTGCAAATCACATCCTGGACAGGACAGGACAGGACCAGCCCGCCTGGCCGAGGTTTGTTTCCACACTGATGGTGGCCAGGTCGGGGGGCGGGGGCGGATTGGCTTCAAGGCCCCAGGGCGGGAGGAGGGTATCGAGAGGATCTTTCACCAGGGCAGGAAGAACTTTCTTTAGAATCCCAGCAAAGATGTCTCTGCAGCTTCCAAACCCCTTCTCAAGAAAAGAAATGAGACCTCCCCATCAGAACTAGGGCAGGGGCGGGTGGTGTGCGGAATCTGTCCAAAGCCTGCCTGGGCCTGACCTCCTGGAGCTGCGGGGCTTCTGGCTGGAAAGTTCCACGGGGGGATGGCCCCGGGCAGCCTCTGCCACGTGACTCAACCTGACCTAACTCATCCAAGGGCTGGTGGAGGAGACCAGCTCTGTCTTAAATACCTCCAAGAAAACTTCTTTCTTTCTTTTATTTTTTCAAGTGAGAAAGGCCATGGGGCACCCTCAGGTGCTTGACATTTCGGTGCATCAAAAACTTTGGTCCATCCCGGGGCCACAGAGGATACTGAACACATACCTTGGGGCCAGGCTTCCCAGTGATGCCTCGGGGGCCTCTTTCACCCCGTGGACCCTGGACAAACAGGAAACAAGACAGGTCGGCTCCAATCCTCAGCGTCCTTGACGCCTCCTTCCCCCCCCCACCCCCCACACCAGGCATGCTCCCCACAACCCACTCCCAATCTGGAAGACGGCCCTCACGCCCAGGGTTACCGTTGGGCCTCGTTGCCCCCGAGGTCCCGGCTTCCCAGGTGTGCCCTGGAATCAGAGAAAAAGGGTGTCGGTCAGTCACTTGACACACCTGTCACTGTCTGGGCGGTGGCCCCTCTCCTGGGTGATGGAGAGACCATGCGAAGTCAGAAGCTAGGAAAGACCACCCTCCTTATCTTTATTTTAAAGGAAGACTGTTCAGGGTGACAGAATTCACTGAACATCCAATACACACAGCTTTGTATTTCTGTACAAGGCCTGTTGAAATCCAATTTTCTTCCTGCTGCCTGATGGCTGTTCACCATGCTTATCTGGTTTCCTTCCCTCAAAGCATCTACCCCTCCCTCCTCCCCCCTCCTCCCCCTTCATCCCTCTCTCTCTCTCAGCAGGGGTGGGGGGAATCATTATTACAAGAAAAGAGAAGGAAGTCAACCCCTTTCCTACATAATTTACTTTTGCTACAGTTAAGGATATTAGCCATAAAATTTTCAACAGGCTCTGCAGACGAACAAACTTCCAATTTAATACATAAATCATACATCCGAGAGTCATTTGCTTCTCTTCTAATAGAATTTAGACTCCTTCTTTCTCTGTGGTTTTGCATTTTCCAAACCAAGGAAAACAAATGCACTGCGTTTGTTTTTTTCTAAAGCAAATACATAACAGCCGGTAAGTGCAGTTTACCTACAGCACATGGAAGTAATGGATTGATCACGGCTCCTGTATCTCCACCTCTTCTCCATTCATTTTCCGGAATTATTTTTTTTTTTCTGGTTTCTAACGATAAAGCCCAAGATGGATCTGTATTGCTAAAGGCCACCTGATACATTTCCTCTCACCATCTTTCATTCATTCGCTGCCAGAATCAAAACTGCTTTCTAGAGCCTCCCGTTTTGGAATGAATTTAATAAAACCTTTTATGATAATGAGGTAATTATGATGCGTTTTAACGATGCACTCTGGTCTCGCTGCTTTCATTAGATGACGATATCTTTTGGCTTCAAATAAATATTTGCCTACAAAAACTAATGAAACGTCTGCTTTCTTCAAATGATGGGCTTTCACCAGCACAGACACCGTGACCCACCCGGGTGACTCCCTGGCATTTGCGGGCGAGTCCAGCTGGTACGTCATCTCACGCCCAGCCTCCACCCAACACCACGACCCGGGGCGCAGTTCTGATCTTGTCACCTGAAAGGCTCTGGGTTCCAACCTAAACTAACTGTGTCCCGGGCACTGGGAGCAAAACAAGAGTCTCAGCCACGGAGTCTGTCAGGCCTCCCAGGTGGTGCCGTGCTCTCCAGGTTTCCTTGTAAACGAACCCAGAGTTTTGCATCCCGGTGACTTACGTCACTGAACAGAAGGTGCCCCATCCACGGCTTCCTTAACAGAATCTCCCGTGAGCGCCTGTCCTTGTGTCCTTGCGGGGGGAGGCACGGGCCATCCCAGAACTAGCCTTGCTCGAGCCAAGATGCCCGACGCAGGTGGCAGAAGCCTCCGGTCGCTGGTGGTGTTCCTAAGGGGTTGGCTCTTCCCAGGCAGGGCCGGCTGGGACCCCGCCTTGGCCCGGGGTGCAGACCAGTGACAGGGACAGACTGTCGATTGCTCACATGACAGCCAGCTGTACGTGGAATCCACAGCCAGCAGTCCCCCAACCCAGCCAGCGCCTCCGCAGAGGCCAGGATGAGGTGGACAAAAGGGCACCTGCCGGCTCACAAGCAGGTGTCAGACGGGAGGCACACGCGTATCGGCACACACGCCACCCGTCACGCTGAGCTTCCTAGCACCTAGAAGTATCCATCGGACCAGCATGTCCACAAGGAGAGTGAAACGACCTCTCCAGAGAAGCACAGCCCGCCTGCTCCCTTCCCATCCGCTCCCCACACCAGAGCGGGGACCAGAGCTACTCTGAAAACCTCCCACGTTGCTCCCCCGATGAAAGCCTGGGTGGGTCCCCAGGGCCTGGGATAAAGAGCACAGGTCAGCTGTTCACCCCCCAGGCCTCGGCCTGCAGGGCCAGCCATGGCCAGCCTTCCTTCCCCTCCTCCCTGCCGCCATCTCCACTTCACCCACACAACATCTGTCCCTCCTTGGGTCCCAGGAATGTCACCGCCCCCAGGAGGCCTCCCCTGACTGCCGGCTTAGGCTCTTCCTCCTGGGAGACACCCCGATTCACCTGTCTTTCTTCATGCTCATCACTCATGAGTGGGCCTCTGGGTGCCCTCTCTGGGCGGCAAGGTGCCCAGGGCCCGGTACTTCACAGGATGTTAGAAGCACCTGCTGTAGAAGTGAATGAGCTCTCTCCAAATGGCCCCAGTCACTCTGAATTCCAAAGCCAAGGGAAGGTGGGGACAATCACACCAGTGACCGCCGGGGGAGTCCTCCGTTCACCACAGCTCAGGAGACCAACAGCGCCAGACAGATCACCAAGCAGAGGGTCTGGCTTCCCTCATGATGCCGGCAGGGGTGAGGGGCTCCCGTCCGGGGCTGGGCTGGCTGCCTGGCTGGTCTAGACTGGTCTCAGCTTCTGTGTTTCGCCTCCAGCCTCTGGAGTGCAGAAGCGGCCTGAAGACGGACACCTGGGGCCCCCGCCCCAGGAGCCTGGAGTCTAACCTCTACGCTCTGGGTCCCGCCGTTGTCAGCCCACAAAGCTGTCCCCCTCCTCCTCAACCGTGGAACAGGATGGGGGACCATCGGCACCGAGGGCACGGAACTTGCGTTTCTCACCACCTTCCCCACTCTTCCCGTGGTTCCCATCCAAAGTGTGATCATCTCCACGTGGAATTCCCGTGGATGACGTTTCAAATGCAGGGGCGCCTTCGGTCGAGTGCTCCATAGGGATGCTTGGCATCCTGCGGCCTCGGCCCCTCTCACCTCCACCACCACACACCCTGGTCCCCGTCCTCCACCCCTGAGGCGGGTTTCCTCTGCCCCCTGCCCCTCCCAGGCTCTGCCCCTTACTCAGGCCTCCTCCTCCAGGCCGGCGCCGACCCCCTACCTAAAATCGCAATTTTCCCCTGAATTCCCGCCCTGCCCATCCTGCCTTATTTTTTGCCAGAGCACAGACCAGCATCCGCCTCGCCATCTGCTTCACTTACTGATTTGTCCACAGTCCCGGCTCTGGAAGGTGAGCTCCCCCAGGGCAGGGATTTGGGCTTTTCCTGCAGTGTCCCCACCCTGGGCTCACAGAGCACCCGGGACATATGGGCAAGGCAGACGCTCAACAAACAGTTTGCAGGAACAGACAGACACAGCGACATAAGAACAACCTGTAACTCAGTTTGACGAGGACGAGAGAGCAGGACGGGCACCGACACTGCAAGTTCAAAACCACGGGGAAAGGGCTGCGGGAAGTCCACTGCCCCGGGAGACACTTCCCCCTGGATTCCTCAGTGTCCCACACACTCCATCCTCTGAGCCAAGGACGGCGAGGGTGCTTGTGGGCAGACAGCCTCGGAGTGGAGACCTGGGGAGATCTGGAGTCCAGGGCAGGAGAACCAAGGTGGATTCCTCCTTCCTTCCGTGGGGAAGGTTCCAGAATAAAGGCATCTGACTCTCCGGAGGGGAGGATGGGCAGACGTGCCGTAAGTGCTGAGTCTCCTGACTCCAGGGTCCTCTCCTGGGTGCAGGGACACGGGGAGCCCACGGCTAAGCAATGAATGCTCGGGGTCTCAGACCCGGGGGCTTGTCCGTCTGCCAGGACGTGCACTAAAACGGCGGCACTAACTGGTTCGCTGCAAGCAGGGTGATCTCAGACGCTTCCTGGGGACAGACGTGGCCATTTTCCCCTGGATCCTGGGGGGCACTAAGCCCCCCTGTGCCCCAGGCACATTTCTCCCACAGTGAACAGCCGTGTGCGCCTGTCATGCTTGACCACGGCCCAACCACTCGCTTCTGGAAGAGCTGGCATCTTTGCCATCCCAGCTCTCTCTAAATGCTGGCGGCCACGCCCGCCCACGTCGCCACGATACGGCCACAGGAAACTCGACAATCCCTGTAAATCCCGGAGTAGATCGCTTCCTCGGGGTGTCCAGGTTTCAGGCCCCAGGAACCACGTCCGAACCTCAGAACAGGCGGAAGTCTCCTGGCCCCAGGCCCCCCTGCTTTCCAACAACCCGTTTTCAGTGGTGACCCTGGTGACCCACGTGCTGACGCGCGGGAACAACGGCCCGTGAGGGCTGGGGGGCATCCGGGCATCTGCCCAATCTTCTCAGCTCGGGAGCGGGGAGGCGGAGAAGCATGAGGGGCAGAGGAGGGGAGCAGAGCTTGGACCAGAGTGCCAGCCCCCAGAGCCACGGCCAGGCCTCTGCTGCTCTACGTGACCCCACGGGGCCTGGATCTGCAGTCCAGCTCCTCCACGGCAGGGCCTGTGGTCACACCACATGACCCCCTGTTAACCGTCATGACCCCTTTTGGAGGTTCTCACGGCAACGTGGTGTGGAAAGCCCTGTGCTCTCCACAAGCTCAGGGGCTGCCCACCCTGTCACCCCGCGGTTCCCACGCCTTTACCAGACCCTGGACCACTTTTCTCAAATGACAGTCTTTCCCTAAAGACACTAGTCAGACTGTCCCTACAAGGAAGAACTAGACAGACAAGTAGGCAGGTAGATGATGGACACACAGTTACAGATACAGACACAGACACAGACATGATATAGACAAGACATACATCTAAACATTGCAGATACAGACACAGGTGTAGACACATCTAGATACCGATACAGACAAATAGATAAAGGTCTCCCTGTGGTTACGCTGTTGATTTGCACTCAGAAAAGTCCCCGTTTTTCTCTTTTGTGAGCCTGGCAGACACGTTCGTGTACGTGGATTGTGGATGATTGAGGTCTTCCTCCCTGCTTTCAAGAGATCTCACTGTCTCTGCTCAAACGCAGTAACATTAGTTTGTAGCGAGCGCTCCGAGGAGGGGAAGCCCGTCCGTCTGTGCGGTGGGGGGGCTAGCCTGGGGCGGAGGGGACCGGGCTGGGCCCAGCGTCTTCCCCAGGCCTGCTCTGCACACACCCCACACGCCTGCGGACAAGGCCGCTCAGAGTCCAAAGGCCCAAGAGGACCCTTCCTATCCTGTTCGGCCGCGTGGCAGCGCTCAGGCAGCCTCCCGTGATTTCCCTAAGCAGCGCTCAGGGCAGCTCCTGCAGGAGGGCCTGGGCCGGCAGGGGGCCGGGAGGACGGCTCCCGCAGACTGAGACTTCGGATCACCTTCCCTCAGGGGGACAACAGAGGGGGAAGCAAAGCGCGTGGCATCTGGCGGGGTCCCATGACAGCGGCAGCGTGGGAAGAGGAGGAAGGAAGCGCCTTGACCCTGGGTGAGCAGAGTCCATGAGATACAAAGCAGAACTCCTTTCCTTCCTTTTAAACTTAGCCCGGAGGGAAAGTCACTTGGGCTGAAAGAGGAGAATCTGGGTTTCGCCAGTGACCCCAAAAGAGCTGTCGGGATGGAGGCTGTGCATGAGAAAGCGCTGTTTTCTCAGCATGCCTTCCTCTCCGGCCCGCTGCCCTTTCTACTGCGGCACTGCCCCGCCCAGGGGTCCAAGAGTCACCAGCGCTCAGTGGACAGGCTTAAGGTCAGCTGTTCCAGAAAGCAGTTTTGGCAGCAAAGTGGGTGCGAAATAAACAGGATGCATTGGAGAATATACCCGCGAAATACCAAGGCAGCAGAACAAGCCGCCTGAGCAGAGGCCAGACCGTCCTTACCCGGCCACCCTTCTCTCCGTTGGCGCCAGGAAATCCAGGAAATCCGATAGAACCCTGAAAGAGAGTTAATTAGGGAAGAAGCTTGAGAGCCTGATCAGGAGGACAAGCTATGCTGCCTGTGCCAGCAGGAAGAAGAGTCTGTTAGGGTTCATAGTCTCGGACCGAACCCATCCGCTGCCCACCACCCACCATCCATCCACCTGTCTACCCACCCCCCACCCATCCACCCACCATCCATCCACCTATCTGCCCACCCACCATCCACCTATCTACCCACACCCCCATCCACCCACCATCCATCCACCCACCATCCATTCACCATCCAACCATCCATCCACCCACCCACCCACCCATCCATCCATCCAGCAAATCACCCACCATCTATCCATCCATTCATCCATCCACCTATCTACCCAACCCCCATCCACCCACCATCCATCCACCTATCTACCCACCCACCCACCCATCCATCCATCCAGCAAATCACCCACCATCCATCCATCCATCCATCCATCCAACCACCATCCACCAACCATCCATCCAATCCACCCACCATCCACCCATCTACCCACCCACCACCACCATCCATCCACCTATCTCCCCACCCACCACCCACCTATCTACCCACCATCCATCCACCTGTCTACCCACCACCATCCACCTATCTACCCACCACCCCCATCCACCCACCATCCATCCACCTATCTCCCCACCCACCACCCATCTACCCACCATCCATCCACCCACCCATCCATCCACCATCCATCCACCATCCGTCTATCCATCTACCCACCCACCATCCATCCATCTACCCACCCACTATCCAACTATATACCCACCCACCCACCCATCCATCCAACCAGCAAATCACCCACCATCCATCCATCCATCCATCCATCCAAACACCATCCACCCACCATCCATCCATCCACCCACCATCCACCCATCTACCCACCCGCCACCCACCATCCATCCACCATCCGTCTATCCATCCACCAAACCACTCATCCACCCACCCGCCTACTCAGTATTTCCTGAGCACCTCACAGACTCCAAATCTAAAAACCAGAACTGAATCTTAACCAGGCTTCCCCTTTCTCCCTCTCTCCACACCCTCCTCTCACACACCCATCTCTGCAAAACACTGGTGTTTTGGAAGAAAAGGGAACATGTGCCACTCAGATTAACTGGAGATGACGTGTGAATGTCACGTTTATGACATTTGTTTTCTGCACCTTGTTGCCATGTTTTGTTATCTTCCCAGAACACCTCTAAATAAAGCACGGCAGCTTATAAAGTCAGAAATGAATGCAAATTTATGCACCGACTGTGGCCTCGCACAGCTCTTTAATTCTAGAACTTTACAAGGTACACACAGGCAGGGATGCACTTAAGGGCTTTGATTGGACGAATATCCAAACACTTACCACGTGAGCTCCCAGTGACACTGTCTAAAGCATTTCTTCAGCACGTCTCTACACTCTGCGTGACTTAAAATCCTGACCTGAACGTGTGCTTAGACCAGGAAAAGTTGACCGATGTTCAAACCTTGAACTTCTCCCAGGGTGCTGCGCTTTGCCAAGCCACCCACGTGCCCGCCTGCCTGCTCCAAATAGGAGACTGTACCGAGCTTCAGGGCGGGAAAACCTGGGATGCAGGCTTCACAGTGCTCGGCTCAGGAGCTGGGTCACCGCCCAAGGACTGTCCAAACTGCCTGAGCAGCTTCAAGGTTCTGCCCTCATCTTTCCAAAAAGCTGCCTGAACTTGATCTATATTCTCCCCCTACTCCCGTCTCTCCCAAACTCGTCCTCTCTCTCCTCTCCTCCCCGAAAAGGACACGTATTTCAGGAGAGCAAATGGGTCCATCAGCCTCTCTTCCTCCAAATACAGTGGACAGCACTGCAGTCAGCGACTACATCGCTGGCAGATACTAAACGAAACTCCTGTTTCACAGCAAATGATCTCCCCTGCACGGTGGCTTTGGATTCGGCTGCTGAGTGGGGGCCTTCGCGTTCCACAGGAAGGACTGATGTTAAGCATTGCCATCAGCAGCAAGGAAATACCTAGAGCTGCAGCCCAGCCCACGGGACCTTTCCTCTGTTAACAAGCAGGGTGTCCAGAGGCCTGAAGCCCAAGGAGGGTAGGACGCACGGATGCAAACCCGAGAGACCCACGAGTTCTCTTTTGCTGTTAATTATGTCTCTAGTGAAGGCAGCTGGTTATTTTTTAAGGAAGAACCATGAATAATAAAAGGTGAGATTTTTTAAAAAAATGTTTTAAATGATTTGCAAAGCCTCAAGGAGCTGTTACACGTAAAATAAAGCATGATTTCCTATAAGAAAGCTTTCATCTTTCTTTTATGCTCAGTTATGAGCAAATAACTTCTGGATCTGCAGGGTGAGTTAAATCTGAGAGAGGTACACAAGTTCTGGGTGTGGAGAAACCAGTGCACAACGGTCCCCACGAGGCCAGGGGCACTGAGGATCCCGAGGTGCAGCCCACGCTCAGCTGGGTGGTCCCCTTCTCTGAAAAGGCTCACCTAACTGTCCAGGCCCCTCCTTCTGACTTAGCCGAATTACCGCAGACGGTGGTGAATGGGGCAGAACCGAGACACAGCTACTGTGACCTTCTGCTTTGTCGCAGCAGCTACTCCAGGGAGGGCAAAGGGGTGATAGTGTGCGGGGCAGGGAGACGCCAATTGTCAAATCTAACAAGGTAGTTAGTACGTTACCTTTGGCCCTTGTCTTCCTGGGTAGCCGGGCAATCCTGGGACTCCGAGTTTTCCCTGGGGAAGTAAAGGAGGTGCATTTCACGGCCAGCTCTGTGCTTCTCTGAGCAGAGAGAAAGCCAGCGTGTCTTGGCAGGAGACTGGAGCAGGCTGGAGTCTCCAAAGGCCGAGGACACGGTCATCACGGAGAGCGCCGTGCCTGGTTTCAAGCAGAGGACCCTCGAGCAGGGATGGACGCCACTGCTGAAGCAATAGTGGGTGCAAGCAAACGCTCCAAATAAAGGAAAAGAGTTCTTTGTCTGTGACATTTTGTTCAATCCTTCTGTAAAAGAGTTCCAGCCTTGGGGCGGGACAGGGCGGGATGTTTGGGCCACTCAGAGCCAGTTCCTGTTCAGCGCTGAAGGTAGGGGGTAGGGGAGCAAGACAAGGGTGGGCGGCCTCCTGCAGGTGTAAGAGCAGCTGTCGGGAGCCCTAAGCCCGGCCCGCCCCGCCGCAAAACAGGGTGCACGTGGTTGCCAAGCTCAGACCCCGAGCTTTGTGACCAGCGGGAGGAAGGAACTCTTCCAGGAGTGGATTTGGGGACGAGGGTGCTGGGTGGAGTCAAGGGGACAGGAATCACGCCAGGTCTCGCACCAGCTCCCACCCAGGGCTCAGCCGGACCAAGCCACCGCCTGGACGCCCAAAGCCATCAGGAAGAGACTGTCCCCGGGAAGCGGTCAACCTCCTGTGTCACGTACCTTCTCCCCAGGGGGTCCCAGAGGACCTGGGTCGCCATTTGGACCTCCACGACCCTTGGGGCCTTCTGGACCGTCCTCCCCTCTGGGACCAGGTGGGCCGATCTCTCCCTGCAGTTCAGAAAGAGAAGGTGAAGGAGACCCCCAGAGTCTCCAGCCCCGCAAGGTCCCCCCCACCATCTGGGAGTGAGGGGCTGGATCCCAGGCCAGGGCGGTAAGAGCCGCTGGGCCCCCTCAAGCAGATGGACCCTTGTCCTCGCACCGAGGAGACCAGAGCTCTGCTGAGCGACCGCTGCCCCTCGGGGCCCACACTCAAGCCCCCGCTCTCCTGTTCCCAATGACCGTCTCCCAATCAAGCACCTTTTGGCTAAAATAACTTCGGTGACTACGGTAGCCCTGAACTGCTACTTCCCCAAAGAGAACAGAAGTGCCGTGCATTGGGGGAGCTGCTTTCTTCTCCTGAAGCCCTAGGAGGTATCAAAATGGACCACAAGGCCTGGCTGGGCCACGCCTGGGCGTCATGGCACAAGGGAGACCCACAGGGTGTATCCAGAGACGGAAGAACCGAAATGTCACCTCATCCAACTTCCTCAAGGAACAGGTGAGGAGGCCTGAGCCCACACAAGGAAGAGGGCCTTGGGGCGTGGCCAAGTGCAGCAGCAGGGGCCTGGCCCGGCCTCAGAGTGCCCACCCTGGCCCTCTCTGTCTATTGCTGGGTCCTCCTCTGATCACTGGTTTCCAGGAACAGCTGCAGGACAGCTGCGCAAACCCCCAACAGAAATGTGCGCTGCACGGATAAAGAACGCTAATGACTCCCTTATTCCCCAGCCCCAACGTGTCTACAGGTCGAGGACTCTCCGTCCCTAAGAGGTGCTTTTTTCGTTCAACAAAAGAATCCTTCCAGTGTTTTCTGAGCACTCAGAAAATTAGGAAATGCCAAGCACTGGGCAGAAATTCCTCTCTGGGAGAAATCAAGACTGAGGAGCCTCGCTGCCCAGCTGAGGAAGTGTCCCCTCCCACCCCACCCCCGTCCATCCTCATCCAATTCCAGCCAGAGGTCCACTCAGGGCACGGCGTGCAACTGCGGAACGTCTTTTGAAAATGCACTCTCCTAGTATGGGCCCAAATGTGTGCATCAAGTCGTTGGAAAGGACAATAAAAGGGACTTTCACCAGCCAGACAGAGAGAGGCCCTCAGAAGTGGGGAGTCGTCACCACAGAGAAAGTTCTAGAAAGGCTGTCTTCAGCAGCAATATAACTGGGACAGGACTGTGCAATGAACCCCTCTCTTTTATTCCCCTCCCTTCTGACAGAGCGCCAGATCACGTCTGTCTTTTCAGCATGGGACAAAGCGCCAAGTGTGCAGGCTCTCTGGTCCTGGCAGATTCTGGTAAGGCATCTGCTTTGTGGGGCACAAGGCGGGCGGCCTGTACGAGAGCACTGTTTCCACGACGGCGTCCGTCCAGGCGTGCGTGCCTCTGCCGCCACGGCGGGCCCACCGGGGGTGTGGGCACCCCCTCCCTTCTGCCTGGCCTCCGCTCATTCCGAACTTGTCGGGGGAACTTCCAAGTGTCCCCGCGGCAGCAGGCAGCTGGCCCCCTAACCCCACTTCCTGAAGTGCCACCTGCATCACCTTCTCCTCATCTGCACAAAAACACCGCCAGTGGCTTTCTGTGGGGCACCAGCCGTGTGGCCCACGCCATCCCGCCCCAGCACCCACCAGCTTCCCTGGAGCTGAGGTTAATCATTCCTTAAAAACCAACTAGGTTGTTGCAACCTCTGACAGCCCAGCAGGAGGTCCCGGACCACAGGGGTTGTCTGGGGGTTCGAAGAGCAGCTGAAGTGTTCGGGGGCCAAGACACTCAAGGCGCTGGTCAGGGTGTGGCCCTGCCAGTGACCGACCGGTGGCCGTGGTCAGGCTGCTACCCTCCCTGGTGCGCTGGGTCGTTTCTGCGACCCCTTCTTCTCTCCCAGACACCTGTCACCCTTCTTGACCCAAAAGGATTGCTCTGCAAACCAGGGTATCGGCCAGAAAAAAAAACAAGTTCCCACTGACCCACTAATGCAGGGCAAGGACACAGGGCAGAGGGGCCAGGTGACCCTGTAAGCAGGGGTTTAGGACCAGGGGCCAGCTGCCATGGCTCCGAGCTGGAAGCTGGGGAGGGGCTGGAAGCTGCCGGCGGCCCAGGAGCCCCCACGGAGGCATCACGTCTGTCCCGAGAAGCTGCCCTGTGGCCCCAGCAAGGCCTCCCGCCCGGCCCACCCTTCCCTGCCCCCAAACACTCACCCGATCTCCCTTGATGCCCATGTCTCCTTTGAAGCCCGGAAAGCCATCTTCACCCTGCACGGGGGACCGGAGAGAGCCTCGGTCTGTATGAGAAAACCCACCGCCCGGGTCCCCCCACCCAGAGCCTCTGGGCCCCAACACCAGCGCCAGACGTGCTGGGCAGAGGATTGTAAGTGCCCGGCCCCCTGTCCCTTGAGAGGCGTGTTCCTGTCAACCCTTTGCATTCTGCGGTTCTGGCTGGCTTTGCAGCCTGCAGTGGGAGCGCTGCAGCCCTGGTCACCCTGTTTGAGTTCAAAAGCTCTGCATGGCCGGGCGGTGGGCAGCCCAGCGCCCAATCTGTCAGCATCCGTTTCTCGGAGCGTCTCTGTCTCGTCCAAGCATCACCGTAGGCCCAGTAGCAGCTGACGGGCAGATGTTTGAGGAGGGGGAGCCAGTTGGAAGAGCCCCCAAGGGGAATGGGACTGCTGCTGATGGCCTTACGGGGGGGCCAGGAAGAGCTCTCTGGAAAGGACAGGCATCGCCGGAAGGGTCTGGGGACGTGCGCTGTCCCGCCTGCGGGCTGGGCCGAGGACGGGCAGGCGGCCGGCCTCTCAGTTACCTAGTCCCACATTTCACAGGGGAGCTGTACACATTCATGCTATTTGTGAATTGGGGGATTCAAAATGTCAGTAGCCTACGCTCACTCAAGTTCCCAGGGTGGACCTTCCCGGCTCTTGGCCAAGCCCCTAGGGAAGGAGGGGACACTCACCTTCTCGCCCTTGGTGCCCTTCAGACCTCGGATGCCGTCTGCCCCCTGCGCAAACAGAGAAGAAAAGTGAGCAGCCACAAGCCCGAGCCTCTACAGACCCCACAAAAAACGGGCCTGACCCCCAACACCAGGGGAGCCTGAGCGTCCCACACAGACCGGTCCCCTCCCACTGTCCCCAGTCTCGGGAGAGAGAGCTCTGCGGCTGTGCGGGGCATCGCCCGCTGACACCCTGCCCTCCTCCAGAAACATCTCCGTCTCTCGCTCCGTCTCTGCTTGGGGAGCAGAGGGGGCGTGAGGCCTGAGCTCGGGCTCTGGAATCAGGCAGACGGGGTCAGGCCCCCCACACATGGCTTCGGACGAGGCCCCAGACCTCTGCTCACTTGGAAAGAGGGGGTGATGACAACCGTCCCCCCGTCACTGCTGGGGGGAGGGGAGGGCTCAGGAAGCCCGGGGACAGCGCCCGGCAAACAGCAGGTGTTCAGTGAGCGGAGCTGTGTGCTGTCGGATGATCTTCATTCTCTATTGTTACTAACATATAATCATACGCTACAACGGTAGTAATAATAGTTACCACTTAACGACACCAGCCACTCCCACTGCCCTCATCACGTTGGCTCGGGACGTTCTCATCCCCGTGGTGAACAAGACTGTCAGGGCAGGACCAGCCCCCTCCCTGTCTCCCAGGTAAAACCACTCCATCCCTGGAATGGACTTGACAGCCGTGCCCCCCATCTGCCAGCAGGCTGCAGAGCCTGCCCCCGACTGACTGCCAGAAGCTTCCTCAAGCCACCAGCCCACGGGGCCCCAGAGAGGCCGGGCCTCCCGTTCAGGTCCAGCTGAGGCTGCAGCCGGGTCCCTCGGGCTGCCAGCCGCTCTCTTGTAGCAAGAACCTTGCACAGAATTTGCAGTTCTAAGCCTTTTCTCTGAGGCCCAGGAGAGCTGAGAAAAGCTGTGGAGGGACAGAGGGACGGGGCCGGACAGACGCAGAGAGCTGGGCTTGGCCCTTGGCTCCATCGGCCCAGGCCATGGTCGGCTTCAGGACAGAGGGGAGGCCAGTTACCCCGAAACCCTGATGTCGGGGTTGGGGGGGGCTCTGGCACCAGGTCCCCTCTCCTTTGCCGGGCAGGCCAGGTGGGCTTCCCCTGCCCACGCACTTCCAGAAAGAAGAGGGTAAGGTCCCTCCCAGACCTAAAGTTCTACCGTCTCATGACCCGCCCGAGGTCAGGAGAATGGGGCCAAGGAGACAAACAGACCAGGGTTTCCCAGCCTCGTGCTGTCGCCTTCAGGGTCTGGATAGTTTGTTGTTGCGAGGCTGAAGGGGGTTGGACAGCCTCCCTGACCTCTGCCCTGCCCCTCCAAGCCGAGACGGTCAGAAATGTCTCCAGGCGTCCCTGGGGGAAGACTCTGCCCTGGGTGAGAACCCCTGGGCTAGAGCTCCCGCCATGGCCCTGGTGGTCCAGCGCTCAGGGAGCGAGGTCAGAGGTCACAGAACAGCCGAGTGGAAGGAGTTGCTGGGCCAGCGGCTGTGAGGGCACAGAGGGGCACAGGGCCTTCCCAAGGCCTCCAGTGAGTTCGTACTGGGGGATTTTGCCAGCCCACGCAGCTCCCGTAGGCTCAGTAAGCGGGTGATTTGATTTGCTGACAGTCAAGCCCAAACAGACCCCTGAGGAAGGGGCAAGTCAGAGGGCAGCCCGGGGGATGCTTAAAGGTCAGTGAGATCAAAGAGCTTGGAGGGGCACCTTTCCCAGGAGGAAGGCAGGGCTCCAGTGGAGGAAAGCTAAGGACCTTGGTCTCTGACGGTGACACCAGGACTTCCCACCCCACCTCCGCCATCAGCGCCCTCCGGGGCTCATCACGCCACGGGCTCCGCAATCTATTTCTCCAATGAAAATAGCGTTCAGTCTTGCTTTTCCTTCCACCCTCCGCTTGCCCGTCTAGCGGGACTGCTCATATCACGGATGAATTTTAATCAGACCGACAAGATAAGAGCACTCTCCACAAACATCTCAGGGCAGACACCATCCCGGCTCACGGAAGCGGCATCACGCGTTGGCCGTGTACGGTGGCTGCCACAGGCTCTGCGCAATGGGAATTTGTAAAATAAACACGCACAGAGCTCATACAATCAGCACAGTTGCTAAATCACCGCCCTTATAAACTCACTAGGCAGCGCGTGGGGCGAAAGCCTGCTTCAGAGAGAAGCCGCCTGTCTAAGGGTCCTGACCTGGGGCATCTCTCTGCCCTTGACCTTGGAACACCCCAATTCTGGGAAATGGAAGTCGGAGCCCCTTGGGGTCAGGATGGGGTACTTGGTGAGGAATAAGCAAGTCCAGGGTTGAGTCCTGGCTTCTGGATGGATTTAGGGGTAATTTGGGGTAAGTTACTAAAAACTGAAGTCTTGGGGTTCTGTGTCCTCCACACAGAACCCTGATGTGGAAAAATGCTTGAAAGTATAAAGGACCGCGGACGACACAGGTGGGGACTCGGGAGCTTATGGGTGTGTTCCTGCAAATCCCCCAAGATAAACTAGATGTTTTATACACGTTCGTACATATGATACTTCACATCAAATTACAGTCGTTTTGAAAGAAAGACCCACGCTTAGCTTTCCTGCGGGTGGGAAGCCTGAGACTGAGGACACGGCAGCATCTCCACCCCGAGAAAGAAGGGCTCTCCCCACGCACACCCCCGGTGGGCACATCCCTCTGCGCGTGAATGTCCAGAGGGCAGCATCACTGAGACTAAACTGCACAGCTCAAAGCAAACCCAGTCAGCTCAGGGCAAACAGACAGGGCCCTGTGTCTGGAGTATTGCTCTGGACCCCTGCGCCCATTTAACGCGGTTCCAGGAGCCTTTCAACACGATGTGAATAAATGGACGTCTCCCACGAACGCATCTCCCAACAACGAGGTCTGCCCAGATGCGATCGGCCTGGAAGAAACAGCTCCAAGCATCCCAGGAAAGGGCGTCCAGCTCGTCCCCTGGGCTGAGATCCGCTGCCTCTGAGGGGCTCCGGAGCAGCAGGTCAGTTGGCAGGCGGTGACAGTAGAAGGAGCACGGGGCAGAAGGGTGCCGCCCCGTCCCGGCAGACGGCCACCACCGTGTTGCTCGTGCTGTCCCAGACGCCCCGGGGAGCGTGCCCTGCTCCACTGCAGCCCCTCCTGGCCCCGCGGGCCCCTCCCTCACCTGCTCCGGCCCACATTCTGGGACCCAACCTCCCAGACCAGGGCCACCCCAGTTTTGGGGCAGGAGGGACGTTAAAGCACAGAGGAATCTCTAAAACCGGCCCAGCCGTGCCCCGCAGTCCCGACCTTGACCTCCAGGAAGACCCGAGGCTGTGAGACCCTCACCTTGACTCCACGAGGGCCTGGGTAGCCGATGGGGCCCTGGGGGCCGGGCGGACCCTGGAACCAGAAGGGAAAGCGCGTTAGCCCTATCTCAGGTGGAGGGCGCAGGGCTCACTCTGGGCCACCCCTGCATCCTTCCAGAACAAGCCAGAGAGCTTGCCTGCCCCCAGCACACTGCCCTCACGCTCCAAGCAGAGCGGATGGACGTCCCAGGTCGGACCGCGGGGGTAGGCATGCGGGCACTGCCCAGCCCCACGGGGAAGGCGGGTCTGCAGGGGTGTCTCAGGATGGGTGAGGACAGGGCAGGAAGCCCTTTCTGGACTGGGGGTCCCAGAACGGGGGGGGCCATCCCTGCCCATCCCGCAGGAGATGCTGGAGGGGCCGAGGGCACGGCCGGTACCCACCTGGCCTCCCTTCTCTCCCGGAGGGCCTTCTTTGCCAGGGTGCCCCTGTCAGGAAAGAGAAGGCTGGCGTTAGTCAGTGGCCTCTGGGAAAGCAGGCCTGGCCATGCTCTAGCTCCTCTGTAGCTGTCTTCAAAACTGAGGGTCAGAGCCCAGGTCCCTCCCATTTCCTCCCGCCCCTCCCCACAGCGGCTTGGTCACCCCCAGTCCTTTAGTCCCAACCCTCGGCTGCTTCATCTGTAAAATGGGAATAATGCCAGGCCCCGGCAACAGCAGAGGGGCATGTGCTTCAAAACCCACAGATGGGCTCCAGGCCCCACTGTGCACCAGTGTCCCCTGACTCAGCCAGAGCCCAGCCTGCCCCCAAGTGCAGTGGGAGGGGACAGCAAGGGTGCTTGTTCAAGGCCACCCAGCAAAACTGAATCGGTGGCCAAACAAGGACAGTGAAGTGGGACCAGAACTCCCGGGTCCCAACGCACCCTAGGTCTTCAAAGCCACCCCCCCAGGTGACACAGAAGCTGAGCGCAGGGGAGAATATACATCCCACCCCACAGATGCAGAGCTGAGGCCCCACGGAACTGCTCATGGCCCCTTGGTCACTGCCCCCTCCACCCTGGCCCCCATCAATTCTATTCTCAGGAACTTGACATTCTCTGACTTTCTGACCCACTTTCTGACCCAAGCTGGTGACTAGGTTCAATGCCTCTAAGTTCATGAGCCAAACACAGATGATAAAAACAGAAACAGAAGTATTCATTATCTGGAAATACAGTTCTACCCCCAAGGATTCCAGTAAAGAGAGGCCATGTGGTGTGGTGAGAATGCTGGCAGGGCAGGGAAGGGCGGTCTGGTTCTACTCCTGGTAACACCCAACCTGCTGTGTGACGTTAGGTAAGTCACTTGCCCTCTCTGGGCCTCCACTTTCCTGTGTGTAAAATGAGAGGGTGGGTTGGCTGCTCATCCAGCTTGATTGTTCTAAAGTTCTAGGATGCTACTTGTAGAACACAGCAGCATTGTGGAGACCCAGAGCTCATCAACTCAAGTAAAGGATATGTGTGTGTTCTTTTCAATTTGTATTAGTCGTGAACTGGATCTGATGCCATTGCAAATAGCCTATCATGGTGGCAACGCGAGGGGAAGGATGCTGAAGTTCCTTTGCAGGGTGGGGTACCCCAGGGAGCCCTTGAGGACAGTTAGGCACCGGTCGGACCACGCCAGCCGCCCGGGCCTGGAAGGGACACACTGCCCGCCATCCCCCTTCCCAAGGCGACGCTCACAACACCAGCAACCAAGGCCGGCAGGGCTGCCCCCAAACGGTGCCCGGGAGAAGATCCTGCCCTGGGGAGGGCTGGGAGGGAGGAGGGTCCTGCTCCCTTTGCCATGTGGGCTCTTCGTGGGCCTTTATTACAGTTTCCATCAAACCCAGAATTTTTCTGTGACGGAACTGAGGTGATGGACAGCTGTGGTGAAAGCCAGGCCCCAGGGACACACACGGGGGCAGACCCCACACCTCACTCACGTGGGGAAGCGAGCTGACCCCTTCACGTGGCAATGACCTCACTTACATGGTGGCGATAAAAATAGACCTGACTGCAGTGTTTTGGAAGAGATAAAAAAAGAGGGACTGATCGTCACCATGATTACTGTTTTTTGGTTTGTTTGTTTGTTTTTGGCCACACCAGGCAGCCTGCCGGATCTTAGTTTCCTGACCAGGGATTGAACCTGTGCCCCCTGCAGGGGAAGCATGGAGTCTTAACCACTGGACCGCCAGGGAAGTCCCCACCATGACTACTGTTGTTTGAATCAAGGCCAAGCTTCTTAGATGCATTCTAAGTTGTAACTTTCTGGGGGGGAGCACAAAGCTCATTTATTTTAAATGTTTGAACAGAAAAAGATGGAAAGGAAATACATCAAAGTCAGAGCAGCTGCTTTCCCACCGTGAAAGGCCAGGCCGTTTCCACCCTTCTTTCTACTTGCTGGCCTTTCCCCAGTATTCTATAACCAGCAAGACTTTATAATGGAAAAGTAATAAAACTTAAATTATGTATATTTGATATTTTTCTGATTAAAAAAGTAATATATGTTCATTGTAGACAAATGGAAAAATAATAAAGCTTTAATTATTTGTATTTGATATATTTCTGATTAAAAAAGTAATATACGTTCATTGTAGACAATTAGGCAAGTGGAAAAGAAAATTAAAACCCTTCATAACCTCACCACTCATAGCAACGGTGGCCAAGGGTGTGATATAGCACAGCTAATCTATTTTCTCTGCACATTTGCATGCAAAATTGGCATCGGAAGATGTATTTTTAATTTACTATTATATCATGAGCATTTCCTCATGTCACTGAATATTTGTTGGAATTCAATTTTTCCTGGCTCTGTAATATTCCCATGAGCCGTGATTTACAGCCCGCATCCTTGTTGTGTGCTGCCCAGAACAACCTCACAACGTATTCCAGAGCATTGAGTCTGCCCCGAAACCCCTCACACTTCTCAAGGGCTCTGAAATCTATCTTCCTTTCTTTCTTCAGCCCAAGCCACGCCAAACCAACCCAAAGGGGGAAAGGAACAAACCCTCTCTTTCAGGTTGATCAACCGTGTGATGCCTCTGTAAGGAGAGTATTCTTAAATCTTTTGCTTCCTCCCGATTCACCTAAGACATGGGCTCCGCTTCCCTCAGCCTGTAGGGTTGATGTTTTCCCTTTTTATCTTTTGCTTTGAGCGTCTTCAGCATTGACCCAGCACAACCACACTCCCTCGGGTCCTTCGTACACTCATATTTTAAAGTGTGATGGTTGGTTGGGGAAGAGAAATGGAGAAGCAGCCTCCTGGCTCCTTAACTCTCTTAAAGGTCCCTCTTTCCCCACAGAATCTGAAGGGAAACTGGTGACTCTTTAGGGACCCTAGTGACTGGAGTTTCAATTCAGAGAGGGGGATTCCAGGGTGTGACCGGGAAGGTCAGGGAAGCGGGGGCCGTGTAGGCACCGCCCCCTTCCTGACATGATGCACTGAGGGAAATGCCCCATTGACACCCAGTATTGCAGAAGACGAATAGAAAAAATGACTGACAGGATGTACATTCACCTGCTATCAGGGTTTAACCCACAGGAATGGGACCAGAGATAGTTTTCATTTTGTCATTTAATTTATTTTCCAGAAGAAAATATTTTATCATTAGAAAATGCAATTAGGTGTCAATGTAAATGAAAGCACATAAAAGACATATTGCAAAATATTTATCTCTTCATGTCCAAACTCAGTCCAGGAGACTGAGTCCCCCAAAGCAGTTCAAGCAGGAATAGGATTGTAATCTGCTGGTTCAGACAAAGATGGGACAATGGGTGATGTGTGATTCACAGGACCAAAGGATTCTCAGCCATGAAAATGGAAAGACACCCGATCACCAATCACCAATTAACGGTTGACAGGCTGAACTTCCTTGCTTCGTTTTTAATGGCGTTTTTAACACAACAAAATAACTGTGTCTGAAATAATTTCGCTAATCTCATTTTCTGAAATAGGCTCTCTATTCGGCATCAACTGGATATGCTAAAAATAACCGAAAAACAAAAAACCCACCGGCAACTCACACAAGGGGGGTGGGTGCAGATAAGCTCACGCAGAGAGGTCCACACCCAGCGTTTGTCACTTCCCCGCCCCTCCCCCTCACAGCTTGGCCACAGATGGATTTGTCCCTCACTCCCTATTTCTAGGCAGCATCTACTTAGCTCCACAGCTGCGTGTTCACACCCCCCTTCTCCGTGCGTGATGGTTAAAAATACACCCGGCACTGGTGACACACACGATTGCTCGGAGCCCAGCCCAGCCCTCCTTAGAGATAAAAGTACGAGGCTGGGCTCTGATCACGGGCAGCAAACCCCAATAAATAACCCAATAAATAACGGACGTTCCTACTCATGCAATCACCACCCTTTCTGACTGAACCACATTATGGAAAGTGTGTCCAAAACCCAGTAAGTAGTTCCTGAGCAATCAAGCTCGCCATCGGACAGGTCTTCATCGAAGGAGCTGGAAAAGGAGACGGGGGCCACGCATGCATGGCCGTCTGGAGAGTGAGGGGAGGGGCCGTTTGCCCGGATTCCCAGTGCCCACCGCTGGGTGGACATGGGCAGGCGGGATGTAAAGGGTGAGGTGGGCAGTGGTACTCACCGGGGGTCCATCAGCACCGGGCATTCCTGGGAGGCCTGGTTTACCCAGGGGGCCCTAGAACAAACCACAGACTCCATGAGCAGATGCCCCAGGGGTCCCCTCAGCTGCCCACCCTCTCTACAAGCCCCCAAAGTTACTTTTCAACATTTCTGCTCAAAGAGCATTTGTTTAAAAAGGTTGCTCACAGGCACCCGCTCCCACTGGCTACAAAGCTTCCAGCCACGGGCAGCACCCGAAGAGAGTGGACCCTTTGCTGTTCCCAGAGCCTTCAGTTTTGCTACCGGAAAAAAATCACCCGCCAAGTGAAGTCAGGAGCAGTTCTCTAACAGTGGCGGCCCGGGGCTGTGATGCACTGAGAACCGCCCCTCTGAGGTCATTCTGCTGGTGCCGCCCCAGGTGCTGAGCTCACTGGACACCTGGGGCTGAGCCGCAAGCCGCGCAAGGACTCCGGCTCCGGTTCTCTCCCCAGCATGTGGACTCGGGGTGCCGAGGATATGTTTAGGGTTGCCAAATTTAGCAAAAAGAAACAAAACAAACAACAACAAAACGAGATGCCTGGTTAAATTTGGAATTTCAGACAAATTTCAGTTCAAATTTAACTGAGGGTCCCATATCTGTTTTTCTTCTCAAATCTGGCAACCTTATACATAGCTAAAGAAGGGAGGGAGGGAGGGAGGGAAGGAGGAAAGGAGGGAAGGAGGGAAGGAAGGAAGGAAGGAGGCAAGGAAGGAAGGAAAGAAGGGAGGGAGGGAGGGAGGAAGGGAGGGAAGGAGGGAAGGAGGGAAGGGAGGGAGGGAAGGAGGGAAGGAAGGAAGGAAAGGAAGAAAGGAAGGAAGGAGGGAAGGAGGGAAGGAAGGAAGGAAGGAGGGAAGGAAGGAAGGAAGGAGGGAAGGAGGGAAGGAAGGAAGGAAGGAAGGAGGGAAGGAGGGAAGGAGGGAAGGAGGGAAGGAAGGAGGGAAGGAGGGAAGGAGGGAAGGAAGGAGGGAAGGAGGGAAGGAGGGAAGGAAGGAAGGAAAGAGGGAAGGAAGGACAAAGGTCCACACCACAAGCTGGTGACCAGTGCTCCTAATGCACCCCACAGGCAAGCACCCCTATGCCCAGCTCAGCCCACCTACCTTTTCTCCTGGAGGTCCGATTGCACCCTGTGGGCCCGGAAGACCCTGGGAGGGGAAAGAGTGAGCAGGAAAGGTCAGGGAACTTTTTGACGGACTCAGAACCCCTCCCTGCCGTCTGTCCATCTTCCCCCGACCCTCTCCCTCATCTGGGTGCCGACCCTATCCTGGGTCACCTCCAGGCTGCGGGCCCCTCTGGGCTGACTGGCAGCGTGGGGCTGCACTCAGCGGCCGCTCACGCCCAGGGCACTGCAGACCTGCACCTCCCGCTGCCCACAAGCCCGCCTGGCTCACTCACCTGGGCTCCTGGATTACCCTGCTGTCCCGGGGGGCCGGGCTCTCCCTGGGGACCCTACAGGAAACACAAGTGAGGCACTGAAGGGGGCTCTGGAGGGCGAGCAGGGGGTGCAATCGGCTCTGGTGCCCAGACGGGAAGGCAGGGGGCCCCGGGGCAGGCAGGGAGCCAGATCCAGGCCCCTCCGGGCCAGAAGCACATGCCTGTGTCTGTGCAGGCACGGCAGACAGCTGGCCAGGAGGAACGAGACAGGATCTACCAGAAAATATTCCATCCGGCTGAACATTCCCAAATCATCGCGCCAGCTAAATTCTCCCGGGCCCTTACAAGAGACCCATGAGACCCCTCTCTCGCTCAGTGGGCGTTGTCACAGCACCTGGCCACCACCAGCTTGCCACGCACAGCAAGAAAGAGGTTTCCCTCCACACCTGTGCTGACGCGGTCAGGCTCTGGATGGAGCAAGCACCGACGCCGGGATCTCACACGTGCTCTCCTGCTGGAGGCCTGCACCTCGCGGGGCTGGGGCTCAGAGTCTGCGCCCTCCCCGTCACATCCCCATCTGGTTTGGTGGCATGGATCTCCCTCCCCCGCCCCGAGCAGCTGGGAGAGAGCCCAGGGGTAACCGCCATGAGACCGGGGCACGGGACCCCCAGACTTACCACATTGCCCTTCGGGCCTGGTTGGCCGTCCATTCCCGTCACACCCTGGATGAATGACATTGAAACAAAAGAGACTGAAAATGAACAAAGCTCAACAGGAAAAGTCCACTCAACACAGCTTGGTCCCTGCCCGCAATGTCAGAGGACGCATCCTTTGGGGGAGGGGAAAGGCTTGATCCCAAATAAATCCCGAGATTGGCTAGGGTTTAGCAGGGCTGCCAGGCCCCAGCATCGTGTGGGGCAGCCCTGAGTTCTCGGACAGCTGGGCAGAGGGGCCAGCCCTGGGGAAGCCGCCCCCTGGATAGAGCCCTGCCAGAACCACGGGTTTCTGTCTCCCTCCAGGAGCTGCCAAGATGCTACTGGAAGTGTTTTCAAGGGGGGGAAATGGGTGTCCCGGTGACTGTTTATAACGGCAGATGCTGTGTGCAGGGAAGGATACAGCGAACCCTGCATCTCCACCTGCAAGCCCACACCTGCCGGGGCTGCCCTCCCACGGGTGAGCATCAGGGCCCCACAGACACCCAAAGCAAGCACTGGGCAGTGTGCACAGCTGTCAGCGTGGGGAGGTGCCCGCAGGCCCGAGTGGACCACAAGCTGGGGGCGGGATCTCAAGGGCAGGGATGGGACAGACACGCAAAGGACTTACAGGAGGTCCAGGAGGGCCTGGGGGCCCCTTCGGCCCCAGCAGACCACGAGGCCCCTGCGAGAGGAAAGAGCAAGGATGGTTCAGACTCGGCCAGGAATCCCAGCCCCCTGCCCTGTCCCCAGCCCCCCTCAGCGACCCCTCTTCCCAGAGCCTCTGCTGCTGAGGCAGGTCTCCCGGGGAGTGTGGCCAACTCCCCCTTCTCCTCTGCTTCAACTCCTCACCGCAGCCCAGCTTTCCACCTGGGCTCTCGGAACCAGAGGCAGGGGTGGCTAGAACTGATAGGGGCTCAGTACCCCCTCCCTGGCCGGGAGGGGCATGTGTGTGGGAACAGCCCCATGCACAGGGGGAGGGGCCACAAAGCGGTCACTAGCTGCCATGGGAAGGACCCACATCCGGACCGCTCCCTCCCTCCCTGTCAGCTGGAGAACTACAGAGCCTTTCAAGGCACCGCGATTTCGAGTGCCTTTAATTTTGATAGAACCTTCTCAGATGCACTAGAAGAGAAACCCTTCCCACGTTCATTGCCACTTAAATGGTCCCTTCCTTCTTTTAATACCTAGTCACATAAATGTTTTTCAGAAGTTAATAACCCAGAAGGCATCGCCTAGACCCGTGTTAAGGGGAGACCTGTGTTGATGAATACCCCTTATGGCTAACCAGACACCTAGGGTGTAATTTAGTCCCAAGCGGAGGTGCAAACACCGACCCCGGGCGGGCTCTCCTCCATGCAGCGCCTGCAATATTTCTCCTCAATTAACGTCCCCAGATGTGTATGGCCACGTTGACGTGGGTAACAAAAATGAGACGTTTGAAAAGTAACAGTAAGTGAAAAGCAATTAATGTCCTTTTGTCACTGAGGAAATTTGCTCTGGTCTTAAATAGCAGTCAGCTTAGGGAAAAGAGCTTTTGGAGGGCCAGGCAGGGGCGCCCTACTGGAGGACTCTTTATTTGGAAAATGTAGCCATCAGAAAGTGTGGCAGGTCAAGTGACTGCCCCTGGACACCTACCCTGATGGACCCAGGACACCCACCATCATGGACCCTGGACACCTACCCTGATGGACCCAGGACATCCACCATGAAGGACCCAGGACACCCACCATCATGGACCTTGGACACCCACCATCATGGACCCTGGACACCCAACATGGTGGACCCTGGGCACCCACCATCATAGACACTGGGCACCCACCATCATGGACCCAGGACACCCACCACGCCTGTACCTGGAGTCCCAACCACGACCTTCAGGGGCCGGGGCTTCCTCCCTGGCAAAGGCTCAGGCTGAATCAGTAGCATTGTCCGCTAACCTCACTCGTTCCTTTCCCGGGAGATCCCCAGATTCGTGTGTCTCAAGGCTGAGCCCCTCTCTCATCTCTGCTCTGAGTCGATCCCTGATTCTGGCCAGAGCATCAAGGAGGAGACACAGAATCCCACCCAGTCAGTGGACTTACAGGCTCCCCGGGCAGCCCTCTGGGCCCGACTTCTCCATCGTCACCCTATGGGGGAGAAAAGAGGCAGGATTTTAGGGATAAGCCATAAAACCTGGACACGAGAGAGACAATTTTTCCTTCAGCCGTGCAGGATTCTTTGGCCTGGGGCTGCTTCAGCATACGCCAGAGTTACTAGTCCCCGTGCCAGCAGGAAAAGCCCGGAGTGTCCCCACTCCCAAAGCCTGCAGGTAAAAGGCGAGGTTTGGGGCTCACAAACCACAGCCCCAATGAGGGGAAAGCTGGGCAGAAAAAAGTCAATGGTTACCTGATAGGTAAAGATACAGATGAAAAATAGCATGGCAGAAACTAGACAGAGATAGATGGTAAATAGGTAGAAAGACAGCGAGATAGAGAGATAGATGATATACAGATAATAGATAAATAGGTAGAGGATAGATAAATAGGTAGGTAGGTAGCTTGATAAATAGATAATAGACAGGTAGATAGATCATAGATAGATAGATGATAGAGACAAATAGATATAGATAGATGATAGATAGATAGATAGATGATAGGTAGATAGAGACATGAATGATAGAAACTAGTGAAGGGAAAGATCCTGAGAGAATCACCAGATGCCCTGGGCCAACCCCAAGGGGCCCTAACGTCTTAAACACAGCCAGGGGAGCAAACCAGGATGAGTCTTTTCCTTCTGGCTCTACAAGGAAAGCTGCCCTGGCTTGCCTGGCTCACAACCAGGAGCTGCTGGTCCACACCCCGCTTCTCTCCATCAAGGCACTGCCCCCTCCTCCTTCCTTCACCACACACATGCACACACACACCCACACATGCACACAGACACACTGCAAATGCACGTACACATACCCACTCACAGTGCACATGTACACACACAGCCCTGCACATGCATGCACACACACACACGCGTGCACCTGCATGCATCTCCTCATTCCAGAAGCACAGACATCTAGGGGACCCCTCTCCCCTCTCTCATCTTACAGTGGACCGTGCAGCCTGAGGCCCCAACAGGAGACAGTGCCCTGATGATGCCAGCCCAGGAGCTGTCAGGAGAGGCATGCCCCTCTTTCCCAGGTACTGGGGCTTCTAAACCTGTCCCCAAAATACCCCTAACGCCCGAAGAAATTGTCTAAGTGACTGGGGCGCACGGAGGGAGAGGGGCCGCAGGCTTCCCTGCCACAGGAGGGCTGTGCTTCCGTCTAAGGACATCGCTTAGTCTGCAGCCCCACCGAGACGCACCTGACAGAACCAGGACTCGGGGCAGAGCCCGCCTGAGCACCCGACCTAGCCCAGGCCCCGACCTTGGATGGCAGCATCGCCCCTCACTCTGTCCACACGCTTCCGTCACCTTGTCCCCACCTCCAGGGCCAAGGAAGGTCATTTTCTGGACTCTCTGCACCTCACTCCTCACCCCAAATCCCAAGCTCTGCCACTCGCTGCCTCTGTCCGCCCCTCACTCAGACGCGGAGCTTATCGGCTCCCCCAGCATCAAGGCCTGAGATCTGCTTCTACAGGAAGGAAGTCCTGTGCGGCCGTCTGTCCACTCCCATCAACTCCCCTCCCCCCAATGCAGGTGCCGATCACTGCTGCCAGCATCTTGTGCAGTTTCCACCGAGGAGACGGGCAGCAGGTGCGGCCCACACACAGCAGGATACGTACCCTTTCTCCGTCTTCCCCTGGAGGTCCCGGAGGGCCGGAAGGACCAGGGTCGCCCTGGGAAGCCAAGCAGGGTCAGCGTTAGGCACGCGGGCAGACACGCACGGCTGTCTCAAGCCCCCCATTTCGTCTTTCTCTGCTTCTGAGACTGAAAATCCCAACTCCCTCCCAAGACTTTCCCAGAGTCACAGAGGACCCCTTTGGAGACAGGGCCTCCTGGCGTGACGTGCTGCAAAGCGGGCTGGCAGGACTCTCACTCCGGGACTCGGTGTCCTGGAGAAGGGCTGGCTGGACCGGCACCCAGGGACCGGCGGGCACCCCAGGACACCGAGGCAGGGTCTGAGCTGCACCCTACTGACCTCTCCGTGTGAAGCAGGGGCACACCCCAGCCCCGCACCGCCCCCTGAAAGGGCCACCACTCTGGACTGTGAAGGTCAGCGCTGGTCCACCTGATACCCCTGCAGCTTCAGGCCTTGCACACCATCGGTGCTCAATACGTGCTCATCTGTTAGTCCCACAGACTGGCCCTTCCCTCCGGTTTCCCCATGAGTGTCGGAGAACGTGGGCGAAGAAGCTTTGGCTAAGGCGCAAGAGCCACTTCTCAGGGCGGCAGAGACATGATGGGTGAATGTTATGACAAAATCAACAGCATGTGTGTGTGTGCCTGTGTGTTCACATGCACACATGCGTGTGCCTGCATGTCCAGGATATGCCAAAACATGAAAGAGGCATCATCTACATCAAAGAAAACAGGTAAGGGCCGCAAAGAGCATCTCATGGGGACACGTGGGACTGGGCAAGGTAACAGGCGAGCCCCCGGCTGCAGCGTGCACCCCGACCCCCATCCGCGGGCGGCCACGTGGGACCAGCCCACCTGCTGGAGTCTCCCCTTTAATGGTGAGAAGGGTCCTCGGGGGCTCCCAAAAGGGCCACTGGGTTTCCTGAAGGTGCAGAGGGCCCCTTAACAGAGTGGGTTTCCCACGGGAGCTCCACATTCCCTGCCTCTTCCCCTCGAAGGGGCCACTGGCTCTTTCGCCATCAGCTGCGGGTGCGAAATCGGCTCTCCTTGGGCTGACCTTCTATCCCCAGGGATGTCACGCCCGCGTCCAAGCCCACTGCCCCACCCCCATGAGGCTCATCAGCGACCACTTTGGAATCGAGTGCCCAACCCCCCAGGAAGCCTAAGGCTGCCAACAGTACGTCCCCCAGCAGCTCCCAGAGAGGAAACACTCACCCGGTGGCCCTTCTCTCCCGGCAGCCCAGCCAGGCCATCAAAGCCGCGGTCGCCCTGCGAGGAGGACAGAGGGCAGCTCAGCCCGTGCCACACGGCCCCTTCACCTGCCTCGGGCCGCGGTCTACGCAGCGCCTGTGCACCCGGGGCCCCTGGACCCCGCGGTGGGGCCCCTGGCCGCCGCCCCATCACACATTCCACAGCCTTGGGTCCATATTCCCAACGCGTTTCCCCAAAACACCAACAAAGGCTGCAAACAGAGAGGTGACATCTGTCGCAGAGCCACAGACAGTGGCCTGGAGGGTCCTGAGACCTCAGTGTTTGGGGTCATGGCTGCAAAGTCGGGGTGTGTGTGTGTGTGTGTGTGTGTGTGTGAGTGTGTGTGCACCTGCCGTCTTCCTGTGTCTCTTATCACGACACCCTCGGGGCTCAGAGTGCCGCCCGCACACAGCAGGTGCGCCTACCCATCTGGCGGATGGCCCAGCTCCGCCCACCCTCAGGCACCCCAGCTCCCCGGCCAGCCCTCCTTCTGCCACCCAGGTGGCCTCCTGGAGTCCAGCTCCCTGCCTCATGGGTGTTGCAAGCCATGTGGGGTTGAAGTCAAGAGAAGGCTAGTTCAGGCTTGAATACTTTTGTTGTTGAAAGACGATCATCATCTACTGGGACAGATTCAGGAAGCTTCTCCTCCTCTGTCACTGCACGTCCCTGAAAACCAGGGCCGCTTGTTCGCTCGGGACTCAGAGGAGCACCCGAGGGCCAGTCCAGGCCAGTTACTGGGGGAGCAGGTGCAGTGCCCCGTGGTGGGTTTGGGGACCCCTGAGAACAGCTGCTGTCTCCACTGTGGGCTCCTCGCTGGAGAAAGTCAGCACTTCCCCCAGCACCTTGTACGGGCTTGGACAAACGCTTCCGGGGCCAACAAGGACGGGTGGACCAAGAACAGCGGTAGTTTCATCCCAGATTCGGGGACAGAGGGACGGGCACACCGAACCTCCGCAGCCGGGAGGGGTGGGGCTCCCCTGGGCTCCAGTGGCTGCCCCCGGGGCACACGCACACGCCTCAGCTCCACAGTCACCCACGCGCAGTCTACTCGCTCCCTGCAACTCCGGAGAGCTCAGACACCCCAAATCTAGGCAAGAGGACTTCCTGCCCCGTGGACTTGTGAGTGACCCATGAAATTCACCCCACCAACCCCTGTCTTTGTGTCAACGTGCCAGAGGAGCTGATCCAAAGTGAACCTTCCAACCCCCAAGGTCCCACCCCTGGACGAGAGCAGATGTCCGAGTCATCACGTGTCATCACAACCGTATCCGTCACATAAGCACGTGCCGATGCCGTGGTGACGCTGACCGAGGAACGGGCACCAGGAGGCGGTGAGCAGCACCTACCTTGGGGCCGGTCTGTCCAGGCATCCCTCTTGCTCCATCGCTGCCAGCTCGCCCCTGGAACGGAGCGGGGCAAACGGTCAGTACAGAGGAGCGGCCGGCTTACCGAGACCTCTGAGCGGTGGCTTCCTGTGACACCAAGCAGAGGTTTCCACAGCCCCGGGGGGCAGGCTGGCCCAGAGGACCCCAATCCAGAGTCCTGGGCGCTGTACGCAGGTTCTGGTCTTCCCAAGCCTCGCCATCCTGAGCCTTGGGGCGGGGCTAACATGCTCGCCCCTCTGTGTTGGTGAGGACGTGGCATGCATGAGACGGTGTGACGGGGGGCGACCGAGGGGCCGTGTGGGTCCGTGGGACCCGCTTCACAACCCAGGAGAGAGCCCGCCCCTGACATCTGCACATGTCCCGTCCACCAGCTGACATCAAGGGAAAGCCCAGAGAGCCACAGGGCGAGAGAAAGCATCTGGTTAGTGCGATGGACGGGGAGGAAAGTGAGGCCCAGAGGGGTGGCCTGGCTCTCGAAGGCCATGCAGCCGCCCCCAGGCGGGGTCTGGATGGTGAGCTCGACCCTCCGTGCCTGGGGGCCACTCCCACGGCCATTCCTTCCAGCCGGGGCAGCAGGCCCACGGTCCCCACCTGGGGCTGGAGGACAGGGCCTGGACCTACCAGGGTCCCCGATAAAGGCCACAGTCCCCCAGGAGAGCCTGCCAGGCGTGAGGCCACCTAGATGGGGGCGGGGACCAAGGCAGATGTCCACTCGCTGATAAGGACCGTCAGGCAGCTGAGCATAAAGCGCCGGCCTGGATCAATAGCACCTCCTCTCCAGGCCACACGTGCCTGATCCAAGAGGCCTCGCCAGGGGCACCGGGGCTGCGCCGACAGGCAGAAAGGCCTCACAGCACAACCAGGACAGGGAGGGCAGTGTGAAAGCGGCGAGGGTCTGGGGGGACCACCAGGAGATGGCCTGCGCACCCCAGGTTAAAGGTTACAAGGAACCGCCAGGGATGAAAAGTCAGCTCGGAACATGCGCCCGAGCAACGCAGCTCCAGGCGGAACGCAGACATGACCCCGTGAACAGAGGGGCCGACCGGGAGCCTCTCCTCAAACTTCCAAACGCTTTCAGAAATCAAGAGAAATCTTTCAGAAGAGTGACAGGATTTCACTGCAGGACATTGCGGGCAAACGGCCGGATGCTTCTCTCACGCTGACGGGCTCCACACTGCACAAAGAACTAAAGGGACAGCCCGCCATGCGGCCTTGAGCCCCTCCCGTCCCCTCCTCTCCAGCCTCATTCCTCCAGCACATGCGTATCCACGGCCCTGATGCCAGTGGTCACTGCCACGAGTCACACTACGAACCATCGCTGGCATCTTTCCCTTTTCAGTTTTCACCTCGCCCTGACCGAGACACCGTTTCCACTGAAACTTGACAGTAAGTGTTTACAGAAATACAAAAGACCCTCAAAGAAATAAAATGCTTTTCAGAACCAGATCCAAGATAACCCACCTCACTGTCTACCAAGAACCACTGAATTCTGGCATCAGTGGCCCTTTTAGAGTCATCCGTGTACCCCTCTGCCTCATGCCTGGGTCCCCTCCACCATCTTTGAACCTGCAGCCTTGAGGGGCCAGCATGAGACAGCCATGCCTGAATGCTGCTCACTCCATCACTTCCCTTGTAACTACAATTAACTCCCGGGACAGAGGCCCTGTAACCACTAAGGAATTATTCATTTTTGCCTTGTATACTTTGCAGCTAAAGCAGGAACTGGCAGCTCAGTGGCCACCCACCATTCCTTGCAGGGGTTCATCTAGGTATAAATACAACACAAGAACAAGTAATTTTTTCATTCAGTAGAAAGATTCACTTGATGAAAAGATCCACTAGTCAGAGTCTGATGTGGGTTAATTAGGATTTCCCAAGCTCGTCTGGATGGTGTTCATTAATTTATATTAGGTTATAAATGCACACTCTCTGTCAGTAGCCACGGTCGTATGGAAGCAAAGCAGTTCCATCCACTAAAATTACAACCCAAACAGAGAATCCAGGAGTCTAGGAGCACAGGTAAGGTGCAGGAGGCCCGAGCAGCCGGCCAGCCATTTCCTCCAAACCAAAGCCATTTCTGGAGAAATGAGACTGCCCCCAAAGAAAGGACCACTGATCATCTTGTCTTTTCTATACTTGCTCCCAAAGAGCCTGGGAAATTGCTTTAATTAAACATGTTTGTTAAACTACGTTAACATGCTCGGGACAGACGCTGGGGGCAGGGGCAGGGGAGCTCGCTGCCCCCCCGTGGAACGGGACCCACCCAGCCTTGGACACAGACACGCCCTCTGAAGGGAGGGGAGCAGCTGGGCCAAGCCTAGCCGGCAAGATGCAGCATGATCGGGGCAAACGCACCCCAGATTCCCGCCCCATCCATGGCCCAGCCGCTGTCGCTGAGAACTACTCACCCTTCTTCCAGGCTTTCCTGAAGGGCCAGGTGGGCCCTGCAAACCCCGGGGACCCTGTCGGGAATCAGAGGACAAAGGTCAGTAGCGTGTCTGTTTTTCAGAGGGAAAAAGCAAAGCCTGGTCCCCGTGCTCGTCCACCTGGCCCGTGGCTACTGCCCCAGCTGCCAGCACGTGGGCAACGGCAGGACAGGGTGCAGGACCCACTGCCCTGAGTGAGGGCAGGGACCGAAAACAGCCAACTCGGTCCCCTGCTGCAGACACCACTGCTGTTCCGCATCCAGCTTTGCATCAGGTGATGGCAACTCCCGCTACTTCCTTGACGAAATGCAGCATTGGGGGGCACCGACTTCCGGGGGGCGCCCCTTCAGACAGAGGAAAGTGAGGGGGGTACGTACCTGAGGCCCCATGTCTCCCGGCTCGCCCTTCAGACCTCCGCTCCCGGGAGGGCCCTGGGGAGACACGTCTGGTTAGGGGACGCCCGGCAGGTACCGGCTGTAGGGGTGACTGGGGAAGGGCCGGGAAGCAGAAGGGATACGGGACTGGCCCATGGGCAGGGCTCCCACAGAGCCCGGCTGGCTGCCTTGGACAGAACCCGAGGGACAAGCAGTAACTTCTCCTCGTTTGCATCTCTTCCCAGGTTTGAGGGAAATCCTGGACCGTGGCGCGCACGAGGGCCACGAGCTCAGAACACGCTCGCTTCTCTCCAGGGTGGATCTGACCACGGTCTGTCACAGCCCGTAGCCCGGGGCCGTGTGTGGACATCCTCGCCCATTGCAGGGCAAGATCCCCGGATGCTGGGAGGGCACCGACGCAGACCTGGGGCCAGGGGCCAAGCCCACCCACATGGGGAATGGGGATGGGGGCACTGTGCGCTTCAGTCCTCCGGCTCCTTGCAAGCTTCAAGGGCCATGCACACCCCCGGGGGCCCCCTTCACTGCCCCGGGTGTGCCTGGCTGCCCGAGGCTCGTGCAGCAGGGGCCGGGCAGGGGGCTGGAATCAGGGTCTGCCCCACACTGAGGTGGTCTCGACTATAAAGAGGGATGGCGGCCTCAAAAGAAAGAGGCTTGGAGCCCCCCAGGGTCACGAGGTAAAGTTGTAGCCAGTGCAAGTGTGAGGGCTTCCCAGTCCCCAGGGCACCACAGGCCCCGCCCACCCAGGCCCCTCCTGCCCCAAGGTCCCAGTGATGTTAAGTGTGCTCTGACCTGGATAAGCTGGGAGCCTGATGGGCTGGTGGGGGGAGGGGGAACGGCACCCCACCCCCCAGGCTCCCCCAGGCTCCCCTATGACTACTTACCATGGGGCCGGGTCTCCCAGTAAGACCCATCGGGCCAGCCGGCCCCCTCAACGCCAGCTGCAAGGGAAAACGGGACACGCTGAGAAATGGCTGGTTTACCTGTACCGACAGGTGAGACGGGCCAGGTGGGAAGGGGGGAGGAGGTCACATGGACCCCCAGACCCACTTTCTCCGATCCTCTGGGCTCCCGGCGACAACCACAAACGGAGCGGCAGAGGTGGGGTGGGGGCCGGGGGGGTGCCCACTCCCCGCTTTGGGGATGGGCGCTCCACCCACATGGGTGCTCAGAGCCTCTTGCTGACTGCTTCCTTCTCCCCAGCCGGCCTCGCACAGGCAGGGCCTGCCCTCAGCCCTGCGCCCCGCAGAGTAAGCTTGAAAAGCAGCCCCGCTTCCGGGCTGGGTTAGGGTTCCGCGAGAGGCACTTCCAGCGGCCGGGGAGGTATCGGGGAGCCCTCCTAGGGTGAACTAAGTCATCCCCAGAATGGGCAGCCAGGGAGTCTCAGCCGCCCAGGGCCCCACCTAGATACCTGTCCAGGTGGCTCTACGCCTCCCAGCTGCCACCACACAGCTCAACCTGCTTTCTTAAAGGGCTTCCTCCACGCCACTCTGAGACTGTCTCCCCTGCATGATGCCACTTTAATTTTGGAAGACTTTGTGTTATAAAATCTTCTTGGGAGCCCATCGCCCACTTGACTTCAGTCAAAACACACACAGATTCAAAGGCCAGCCAGGCCGGCCCGTCAATAAATCCGGTGGCAGGTGGTGGGGTTTGTTACCCGCTGATTGTATCACACGGCAATTTGTTCCATAGCAACGACTCAGTACCCGCCGCCCTGTAGTTCATTATCCCCCCGTTCTATCATTAGCATCTATCCGCTGCGCCAGAGCGACATAAATATTGCCAAACAAGGGACTACTTAGCAGCTTATTGCAATGCCCCATTACGGGCACTCCACTGAAGGGTCACCCACCCCCCCGGGTGGCATTTGCTCTTATCACAGGCAGTCAGCAACCTGGAGCCTCGTCAATTAAAAACACAATTCACTAATCAGCTCATTTGCCAAGAGCAGAGCAGTAATGGGGCAAGTGCTCCTCGGGACCCCCAGGCTGAGCGAGGGGCTTTGGGGTCCACGGGCTCTCTCCCCGGGGTGTCGGGCTCGGCCCAGCCCATCAGAGGGAGCCCCTTCCAGGAGTACATGGGGGGTCTCTCCATCCCCAGAGCCCAGGGGAGGGCAGCAGACGGCTGAAGCTGGGCGCACGGGCTCAGCAGGTGCCAGAGGGCTCAGCAGCCAAGTCCTCATCCAGGAACCTGGACCCTCGGTGTGGGCCAGGAACCCCTAAGAAACCTCCTCCACCTTTCCCGGTGCTCACCCGGGTCCCCCAAATGCACAGGGATGACTGGAGCCCCGCAGGCTCCTGAATCTCGGGCAAGCACACCCAAGTCGGCCAGAGGCACTTCCCCTCCAAGCTGTGCTCCGAGCCCCATGGGGCCGGGCTCTGACCCCCCAGCCCCCCGGCCCCAGGCACCACTCACCCGGGCCTGCTGGAGGATGGCTTGAGCTTGGGACTCCTGGGCTGAGACCATGGGTCCTTTGGAGCCCGCATCGCCGCCCCCTCCGAACCGGAACTGTAGGTGTAAGACTGGGGTCACCAAGGGCACACCGACGTGGTGCCCACTCTGGACCCCAGGGCTGAGGCGGTGCCCATCGGCCTCTCTGGCAACAGCAGAGCCGTGGAGAGTCTGGATGGGCAGCTTCCAGCCCCAGACCCCGTCTCGGTCACACCACCCGACTCTGCCAGCACAGAGCTGCTCCAGCCCCACCGGCCAATTTCAGCCCTGGGGCCACCCGGAGAGCCTCCCCGCAGCCGGGAAGCCCTTTCTGGCACCTGCGGCATCTCACCTGAGACCCCACGGCCCCCACTTATTGCAAGGAAAAGCCCCAGGGCCCAGTGCAAACCCCGCACCGAGGCCCAGCAGGGAGGCGACAGGTCCACGCAGGGTCTCCCGAGCTGCACCCAGCCTCCCGGGCACACGGGCTCACGGAGAAACTGACATGGGCCCAGACCAGCCCTCCACACACTCGTCCTCCTGGCCTGGGCTCCCCGTGAGGACCCACAAAGTCATGAGCAGGTCAAGTTCAAGGAGGGACCGGCTGGCACGGGGGTCCGAGTGGAGAGGGCACGTGTGTGGTGACGGAAGCAGACACCACACAGCTTCCCGCAGAGCTGGACTCCGTCCCCTTCGGAGGGGCCAGCCCTGGACGCCGGCAGAGGTGGAGACCTTGACCCCGGTGTCCACCCTGCCATGTCAGCAGGGCAGCCCCAAGGAGCCTGTTTCTACAAGACAGTCGGCCCAGGTTGGAGCTAGTCTTCGGCTCGGTGATCGACCCCCTCGGAAACAACCCAGGGCCCCACTCCCCCATCGCACCTGGAGCCCCGAGCCCACCCACCCGGCCACCCAGCCCCCAAGTAAAGACACTCACAGGCAGCATGAGCATGGTTCCAGGAGGGCCGGGCAGCCCGTCAGCCCCAGGAAGGCCTGGGCGTCCAGGGGGACCCTGTGGACAGAGGGGCCAGGAGAGTGGGTCAGTGCACGGGGCGGAGCTGGGCTGGGACGGGGTGACGGGGCGGAGTCAGGGCCCGCAGGAAACGCACTGCACAAGCACAGAGCAACACAGGACCCCAGGAAAGGGATGTGCAGACCCCAAGCCCAGAGGAGGGGGCTTCGCTGTAGGCTGAGAACAGGGAGGAGGATGGAGGGAGGCCTGAGCGGATCCAGAGGAATCAGAGACAGAAAGGCTGGAGCCTGCCATGGGGGTGGGGGGTGGAGGGCAGAGGCCACACTGCGGGAGGTGGTTGGGGGCAGGGTGCTGGGGCTTCCACGACCCCAGGAATAACCCCAGGAACGTCCCTGCCAGGTGTCCCACCTGGGCGGGGCAGCCCAAGGACACCTGCGCTGGCTGCTCAGAGGGCCAGCTCGTCCGTGGTCAGCGAGGGGCCCCTCCCCACGCGCCCTTGGCTCTGCGGGTGGGGCAGAGGCCAGACGGAAAGCGTCCACTTGTCTGGACAGACGTGCGGGACCGGAGTCGCCGGGAGGACAGTGCACGGGACACCAGTGCTCTCAAGCAATTCAAGGTCCCACCTCTGCACAAACATCATACCTCCAGCTCATCCTAACAGCACCCCCCCCGCCGCCCACCGCCGACAGAGTCTCTAATTGATCCTGGCCCAAGTCAGGCTTATGTGAATGTAACACGAATAATACGGCTTATTGACAAAAAAGCGTTTTATCGCTCAGCTTTTCACTAACGCAGGCAGACTCCCAACCAGCTTGCAGGGGACGAGGTCTGTCTGCAGACAGATGAAGCTTAGCTCCCCCTCCTCAATGAAAGCGACCACCATCGGCCCCACTGCGAGGGATGCTGGGTCCAGCCCTCGAACCGTGTGTGCAAACACCACCACGGCACGATGCTCCCAGCTCAGACACAGACTGACTCCCCGGCCCAGAAGACCAAGCACCCGGGGGGTCCATCCCGGAATGACCCAGAAGGGTGTGCACTGCCTGGGCCGGAACTAACACCGTCTTTTCTTCAGTGGTTATGTTTACTCCAGGACCGATCCCCGTTCTTGTGAAATGTGGTATAACACAGATTCACACAAAGGGAAAAGTAAAAGTTCCCTCTCGTTCCTCCAGAAGTAACCAGGGCTAAAATCCTGTACGTGTCCAGAGAGGCCAGAAGCACAGGCACCGAACACCCGATGTGTATCACGTCCGTTAGTCTAGGGGTGCGTGGCCAGGGAGGCGGTTTTCCTCCTTTTTCACGAGGTCATCTTGTCCATATTGTTCTGCAGTTGGCCCTTTTCCTCTGCTGCACATCGTGGCCTATTTATGAGCTTGGCCACATTCATTTTAAAGGCCACACGTTGCAGACTCATCATTTATTTAATCCGTCCCCCTCTGATGCACGTTTAGGTCATTTCCAGTTTTCATTAGAACACAGGCTGCCGTGATGAGTCTTCAGGCATCTTTCTTTCTTTCTTTTTAATTTTTTTCTGGCCACGCTGCGCGGCATGCGGGATTTAGTTCCCCGACCAGGGCTCGAACCCGGGCTCGTGGCAGTGAGAGCACGGAGTTCTAACCACTGGCCCACTGGGGAATTCCCAGGCATCTTTCTTAGGTAGGTCCTCAGAAGCAGAACTGCTGGGTCAAAGGATTCCCGTTCCCCTTTTTGCTAATGGATACAGCCAAATGGTCCTTGCCTGCCATTTCAGAAAAAAAAAAATTCTCAGAAAATAAAACTTGCTTAAAAAAGAAAAATCCAGAACGTGTTTTGCCACCCAGATTTCCTCCTGGAAATCCAATGCTGATAGCGGTTCGCCGCTGAGCTTGCTGCTGCTGAGTCGATCCCAAATCAAACCCCCAATTCAAAGCTTAGGGTCCGTGTCTCCCAGGGACAAGATGCCGTCCATGTGGTGTCCACGTGGTGAGCGCGTGCCTGTGTGTGTGTGTGTGTGCCTGTGTGTGTGTGTGCCTGTGTGTGTGTGTGTGTGCCTGTGTGTGTGTGTGTGTGCGTGCGTGCGTGCATGTGTGTGTGTGTGTGTCGCACTGGAAACCAGGAAGCATACTGGGGCGGCCCCTCATCCACTGTTTCCACTTTCAAAGACCCTCCTCCTGCTCTTTTTAAGCCATGGAGGGTGAAAATTCAACCTCCGGGTCCCAGAAGCTACTTCACCCTCACGCTGTCATGCTTCAATTACACCCAGCGTGATTCCCAAGAGCGTAGGCATAGATGGACAAGGAAAACCTGGAAACCCTGTGAGAAAGAGAAGGTTCGCAGGAGAAAACCACCCCGTGAATCCTTCCGACACTTTAAAACCTGATGTCAGTCCCGCGTGTGTCCCCTCGCCCGCACCTGTATTTACCACGGCTTGAAAAAATCGTCAGCCGAGCTTTGCCAAGCACTGAGGTCTGTAACTCAGACTTTGTCCCCTGAGCCAAAAGATAGGGCTACATCACAGCCGCCTTCCCACCCTTCAGGACACCGAACGCAGGCTCATGACGCGGCTCACTCTGTCCACGGCCTGCCAGACACGGGGCATGCTCCAGCCACCAGGCTCAAGGCGAAATAAGAAAAGTCACCCGGCCTTTGTGTGTTTTCTGATCAGTGGCCTAAGTTGGTCAGACGGAAATGTTTTAAAGCACTGGCACCGTGGGGCTGGTCACACGTAGACCAGGTGAAGAAACAAGGCACCCCTTCCACGTTTAACAGAGGGTTTTCCTGAGGCCATCCTGGCGTCATTCTGGCACGGAGATGAGGGGACAGAGAGCTCAGACCCTTTGAAAGTGGCTGTAGACTCAGGCCCCAGGCTGAACCCAGGAGCCCGGGGCTCAGCACCAGCTGCAAAGCCGAGCTGCTTCTCATAATAAAAGCAGCAGGGTCGGGGAGGGAGCTGCAAAGACCAGGGGAGTCTTTATGCTGAGATATTTTTGCTTCTGCTCTTAGAAAGACCCAGAAAAGGAGAGGAACACGCACCAATCCTCAGATCCTCAATATCAGTGGGTTTTTTTTTTTCAGGCCAGCTCCTGTGCAATTACAGCTTGGGAGAGGCCAGAGAAGTTCTTAGGGGTCAGCTCCTGCTCTAGATCCGAAAACTACAGATCTACTACATCTGGCTACACCTGCGGCCGGGGCCAGAGCCCTGGGGGAAGCGGGCACCATGCACGCTCCCACCCCACCAGGAGCCTCAGCTGGCCCTGCAGCAGGAGGGGGTCGGAAGTCCCAGCGGAGCTCACTGAGGTCTTCTGAGCCCGGGAAGCCCGACAGGCCTGGAGGGAGGCACTGAGGTGTTTCTATCGATACTTTCAGCCTTGTCCCAGCTCAAAAGGTCCCCCCCATGTGCTCCCTAATATGAAAAAGGGTCTTTCTGGCCTCTAGGGGGTTCAACAGGTTAACAAGACGACTCAGGTGGCCCCAGCTCAATCCTAGTGATGCCTCATTGATAGCACCGGAGGCGGGACGACCAGGTCAGAGAGAGGACGTGGCCCCAACACACCCAGGGAAGGCCCGTGTCACCGTGGCTTGTGGCCAGGACATCACAGGGATACCTGGCTGTGTGGAACAGGTGAGTAACCAGGTGTCCCAGGCTGGATGTCCCCATAAAAGATGTCCTGGGCACACAGGGGTACTGGAAGGTGGAGCCGCCTGTCCTGCCCCCAGAAGGCAGGAGATGGTCGGACAACCTTGCCTTGCGGGCATCGGCGGTCACTCACAACGGCCTCTGCGAAGCTAAAAGCTTCCTATGGGCCTCAGTGGACTCTGCCTCTCAGCCAAGTTGCAGGGACCCAGCCTGTGTCCATTCCCCTGGCCCTGAGTGTAAATCCAGCCAGCCGGGGGGGGCAGGTGGTGACATAGCTGGGCATCGTCCCAGCTGGCCCTGGGGAGCAATGCAGGCACCTGTGAATCACGCTTTCCGTGGGTGTAATAACGGGGGTTCTTACAAGCCTTTTAAAGGACAGAAAAGACCCTCAAGCAAAATCCCGAAAGGATGCCCAACCCCTGAAACCTAAAGAGGTGGGGGGGAGGGGCTGAGGTCTCAACAACCAGGAGAAGGGGCTGGAGAAGCTATGCCCATGGCAGCATCATTACCGGGCTGAGTGGACATGATATAGGGTCATTGACCCTGCTGCTCTCTGGCCCCGAGGGTATCAAGTGCATCCCGATTCTGCAGGGAGGGAGGCACCCCCACAGGAAAGGGGGCGACCTCCCCTACGTCTAAGACAGAAGATGTGTGCTATGGCCGGCCGTCCTCTCTCACTGACATCTGGACTCAGTCACACCCCTGGGTCCATCTGAGGACGGCTCTGTGGGGGGACACGGCTGTCACCCCCCCAACCACTCCCAGACCTTTGGAGTGAGCTGGCTTAGAGACTGCAGCCCCTGGGGCAGAGCTCGACTGGTGTGGGTTCAAGGGTGGGCAGAGGACGGGCCCCTCACTTGCTTGTCTGGAATTTCAACTGTGGCAGAGGCAGGAGCGGCATGGGAAGTATGGGAAGGCCAAGCATGTCACAGGCCAGCCACGGAGCAAGGCCCACCTACTCTGCCCCCAAAGCCACTGGCCACAGGGAAGCAACATGGCGGAGAATCCTGTTTGGTGCCAGTCTGATCCGGCTGCCCTCAGAGGTCACGCAGCCGCCTGCTTTGTCTGCGGACATCACCCTGATCATCACCCCAAAGCCCCCAGCACCTGACAGTCAAACACCCCCTGGAAGCAGACCCCAGCCGCCTTTCCTCAGGACCAGACCCCGGCACTGTCCACCCCAAAACCGTGAGGTCTTTGCTCTGGGCAGTGTGCCAGGCGCTGGGGATAAAGGTCTGTTAGGATGCACACACGCCCCCAGTGTCTCTCATCTACAACTACACCCAATTATAGTTCTCAGTCTGACTGTGCTCACATCGATATTCATTAGACCAGCAGGAAAAACAAAAAGAAAAGAAAGTCAAGCTGGACGAGAACCCACCGGGCTGCAGTACCCCCAAATGCCCACTAGGAGTCGGAACGAAATTGCCGCGAACTGGGCTCAGCCTGCATCTCTCCGGCAGCCACCCAGGGCGACCCGGGGATGGTTCCTTTGACCAGTGTGACCCCCAGATGTGTCCCTTTGCCCAGAGAGACCCCAGGATGGTCCCTTTGACCAGGGCGACCCCAGGATGTGTCCCTTTGGTCAGGGTGACCCCAGGATGGTCCCTTTGGCTAGGGTGACCCCAAGATGGTCTCTCTGACCCAGAGCAAGTTTTCTGTGTCTGTTGCTAGATTTCCAACAAGGAAGCTGGAGCGAGGGGGTCTTAAGGCCAATGAAGTTCTCGTATTGAGGGAGGATAATTCGGATCCTGTGGGATGCCCAGGCAGCACCAGAGCTCTTTGGCCACTGCAGCTGTTGTTACTGCTACCCTAATGCAGGGCCGCCACCGTGAGCTGGCCCCTGGAACCCGCCGGGGGGCCCACAGCCCGGCTGAGGCTCACTTTTGCAGGGGTCTCCTGCCTCCGGCTCAGGGCCAGGCAACAGTCGGCCCCCTAAACATCTGAAGAGAGTGGACGCACTAAGGGGTGGCGTGAGATGCGGGGGGCGGGGCAATTTGGGGAAGGACGTCAGTGTACTGCGGTCACCCACACAGGTGAGGTCACGGCTGCTCCCCGAGCAGGGAGGTCGCCCGGACGAGGCCACAGAGCCCGTGATCCGAGGGGACTGAGCCGCCCTTACCCTTTCTCCAGGGTCACCCACTTGGCCAGTGGGACCCATCGTTCCTGGAGGTCCTGGGAGACCCTAGAATTAGAAATAAAATCAGGCAGAGTTAAAGATGCAGCCACAAGGCGGTTCCCGCCTGGCCAGGAGAGGGTTCGAGAAAGTGCCGGTCCCAGGGCGTTTACCCCTCTTTTCCATCTGGGAGCTTTAAGGGGTCTCCCTCCACCCCCAAGCGCCTCCCACAAGTCACGGGAAATAAAACGGGACACTCACCGCGGGGCCTTCGGGGCCAGGAGGCCCCTCCAGGAGCATGCCCTGGAAGAGACAGGGAGAGCGTCTGAGACCCCAGGACCCCTTCCCTCCATCCCCAGACCCCGAGTGGGCCCGGCCCCTAGCAGACCCCCGCCCTGAGGAAGCCCTCCATGCTGGGTGGACCAGAGGACCACAGTCTCTGGCCTCTGGGTCTGCACCCTCCGTCCTGGGAGGGGTCCCCAGCCTCTGGAATGGGGGCCACGGTGACCGTCCTTTGAGCGTCTCCAGGGCAGCACCAAGCCAGACAGCAACCAACAGGGTTCCCTCAAGAATAGCGTCCAGAGGAGAGAGGGGGGCCAGGACTCCCCGGCCACGCCTCTGGCCCTCCTGTGCCCAGGGGGCAGTGCCCAGGCAGGCCCTGGTGACGGCGGCCTGAGGGAGCAGTGGACCCCAGGACCAGGGCCCAGTGAGGGTGGAGAGACGACCACCCGGTGGATTCAGGGGGGACAAGAGGAAAGGGCGCCGCAGGCTGAGGTCCCCGCCTAGAGAACCTTTAGGCCTAACTGCTCAGACAAGCCACGCTGGGGTCTCCAGCCCCCTCCTCCCTCCACATGGGAAACACAGCCAAGTCCACTGGACACTCAGCTGCCCTCCTCTTCTAGCCCCTCACCCGGCGGAGCCGAGGTCCATGCTGCCTCTGGCCCCCAGGCCTCACTGTCTTTCCCCCCAGATGGGGACAAGGCCTCCTGCCCCCCTGTCAGCCTGGGCCCTGGAGTCGGCATGGGCAGCGGAGGGGAGAGCAGGCTTCAGGTCCCTGCAGACAGAGCTCCCGGCCCGGGGGCTCCGGCTCTGGGGCCTCGGCTTCAGTCACCTTCCCAGCGCGGGCCTCCTCTCTACGCCTGTCCGGTCAACACCAAGGTCAGGCAGGCCCCAGCGTCCTCTGTGTTCCATGCCCACTTCGGGGGTCAGAGGCAACGCATGGCCTTCCAGGGAGGGAAGGACCTCTGGCCCCTGCAAGGGTCTGCATGCTGAGAACACCGTGGTGGATCGTTTCTGGGGATCCTGGGACCCGGTGGGTTCTGTCCGGCCCAGCTGGGCAGGCTTCAGCCTCACGCGGGGCGCCTGGCTGCCGTGGACCCCTCCTCCCAGTGAATTCCTGTGACGGCCGAGACAGCGGTGAGAGGGCTGGACACACTTGGCCCCCAGTGGCAGACCTGCCTCCTGTTTCCCCGGAACAGAGCAGGCTCGGGCTGCTTCTCAATGTTGCTGTGCCCTGGGCTTTTCTTTGAAAGTGAACAGTCCTCTTGTGAAACCCGGAATTGCCTCCTAGGAGTAAGAGGGTGTGCCCAGGACAGGCACCAGGTCAGCACAGGTGTCGGACACCCCCCAGTGCGGGGCACCCAGGCCAGGGGCTGCAGGTCCCCTCCAAGCCCCTCACCCTCCCCACCAGGGCTGCCCAGTCGCTGGGAGGATGCATCCGGTGTTTACACAGATGTGCACTCAGAGAGACGTGTGTACATGAGATGCACACAGAGAGTTCATCCAAATGACCTCATCGGTCCCACTCTCCTGTTTCCTCCTCTGACAAAGGCAGCTGAGGAGAATCAGAACTGAGCGAGGGTTAAGAGAGAAACTCCTGGCTGCCGTGGACCCTGCAGGACTGCAGCTGTCTTCCCGGACACACGACCGCTGCTCTCAGGGAGTGGGGGCCACGGTGGGTGGGCCCTCACGGGAGGATCATTCCAGGTCGGCCTGGGAAGGGCCGGAGGCCGCTGGATGGACGAGCCCAGTGGAGGGGTGCCGGCGCTTTCCCAGGTACAGTGAAGGGATGGACCCCTGGCCACCACCCCAACGAGAAGTGCTCCCAAGACATGGGAAGCCATGGCCGTCCTTCACTGGCCCCGCTCCACACCCCACCAGGGTGGACGGTCTCAGCCTCAGCTGAGAACTCGAAACAGTCCTTCACGGGGGCCCATTCATCGGCTACATAGCACAGACCAAGAAAACCTTCCTTAAGCCACAGTGGAAGGCAGACATGCCTGTTGCGGGCCTTTACCAGATGAAACAGGACGTTGAATCTGGAGATGCCTGGTCCCTGAGGTCCCAGGGCAGCCAGGAGCACCAGATCTGTTGACCTGAATCCGCTCGGCTGAGGGACTCCTGTCCTGTCAAGGAGCCACTGGTGTTGCTGACCCATGACAGAGGGTACCAGGTCTGAGTGGGAAATAGCCCCTGTGTCCCTGGGATGGATGGATGGATGGAAAGAGAAGGAGCCGGTTCCCAGAGCCCCAGGCACAGTGAGCCACGCTCCCCAGGAGGAGGTCGCCAGGGCAGGCTGGGGAGAGCAAACAGCCACCCAGCCTTCACGGGCCGTGACGCCTGCGCGGCCGAGGCAAGACCACGTCGGCGGTCGTCCAGGACTCGGCCATCTGTTTATAGGGAGCTAAAGCTCTGAGGACATCTGGTGATGCTCCAGGTTGAGAAATTCCAATGGTTTCCCTGATGTCTCCAGGGAGACCGGCCTCGGCCCCTCGGACACTCCGAACAGGCTGGGGGCTGGGCGGGAGCAAACGCTGGGGCCAGAGGGGAGGGCATCCTTCCCTAACTGCATCCAGATGGCTCACTTCTCCCTGAACAAAGATGAAATGCACTTTCTGGAGACATGCTATTTGTGCTGGACCGCTTCTATTTTCTCAGCCTGCTCCCCCAGCCCACCCTCGCCGCTGGAGCCTGGTGGAGCCTGGCAACGGGACACCTCATCCACTCTCACCCCCCTCCACCTGGACCTGGGATGCTACGGCTCTCACACAGGGGCAGCCCGGTCTGGGGGACGTGTGAACAGGAAGCTCGTCCTGACTGAGGTGCCGGCCAGGCCTTCCCAGAGCCAGGACCAAACCCAGGGCTCCACAGAGCCTGGCCCCCGCCCGCCCGAGGGTTCCACTCTTCCCAGGCAAGATGCCCCTTTCACCAAGCGATGGGGACACCACGGAAGGCACCCGAGGCAGCGGCAAGTCCACCGGGGACCAAGGCCATCTGGACCGTGGTCTGCACACGGCTGGACCACAGGGAAGTCACGCGGGGTGTGGTCCACCTTCTGACACAGCCCCTCAAGGACTGGAGCGGGTCCCCGGCAGCCCCGTGTCTTGAGGTGGCACCACTGGCCGCACTGCTCTTCCCCGAGGGTCGCCTTCCTCCCTGAGTCTGGACGTGGTGTGAGGATTTTACATGTCGTCGAGCAAGGGACCACCTGGTGCTGGTGTCCCCCTTCGGCCCCTCTGCTCACTTCCTCTGCATCCCCATCTTTCGGCCCCAGACAAGCCCTGACTCCCTTGGACCCTTGGGGAGCACCGGAAAAGGAATGTTCTCAGCCCGAGAGCAGGATGTGTGTGCCCAGTGGCCACAGCCCAGTGGGAGCGGATGCACCCGTCCCTGGGACAGGCCTGGGGGGCGGGGCAGGGAGCACAGAGCAGGACAGTCATCTAGCGCCCCCGTCCTGATGCCCCAGCCACGGGCTTCAGGTGCCTCTAAGGGGGATGAAGTTCCAGAAGAACCTTCCCAGTCCCACGGGAGGATGGGGGTCACCTCGGTTCTCCGTCCCAGAAGCCCCACGACCGGAAGCGCCCTGGAGCCTCCAGGTCGGGCAACCAAGTCCTGGCAGGAGAGAAAGCTGGAGCCTGGCCCCAGCCTCATGACCCGTCGAGTGCAGGACGCTGGTCTCCTCCCTCTGGCTCTTGGAGGATGTGGCAGGGGTGGACCTTGGCAGCCAGCCCTTCCTCACCCTTAGAGCTGCTTCCCAGCCCGTGATGCCATGCCCACCACGTGCAGCTGCAGGGCACCCCTCCCCCACCTGGCTGATCACCTGGCACCTCGCCCGCCCCGGCTCAGGGCCTGGACCTCGGCAGCCCAAAGGCCACAGGGTGGACCCTGGTGCTCCCGGCCAGGCACGGCTCCCTGAGGGCAGAGGACGCGCCAACACAGAGTGGGGCCCCCGCCAACACCCACCGACCCACGAGGTGCACGTGGGACCTCTTGCCTATGATCCCAAGGTTAAGACGTTCTCAACAGTCATTTTGTTTAACTCGCCCCCAGCCTGGCACGGTGCAGTCTCACTCAGTGGGAGTTTCAGTGCAGAGCTGTTTTATTAAATCCCCTCGGCGTGGCTGACGACCAGGCTTCCCTGTTTCACCAGCTGCAGCCACATGGCTGCACGGCCAGGGCGGAGAGCTGGGTCCGTGGCTAACGCTCCCTGCCCCAGACCAGCCGCTCCTGGTCCACACTCAGCCTGCTAAGCCCCTCTGCCCTCCAGGGGAGCTCCCTCCTTCCCAGAAGCCGAGTCTTCTTATCAAGGAGAAATTGACACACAGTGGTGTGCCCAGATCTTAAGCGTGCGGCACAAAGGGTCCTGACCCATTCGAATCCCAGGTAGCCACAACCTCATTCGAGGTCCAGAACCTTACCCCTGCCCAGGCGCTTTCTGAAGCAGCGTGTGGCATCCACGAGGTCACGTAGCTCCTCGTGGTAGCCCCAGGCATAGAGGCGCAGGGGTCCCGCAGGTCCAGCCACATCCTACCTAACCCGCCACGTGCCCCAAGCTTCGACCCACCACCCCGCCGGTTTCAGGGAGACAATAAGAACGTGTCTTACTGGTTCGATGATGGCAGGTTCTCCCTTTTGACCTTTCTCGCCCCGTGGTCCGATCTGGGGTTTGTAAGATGCAGAGGGAGGAGAGGGAGAACAGGAAGAAGGTACAGATTACACCAAATCCATCCGGCTGATGAAGCAGGGGTCCCCGCCCAGGGGCCCGGGGAGGCACCCTCCCTAGCCACTCACCCCTTCGTAGATGGTGTCCTGGTTGGCGGGCATGCCCGGCCCGATCTCCGACGGGGAGACGGTGGGGTCGTAGTAAGGGTCGTAGTAGTTCTCGTCCAGGTTCTTGATGGTTTCTTCTGTGAACTCTCCCTCCAAGTCGTCCATCCCCTCCTCCGGAGGCGGATCCGGCTGAGAGGGAAGGCGGCAGGGGTCACCCAGAGGAAGCCAGGTAACGGACACGCACAGGCCCCCAGCCCCGGGACTCCAAGCACCGTGGCATCCGAGGTCACAGAACACGGGTAGCCTGGGGTTTCACTTGTTGGGAGTCATTGTCTCCCTCTCACGACGGGGAAACTCACCCCAAAGCCCCCAAGACCCCGTGGCAAATCAGGGCTGCAGAAGGACGGGCACACAGCACCAGGCTGCACTGTGTACTTGGGGAACCTGCGGCTGCCAGGCCCAGGGTCTCGGGGTAACATGCCCCTAATCCCATGCCCGTTGCCAGAGGGGTCTGGACCCATCAGAACCCCGTGTGTCTGCTCTGTGGCCGTCAAGAATTCAGCATCACATGACGGTTGTTTTTAAGCATTCCCTATGGGCTGAGCTCAACTCCTCTCCAATCTGAAGACGTGGCAACAACCCTAAGAGGCGGGCAACACTGGTGCCAGGTTGTAAATGAGATCACTGATTTTGAGACAAGGGATATCACTTTCCAAGGTCACTGGCAGAGATTTCAAGTCCGGTCTGCGTGATGGGAAAGCCTAGGGTCCTACCTGGCCTCACATCTGGTCTGCTTGTCCAGACCCCCAGCTCATGTACCTGTCTGGCCTGCCCCCACCCGGGCCACAGACGGGAACACTGCCTGTAAACACGCATGTCCTCTTCCATCTCCACCGAACCCCAAGAGACCTGGAGGGCGGGGCTCATTCCACCCATTTTGCCGATGAAAAACTGACAACGCTGAGATCCACCCAGCAAGTCGGTGACTTAAAACTCAGCGGGCATCCTCGGCGATCATTTAAAACGGCCTGGCTGCAAAGGGCGGCAGGGCCAGGTGTGGTGGGCAGTGGGGGAGGGCAGCTGCCCCAGGACAGCAAGGTGAGGAGTAGAGAAGGAAGAGCCCGGGGTCCGGCCCCCTCCCCCGGACCAAGCCCACTCGCCGGGAAGGCAATTACGTTAGAGGCATTGGCGGTGAGGACCGTGCTGGTGGGAACTTCGGCCCGGGCGCCCCGGTCGGGGTTCTCGTCAGGGTTCTCGATGCCTTCGCCGTAGTTGAGGTCCTCGTAAGGGGGTGGGGTGTAGTAGTCCTCGCTGGGCACGTAGTCGTAGTCACTGATGCCAGGGTCCTCCTCCTTCCCGGCCCCCTCGCTGGTGTCGGGCACCGGAGGGGCTTCCGTGGGGGGCTGGGTCAGCTCCTGGGAGCCGGGCAGAGACACGCAGGGTTAGGGGGGCGGCCGGCGCAGTGAGGACCGGGTCGGGGGTTTCCTCTTCGGCGTGAGAGGGAGGCTGACCCATCGGCCAACCGGCCCCTGTGGATCGGGGCACCGGGGCCCCCTCGGAAAGGGGGCGACAGCCCAGCCCAGGGAAGTGCTATGCACGACGAAACCCTGCAATCACGCGCTTGGACAGAGTGAACTGTATCTCAAATTTCTTTTAAAAAGTAAGAGAACAGGGAATTCCCTGGCGGTCCAGTGGTTAGGACTCCGCGTTCTCACTGCCGAGGGCCTGGGTTCAGTCCCTGGTTGGGGAACTAAGATCCCGCAAGCCACATGGTGACCAAAACAAAAAAAAGTAAGCGAACATTCCAGACTCTTAAGAGCCATACAGGCCAGTGTCCCGGCCACCCGTTGGGGAGGGGACTGGATTCCATCACAGGGGTGTCCCCCACACCACAGAAAGCCCTCTGCCCCACACTCCCCGTGAGGACAAAGCACATACGGTCCCTGGTCCCCCATTTCCCTGCCAAGCTCCCGCCCACCGGCCCTGCTCTCCACGCATCTCCAAACGGCCCCCATGCTCGCCACGGCCCCCCCCCCCGCCAACCACGGCCTCCAGGGCCCAGCAGCCACCCGGCCAGACCTCGGCCACCTCCGTGGTCTCTCGAGCAGCTTCCACTGGTGTCTTGGTGGGGGTGGGCTCCTTGCCCGCATCGTCCGTGTCCTCGTAGTAGGGGTACTCGTAGTAATAGGCGTCTCCTTCACCCTCTCCTTCCGGGTACTGAGAGCAAACAGGGCCACGTGAGGAGGGCGTGGGCCCCCCACCCCGAGATGCCAGCCTGCCATCTCCCTCCCTCGTGGGTTCAACTGGGAAGATCGGACCTCAAAAAGCCGTGCCCAGCTCCAGGCACCAACCCCGTGGGCCCTGAAGGGAGTCCTCCCCCTCCATCCCCTGGGGGAGCAGAGCCAGCCCCATGAGGAGTCTAGGGAAGGAAACGGGGACCCCCGGTGGCCTTCAAAGAGAGATGAGCCCTAAAAGGTCCAAATGTTCTGACCCTTTGGCACCCGAGGGCCAGGACAACCAGCCAAACCAAGGGCCCTCCCCGACCTTCACCGAAGGCCCAGGCCTCACGGGAGGGACTTCACAGCGACAGAGATGGTCTCACCCTCAGACCCATTTCTGTATCGGGCATGGGGAGGGGGAGGCGTGGCCAGGACGCCTCGGCTGCAGGAACCCAGCTGGGAGCACCGTCCACCCTGTTCTCAGGGTGTGAAAGACATGCCTAGCCCCGGACCCCACAGCTTCATGGGGTCCCCCACCTCCTTCTCTTCTGACTGCTCGTGAAAGAAGGGAAGCTCAGAGAAAAAGAGCAAGATTGAATTTTACTTAAAAGAAACAGGAGTCCAATCTGTGCAGGGGCTGGGAGAGGATTTTCATTTGGAAATGGTACAAAGAATTGCAAATCAAATTAACCGAGGTGCTGCTGGGGCGTGGGGGCGGGTGGATGGGAACGGCTGACCCACAGACACACGGGTCACGGTCAGAGGACAGAGGCATTGGACATGCTCCTGAAACTCTCGGGCCGAGGCTGCCCCTCAGAGTCGCTGCCGCCCTAGGGGTCAGAGGACCATCATTCTGCTCCGACAGCCCTGAGCCCCTCCTATCTGGCAAGCTCCAGACAGCCCGCCGGGGGAACCTGTGGCGTTTCCGCTCACAGCACCCCACCCAGGTGTTGATCCAGAGGGCGCATGGCTCTCTTCACCCAGAAACTTGTGTGAAAGATTCTTTACCAACATCCTTTTTGACTCAATTGCTTTGGGAGCACAGAACCCTTCGTAAAGTGAGTCAGGAGTCCACCTTGCCCCGGGGATCAAATATAGTCTCACCCAGTGGGTTTACTTAAGACGGGAGTCGCACAGCTTCTGTGTCCCTCCACGCCCACCAGCCCCAGACGGCCTGCCCGCGGCTCCCACCAGGACTCACATATTCATCTGGATTGGGGTCCTGAGACTGGGGCTTGTCGGGGACCGCAGTGTCACAGTCAGGGCTGTAGTGCTCGCAGTAATCGTAAGCTGCCCGGTGGTCCGAGACGAAGAGCAGCTGCTGGATGTCTCCCTGGAAAAGGACGAAGGCCCTGAACAGGCAGCACAGACGGCACCCACGTGGGGACCCAGGAGAATTGCCTGACGCCTGAGAGCTTGTCCTCAGGGCCAGACCTCCTCTGGGGAAGCTGCCACCTCCAAGAGCCATTCAAGCGACCTGGCCACCCACGCATTACTGATCCATCCATCCATCCTTCCATCCACCCGTCCACCCAGCCATCCACCCACCCATCCAGCCAGGCAGCCAGCCATCCATCCATCCATCATCACCCAGCCATCCACCCACCCATCCACCCATCCATACACCTATCCACCCATCCATACACCTATCCACCCATCCATCTGCCCATCGATCCATCCATCCACCCAGCCACCCGTCCACCCAGCCATCCACCCACCCATCCAGCCAGGCAGCCAGCCATCCACCCATCACCCACCCATCCAACCACCCATCCACCCAGCCATCCACCTATCCACCCATCCATACACCTATCCACCCATCCATCTGCCCATCGATCCATCCATCCACCCACCCATCCACCACCCACCCACCCACCCAACCATCCATCCATCCATCCATCCACTCATCCATCCATCCATCCATCCATCCATTCACCCACCCATCCATCCACCCACCCATCCACCACCCACCCACCCACCCAACCACCCATCCATCCATCCATCCACTCATCCATCCATCCATCCATCCATTCACCCACCCATCCATGCATGGATCATCCATCCATCCATCTATCCATCCACTCATCCATCCATCCACCCAGCCACCCAGCCATCCACCCACCCATCCACCCATCCATACACCTATCCACCCATCCATACACCTATCCACCCATCCATCTGCCCATCGATCCATCCATCCACCCAGCCACCCGTCCACCCAGCCATCCACCCACCCATCCAGCCAGGCAGCCAGCCATCCACCCATCACCCACCCATCCAACCACCCATCCACCCAGCCATCCACCTATCCACCCATCCATACACCTATCCACCCATCCATCTGCCCATCGATCCATCCATCCACCCACCCATCCACCACCCACCCACCCACCCAACCATCCATCCATCCATCCATCCACTCATCCATCCATCCATCCATCCATCCATTCACCCACCCATCCATCCACCCACCCATCCACCACCCACCCACCCACCCAACCACCCATCCATCCATCCATCCACTCATCCATCCATCCATCCATCCATTCACCCACCCATCCATGCATGGATCATCCATCCATCCATCTATCCATCCACTCATCCATCCATCCACCCAGCCACCCAGCCATCCACCCACCCATCCAGCCAGGTGGCCAGCCATCCACCCATCACCCACCCATCCACCCAGCCATCCACCTATCCACCCATCCATACACCTATCCACCCATCCATCTGCCCATCAATCCATCCATCCACCCACCCATCCATCCACCCAGCCATCCATCCATCCAGCCATCCACCCAGCCATCCACCACCCACCCACCCACCCAACCATCCATCCATCCATCCATTCACCCACCCATCCATGCATGGATCATCCATCCATCCATCTATCCATCCACTCATCCATCCATCCACCCATCCATCCATCCACCCATCCATCCATTCACCCACCCATCCATGCATGGATCATCCATCCTTCTCTCCATCCACCCATCCACTCATTCAATAGCCATTATTGAGCACCTACTAAGCGCAAGCTACTGCATCACACATGGCAGATGCACCCACGGCCCAGAAACCACTGCCTAGTGGTGACCACACCCTTCCTAACACCTTGGGTTTGCCCTGTGCCCCACGGATAAGACCCCATCATACCCAGACTGTGTATTCATCAGATTTTCACCGATTCCTCCACCAGCCCCACTGCCCCTTTCTGGCCAGAAGCCTGAGGCCGCCCCTGCCCCTGAGCCTCTGCTCCGCCGCGATCCAGCAAGAGGCACGCACCACTCCCGAAGGGCAGGGCCATGGGCGGCGCAAGGACACGGTGCCCACCTGCACACGTCAGAACCACAGGCCCAGGCAAGGAAGCCGCACCCTCCCTGCCAGTCATTTGGGGAAGGTGCGTGAGGCCCTCCTCTGTGCCAGACCCCAGGAAGAGAGAGAGACGGGCCCCCAGGCAGGGGCCAGATGTGGCCTCTCATCGCCGGACCACGGCAGGGCTGGGGTGATGCGTCACCCGAAGTCACTAAGCGCGGGCCCACGGATGGCCTCTGGGATCTGTGAAGCAAGGTGCCGGCCGTGTGCACAGCTCTGGGGACAGGACCCTCGCCCTCCTTGGCTTCCCAAAGGCTCTACGGGTAACCTGACCTAGAGATGGGGTGACAGTCCTGGAGTCCAGCAAAGGCCCATTCCTACCCGATCCCTGAAGCACAGTTCCAAATACGCGGGCTCCCAACCAGGGTTTGAAACTGCCCCGTGACGAGCGAGGACTCGGAACTACCCCCGGCAGCCCGTCTCCACGCAGGGGGCTCGGAGGAGTGGAGCGTGGCCCTCCCACCCCGACGTCCAGCTCTGTCTCTGGCACACAGATGGACCCTCACCGTCAGTGTCTCCGACCGCAGCCTGGCCGCAGTCCCCCGGGGCTCGGTCTGCAGCCCCTCTGCCTTCCTGCCACTGGGAGGAGCGGGCGTGCAGGGTGGGCAGCCTGACGCTGCCACAGCCCTGGGCCCGTAACAGCACGTGGGGCTGTCATGGGGGCGGAGCAGGAGAGGGGCGTCACCCGCCCACACCTCAGCACTCCCCGCCCAGCGCCCACCCCCTCTCTCAGCCACCCCCTCTCCATCCCTTTGGACGTCAGAGGCCCCTGGCCCACGTTTTAAACTCTCCAGCAAACAGGAACCATACGACAGGCACAGTGAATCAAAACCACACATTTTTATTAAACAACATGACTTCTAGTTCAAATTTCATCCAATTCAAATAAAGTATTTCTCCCTGTGACTGGCAGCTCGATATCTGAATATATGTTCTCCAAATGCAGTTACTGGAAAAAAGAATAGGCTCGGGGCATTTGGGGGGCAGCTGTGACCCCGCGCAGGGGGGGGCGCCCCTCGAAGAAGCAGTCAGCACACTCGTCACAGTGGTCTGGCGAAGGGCCTGCCTCCCTGGAAAGCCCTGGTCCCCGGGGGGCAGGTGCGGCCGGTGCATCTCTGTGTCCCTGTATCACAAGGTGTCCGGCCCAGCGCCAGGCCTCGCAGGCCCTGCACAGGGCGATGAGCACGGCCAAGGGCGCAGGCATCCGCTCCCACGAACAGGCCCAGCCGGAGCGGAGGTGCCTCCCACCACTCAGCCCAGGCTCTGGAATGTGCCTGCTGACCCGGCCCCCGGCCAGGCCTGGTTCCCCGCCTGCCCACCCATGCCCCAGATTGCAGCAGTGACCACGTGATCAGTCGAGGGCCCTGCCGGCAAAAAGCCCTCTTCATTTCCGGCACCCACCCTCCCCTGCAAACGCCTGTACATGTTGAAAACCATTTTTCCCGCCAAATCCTCAAGTGGGTTTTCACACCAAAAAACATGCCTGTTTGTTCTGTGGGCGTGTCCCTCAGAGGGCAGGGGTCTACTGTCCCCCACCCACTATGGAGAAGGGGAAACTGAGGCATGGGTGCGAAGCCCCCCAGAAGCTCTGCACCCGGATCCTCATCCAGAGCTCCCTCCAGCCCTCCCCCTACCTCTTCCTGCACACAGGGAGGGAGCAAACATCCCCGGGCACCCCATCAGGGGCAGGAGCTTTGGGGCAGGACCCTGGGGTGACAGATGTGGCACTGGCTCTGCCGCTAGGCTCCCAGACGGAGCAGGTGACTCCCCCGCCCCCAAACCACCCAGCGGTGTCACCTCCCGAGGGCAGGGCAGCGTGGGGAGGGGGCTTCAGGATGCTGCCCCCAGCCCCCAGCAGCAGATCCCACTGAGGACCGGGAGGAGGAGCTGGGACTCAGGGAACAGCTGCCAAACCCACCTTGCACAAGCCAAGGAAACCCCTCCCTGGCCTCACGGGAAACACCAGGTCTGCACAAAGCTAGGGAGGACCTCGGTCCCCCTCGGGGGTTCTGACCGCTCTCACCTGGGGCGGCTGGTCAACGCTTCTGACCAGAGGCAGGATGGTTCCTGGACCCCAAAGCACCGATGGGGTGCTGGGGGCACAGGCAGCCCTTGGGGTGCCACGGGGACGCTGGGCGGCCCTGGATGAGGTGTCCTGGGGGCACCACACTCAAGCACGCCCCGAAAGCCATGACCTTAACACCCCATAAATACCCTGAGGCATCCAGGGCGGAGGGAAGTCCTGTCTCCTCCTGCCCCACACCCAGCGGGGGATCCCGAGGAACCCGAGCCCCTCAGACTCTCTGCCCTCAAGGGCTCGGGGGCAGGGCCTGGGACTTGGGATCCTTAAGGCTCTGGTCATTGCGAGGGGCAGCCAGGCCCGAGAGCGGCCCCTTCAGTCTTCAGACAAGCTCTGATCTTACACTTGTGTCAAAGGCTGCCACCACCCCGCACCCGGAAAGTACCCCTCCTTCCGTCCCCAGTGAGGCCTCAGGAACTCCTCTGCCCCTTCTGGAGCATCCGATCAGAGCCAACCAATTTCTCTCTGCAGCAAGGGGGCATGTGGGCGACTGTCCTGGTGGCCGGCGACCCCAGACAGGATGCAGCCCCTGGGCTCCCCATTTAGCCAAAGGAAATCTGGGGCTCCCCTGCCCTCCTCCACCCTCGGGTGGTCCAGGAGGAGGGCTCTGCCAGAAGTTTGGAAAATCAAAATAGGCCCTGCCATCGAGAGAGGCTGGAAGCCAGAAGTGCAATTATTCGAGCTTGCGCTTTAGGTTGTGGACACTGAACACCTCGCATGCCCCTGCCAGAGACCTCGTCTCCCGCTGTGCTTTGTCTTGTTGAGACCAGAGGCAACTCAGAATCCTTTTCAACACAGGGCTTCCGGCAGCACCACCCAGCGACTTGGAGACGTCGTGCCCCCTGGCTGCCCGCCCCCCGGCTGCCCTAAGCGGGTGCATGTTGCCCTTCAAACATGCAACGAATGATCACAGCTTTATGACTGTGTTTTGAGAGCATTTTCACGATGCCTCGTGGGATGGGAAACCAAGCTCCAAACTCCAGACCCAGAGGCCCATCACGGAGCCCCTGCCCTGGCAGAGCCTTCCCAGCGGCTGCCGGGGGGAGATGCCGGAGCCCAGCGAGCATCAGCCGGCTGGCCCCCACTCGCCGTGCCCGCCCTCGCCGACCTCCTGGGACGTCCTGCCTCCTGCCTCCCTGCCCTTCGCAGGTCCCTCGGGACGTGGGGACCTGGAGCTTGGCCTGGCCAGGGCTTCTCAAAAGGGGTTCCATGGAGGGGCCTGGGGTCCTAGCAGGTTTTACACATCAGGCTGCCCCAGAGGAATGTTAGTTAAGAAAGGGTTTACAGGTTTCCTTAGAGAGTCAAAATCCCCGATGTAGTAAAACTGTCTCATTTTACAGATGGAATCTGAGGTCAGCGGGGGTGGGTCCCGCCAGCCTCAACAGCAGATCAGCCCCAAGGGCTCCGAGTCCGGGGAACTGTGACGCCGTGGCGGGGGTCCAAAGTGTGCCTGGCCACTGCTGGGCATCCCCCATGCATCTCTCCTGAGCCCCACTGCAACCGCCACTTTACAGATGGGGAAACGGAGGCCGTGGGGTGGAAGAACTTTCCAGAACCAGGAAGGTCCCGCCGTGTGGGGTGGAAGAACTTTCCAGAACCAGGAAGGTCCCGCCGTGTATCTCCTCACCCCGCAGCACCCGTGCTGTCTTACACTTGACCAGGGCCTTGGCCCCCTCATCCATGATGCAGCGAGCGCTCACCGAGGGTCCCCACCGTGCTATCTCTGCTCCCCGAAATCCCCACCTTGATATGGGTGAGGCCACGACCCCCCTGCACGGTCGCCTGCCCAGGCTCACTTCTCCGCTGCTTCGCCCCTCCCTGCCCGGAGCCTTGCCCTCTGAGCCCCGCAGAGCCTGGAGCAGTGGGTGTGGACCCTGCATGGGGAGCTGCTGACCGATTACCACCTGCCCTGCTCCTCCCACACCTACAAGCCCCCGACAGCAGCATTTCTCGCTGTGACCCACAGGGGCACGTGCCCCGCTCCAGCCCCTGACGGTGGGCCTCCTGGCTCCCACGGATGACAGGACCCACAAGTCACATATGGCCCAGCCCAGAGCGGGCAGCGGACCTACGGAGGGCGCTGGGGGGACACCCGGCGGCTGGGGCTCCGTCTCCTCCTTTAGCAGCAGCCCAGGGCCTGGGGCTGCACGCGCCCCCCCACCCCACCTGCCACCCGACGGGATGGCTTTCCGGGCACCCACTGCCCACCGCAAGCCTCTGCCTTTCCCCTTTCCAGCCCACTGCCCCCCGGCCCCTCCACGAGGGAGGTGGACCTCGTTTCCTCCCTCTCATCCCCATGTCACAGATGCACCCACTGAGGCTCAGGGGGTGGTCACTCTCGCAAGGGCACGGAGTGGGGGCTCCCTGGAGCCGAGGGTTATGGTCCCGCACACACGTCAACCTGCGCTTCCAGCTCCCATAAACGACACCATCACCTCGTCCAGGCAGCCCTCTGTGGGGCAGGTCCCCGCCCCACCCTCCTCGTGTATGCTCCTGACACCAGACTCCACATCTCCAATGCCGGCCACACCCTGTAACTGCTCAGGTTAGCTCTGAGCCGGCCCCAGACTCGGCGCCCCACGCAGCCTGCCCTGCAGTGGCCACGTCACCTGCCCAGAGAAGCAGGTGCGCTGCTTTCACTGCATCCCTCGCTCCGATGATGCCCAGGGCTTTCTCGTTTTGCACGCCTTATTTCTGCCCCCACCAGGTCAGTAAAGCTCTACAGACCCCCTAGAAGCTTCAGCACCAGCCCGGCGGTCACCACGGCCATTCCACTCCCCACACAGCCCCGACGCCCGGCGGTCACCACGGCCATTCCACTCCCCACACAGCCCCGACGCCCGGGGTGGCCAGTGGCTGTCCATCTTCCTGCAGAGGACAGGCCAGGCGGCCCGCGAGGCCCCAGCCATCGAGACACACAGGACACAGGTGGCCTTGGCTGAGCCGAGCATTTTGCTGAGGGAATCAGTTCTGCCTTTTCTCATAATGAGATTTTATCCAAGCTGCGCTCCTGCTATGAGCTGAGGAAATTGCAGAGTTTTCGTTGGAGAGCTTTGCAACCCTGAGGGCTGTGGACTCGGAAAACATCTTTGCCCAGATGAGGGAGGCCCTCACCCCGTGCTTCCCAGCCTGGAGTGTCCGTGCCGCTGTTCCCTCCAATCACGCGGCCGGCTTTTCATTTCCTCTCTCCAGTGCTATTTAATCCTGCATCCCTCCTTCCAACAAAAAGCCGTGGGTGCCCTGGGGAAGCCAGCCTTGCAGGGACTGCCCTGCACCACGGGCCCCTCCCTGTCCAACCCGAGCCGGCCCCGAGGGGCTCCCACTGCGCACTTGGCTTTTCCTGTGGATTTTGCAGCTGATTTTAGCCAGAGCACGTCACACTCGTAAATGGAGACACACGGTCTTTTGAGAGGACAGACGGACGGATACTTCTTGTCCCAGGCTCGGGGAGGAGCGTGCAGTCTACGGAGCAAAAACAAGAAGGAAGCATCGACCTTCGGCTGCCAGGGGTCCGGTCACAAATCTGGCCCCGGTGAGGATGGCCCAGTCTGGGTCCACTTCCCAGCAAGTGACACAGAGCAGGCACACGTGCGCACAGGGCGCCGGGGACACACAGGCACACGTGCGCACAGGGCGCCGGGGACACGCAGGCACACGTGCGCACAGAGCGCCGGGGACACGCAGGCACACGTGGTCACTGCCCACCCTGCAAAGCTTTCCTCCCCAGGGGAGCCTGGTGGGTCTGACACTGGGACCAGCCTGGGGGACACAGGGCAGGGGGCTTCTATGAGCCACCTTCTTGATGTCCCAGGAGACTTCGCACATGAAAGACCTGCCGAGTCCCCCTTCCTGTTCAAGCTCTCACGGCCCAAACAGGTCACACGTTACATCTTGTTGTGACATTTTTCATCGAAAGTCACACAATGGAAAGGGAAGGGCCCAAGCCAGGGGGGTCTAAGTCACTTTTTCTATGATTTTCGCAGCACCCACAGCGTGAGAAAGAGTTCAACACCATTCAGGTGACTGAGTGAGTGCTCAAGAAAGATTTCCGTGCAGTTGGAAGCCACTTCCTGCTGCCCCCCAGGTCCCGCCTCCATGGTCCATGTCTGTGGCCTTCCCCCCACTATGTGGCCACCACTGGTCCCAGCCCAATTCTCACCTGCGCCACCCGCCCCTGGTGTCTCCTCACACCTGCGCTGGTGCAGGCGGTGTGCGCCACACCTGAGTCTCCACGAAGGGGCCAGGGGCAGGGATGGTGGGGGGATGGTCAAGTCCCAGCCTCATCAGACCTGAAACTAGCCACAGTGACTAAAGGGTCACCTTAGTGAACTCAGAGAGTGGACACCTCATCCCCAGACCAAGGGACAGGGCAGCAGAGCCAGCAGCAGGGACCAGGCTGGCTCACGGGCCCACCAGACTCTATAAAGGGCATGGGTCTCACATCCTTTCCCCATTGGCTATGCGGCCCTAGATATTTCACTCCAGACATTTAGGCGAGCAGCCCAGCCTAGGCAGCACGTGAGTGAAGCTGTCCCGTCCTTCCCCTACCCCAGACTTTCAGAGCAGCAAGCCTGCGGGCACTGGACTGACCACACGGCACAGGGACACGTGTCATGATAAGCTCCACAGAGGAAGGAGCACGACCCTGGGCACCACCGCAGGAAGGGGTGAGGCAGTGACCACAGGTGGCCTGGGTGCAGGATTCTGTCCCTTGCCGGCTGTGGGGCCTTAAGCACATCACTGAATCTCCCCAGGCCTCCGAATGTGCATTTACAAAGGAGATAACAAGATCTACCTCACTGAGGACTAAGCGTGATGGTATACACAGGATGCTCGGTGGGCCTGGCACCCGGTGAGGCCTAGACAAAGTGGCAACTGCCATCCCTGCCATCACCACCACCATTTCTACCATCACCACCACCATCACCATCATCACCAGCATCACCATCAATATCATCACCATCACCATCATCACCATCACCACCAACTTCATCATCATTACCATCCTATCACCACCACCACCACCACCACCACCACCACCACCATCACCACCATCATCACCACCATCATCATCACCATCACCACCACCATCATCACCATCCTATCACCACCATCACCATCATCACCACCAATATCATCACCATCATCATCATCATCATCACCATCATCACCACCACCACCACCACCATCATTACCATCACCAACACCATCATCACCATGACCACCACCATCATCACCATCACCACCATCACCCTCATCACAAATATCATCACCCTCACCATCATCATCACCACCATCATCACCATCACCACCATCACCACCATCATCACCATCACCACCACCATCACCATCACAACCATCACCACCATCATCACCACCACCCCCCTCATCACAAATATCATCACCTTCACCATCATCATCACCACATCACCATCACCACCATCACCATCACCACCACCATCACCATTACCACCATCACCACCATCATCACCATCACCATCATCACCATCACCACCATCATCACCATCACAACCATCACCACCATCATCACCACCACCACCACCATCACCATCACCACCATTATTGCCACCACCATCACCATCACCATCATCACCATCACCACCGTCATCACCAACAAAAACATCACCACCACCACCACCATCATCACCATCATCATCATCACCACCATCACCACTATTACCACCATCACTCCCATCCCCATCATTAACATCACTCCCATCACCACCACTATCATTGTCATCATCATGACCACCACCATCACCACCATCACCATCACTATTATCATCACCATCATCACCACCACCATCACCACCATCACCACCATCACCAACATCACCATCACCTCATTATTACCATCACCACCATCATCACCATCACCATCACCACCATCGCCACCATCATCACCATCACCATCATCACCATCACCATCATCACCATCACAACCATCACCACCACGACCACCATCATCACCATCATCATCATCACCACCATCACCACTATTACCACCATCACTCCCATCCCCATCATTAACATCACTACCATCACCACCATCATTGCCATCATCATGACCACCACCATCACCACCATCATCACCACCACCATCACTATTACCACCATCACCACCATCATTACCACCACTGTCACCATCACCATCATCACCATCATCATCACCACCATCACCACTATTACCACCATCACTCCCATCATTGACATCACTACCATCACCACCATCATCACCATCACGAGGACCACCATTGACCACCATGACCACCATCACCATCACCAACATTATCATCACCACCACCATAACCACCATTACCATTCCCACTCCCATCCCCATCGTTAACATCACTACCATCACCACCACTACCACCACCATCACTCCCATCATTGACATCACTACCATCACCACCATCATCACCATCACGAGGACCACCATTGACCACCATGACCACCATCACCATCACCAACATTATCATCACCACCACCATAACCACCATTACCATTCCCACTCCCATCCCCATCGTTAACATCACTACTTTCACCACCACTACCATTGCCATCATCATCACCAACAACATCACCATCATCATTACCATCACCACCATCACCATCAGCCCTGGATCCCTGACAAAGGCTCACTACCCTCTCCCTCTGAAGGCAGTCAGCTCTGTTTATTCATTCTTTCACCCTTTCAACCAGCATTTTTAGCACCCCTATGATAAGCTTATTGACACAAAGACAAATAAATCAGTGTCCTTGACTGCAAATCTCAAGCTCTCACTGATTCCTCAGGAGGTGCCCAGGTGACCTCCTCTGCCTGGCGAGGTCAAGGAAGGCATCCTGAAGGCAGTGGCCTCAGAGCCGGGCCCTGGTAGAGGAGGTGGATGCTGAAGGTTCATATGTGTGAACGCCCTGTTCCGTGGTCCTCACTTTGCCACTGCCTCACCCCATACCCCTGGACGAGACGCTCCACCTCAGGCACCGGCTCCGTCTCCATCCTGCCGCCCCACTCTAGGCACAGACCTCAGGTCTTAGTTCAGCCTCCGCCGCGCACGTCCAGCCCCTCGATCATCCCACCCTCTGTTCCGAACGCATCACTGTGATGCCGCCATCACACCCATGGTTGCTAACGGGCTTGCCACGCGCAGACCCCTGCACCTCCTCCACGGGAGTGTCCTACACCCGCATCTCCCCATCCCGCACCTGCCAGCTGCTTGTTTTGAACCCAAGTGCAGAAATACACATTCACCTTCACTGAATTTCACTTCCTTGGTTCTAGAACACGGTCCCAACCTGAAAGACCTTTCTGCGGCATCTTATTCTGTCAGCCAATGAGAGTAACTTGGCATCGTTTGTGACAGACCCCACGCAGGTCTTTCCGCAGGTCCACAGCCACGAGAAGGACTCACTGCATGCAGAACACACACTTCCCCGTGGGGGGCCAGGCAGGGGCGTGGTGGGGCGGGGTTGATTCTAGAGGCCCAGGCTGCCCCACACGCTCCAGGCCAGCACCCCCGTTCTGAGCAGACTCTGTGCCACGATCCAGCCTCCCTTCAAGCACTGAGGCCATGCGGCACGACGCCGGCCAAGGTCCCAGGCTCTGCCCCAGACCCGGCAACCTCGACCGCAAACACACACTGCTGGACGTGGGAAGGATGGGGTGACACAGTGTGGCTGACTCGTGGGGACAATCCACACGACCCAATCCCTGAGAAGTGGCCTCAAACACAGCCTCCCGGGGGCGTTAACTGCAAGCAGTGGGGCTGGCTCTGGAGAAGGTGGTGTGTGCTCAGGGAAATTAACTTGCAGAATTATTTATATTAATTGATTTGTAGAATTCCAGGCCTCCACAAGGGTCAAGAGTCACTGCAGTGCCCTCAAGTCCCGGCTGCCGCCTGGTCAGTCCCTGGACCTTTTGGAAAGACCTGCTTGTGGAGAGACTCTGGACCGGCCGCAGCTGGATAGACATCGCCTGGAGGGGCCTGGAAAATGCAGCTCAGATGAGAGAAAACGGCGATTCCGGGTTGAAAGTGAGCAGGGCCAGGCCTGGGGGGGGAGGGGGCTCACTTTGAGTGGAGACACTCATAGTCCTTGGAGCTCAGGAAGGACTGAGATCCAGGGGCCGGCTGGAGGGTCACCCCCGAGAGGGGAGTGAGCAAACAGGGGCTCCATCAGGCTGGAGAGCGAGACCCCCAAAGGGACAGGGACAGAAGTCTGACACTGGGGACCCAGCAGCCCCCATCTGATCCAGGGAATGCTCCAGACCTGGGCCCGAAATCCAGCCCTGCACTTCCCTGCTGTGTGACTTTGAGCAGGTGGCTTTACCTCTCTGGGCTCCAGGTTCCCCACATGTGCTACGGAGCCAACACTATGCACATCCCCTGGGCTCTGTGAAGACTCATCAGGAGAAGGAGACCAAACAGTGCAGCCCGCACACACACCTGACCTTCCCGGTGCTGAGAGCTTCCAGGAAAATCCACGGTGGCACAGTCAGAAATGAGCTGAGATGGATTTTCCGTGTCCTCAGAGATCAAGACCATCAAAGACCTCTGACGAATGCTCCGGACAACTGTTATCGGGTCCCCCCGCCACCGGCCCCTCCAACCCCAGAGCACCCTCGAGAAGGGGGCACCCAGCAACCTCGTGCGCTGACCCCCATCTCGGAGGCTCTCTTCCCGGAGGCGGTGGAAGGGGTCACAAGGGTTCCCAGCCTGGAGGCACGGCGCTGGGGGCCAGCCCCTCCCCGCCTTCCCCTCTGCCCCTCAGGGGGGTCTCACTGCACCCCCAGAGCCGCCCAGCTACAGCCCATGCCCAGGGTTTGCAGGTGAGGATCGAATCCCCGCTGCTCTCCCTGCCAGCTGAGCCTGCAGACCTTCAGGCCCCGCTCCCGTCTCGGAATCCGCCCGCCTATAGCATGGGGTGGTAACAACAGCTGCGAGAATCCATTATTATCATGAGAACCATCATAAGAAGAAACTCCCTCCCCGAGAATTCATGTGACACCTGTGTCCCCCCCTCCAGGGGCCCTCCACCAGCATCATTGACAGAAGCGGGACGCCCAGTGCTGGCTGGCGGGCCGAGGGCTTTGTCAGGCACTGTGGCCGTCCATCGTCACCGCAAGCCCAGCAGTCCCACCTTCAGGGCGAGCAAGCTGAGTCCTGGGATTGCCCAAGGCCCTGCGGACGGTAAGTGAGGCCAGGGCCGCTTCAGCGGCTGGCTGTGGTAAAGAAGGAGGCCATGCACCGGCAGGACCCCCTCACCCTCCAGCCGTCTACACCGGCAGCTCCCTGGCTCAAGTGGGTGGGCTCCCCTCGGCCACTACCCTCACCTCCCCATCCCACCCACTGCCACTGCCGGCGGGACCGCGGGACTCAGCATCCACAAGCTTCGGCAGCAACGGCCCGACCCTCCGGGAAAGCCATAGACCCCTGACCCTCCTCCGACACGACCCAGTCCGTCCCCAGTGCCCTCCTCTTGAGCCGCTGCGGCCTGCGGGTCACCGGGCACCACCCTCCCTGGGGACCCACAGATCAGAGAGTCCATTGTAAGCCGCGTGACGCCACAAGGCCGGCCTCCAGCACTGCGCCAGCCTGTCGGGTTGGGACATGGGCCTGTAGCTCACAGTTTCCATGCAACAAACCCGCAGCCCTCTCGGGCCTGGCAGCAGGAGGAGCCGGGTCCCGAAGCACATGGGCAAAGCAGGGCCTGCCTGATGCTCTGGGGTCTCTCTGGACCCCTCCTTGCCGGGCCCAGGTAGAGAGGTCCCCCACCCACTGTTGGGCTCAACACAGATCATGAACACCCAGCACGACCCAGGAGAGCACCCACACCCCCTGAAAATCACTGCCCACCCGAGGAGCGACTCCAGGTGAAAGCCCCTTGGCGGAGACATTTAACGTGAGACCATGCGATTCCTTCACTGTCATCCTGCTGCCACGAGCCTCTGCTAAGTGGTCACACCCTCCCCAGCCCACAGGCTGCAGACCACCTGCCCCAGGCAGAGTCCTGGCCCCGGCTTGCCCACAGCTCAGCCTCTCCTGCACCCGAAATGGAGACAAAAACGCACTTCAAACTCCCTGCCCACTCCTTCACTGGTCAGTCAGCCGCCCATTCAAGCCGGGAGCCGCGCACAGGGCTGGCCCCCTAGCCCCTCCAGCCGGCAAGAGCTTACCCCCCCGGCCTCCTTGGGCAGACACAACTCAGCAGCCCGAGAAAAACCTCGATTTGAAAACAAGCAAATATGCATGCCCAGAGACGCGCTTTTAATTACCCGCACGTGCCCTGCAGGCATTAATGGGGAGCAGCCCCTCCCCACGCTGGCCTGGGCAGTGGGCTGGATAGGGGCCCCCCACCCCAGGGCCAAGTCCTCATCCCTGTAACCTGGAAATGTGGCCTTACTGGGAAACAGGGTCTTCACAGGTGTAGTTAAGTGACGGATCTCAAGAAGAGAATCAGCCTGGATTAAGACAGACCCCGAATCCAATGACTTGCGTCCTTATAAGAGGCAGACAGAACAGAGACGCAGGGAGGAGAGGAGAGGCCAGGTGAGCACAGAGCAGGGACAGGAGTGACGCGGCCACAGCCAGGGACACCTGGGCTTGTGCTTCCCCAGGAGCACTTCCCCGCCCTGTCAGGCCACCCGAGGCAGCGTCCTTCCAGATTATGCCACCTGCTGCTGGGCCTGGCCACGCCCACTGCCCTCCAAGCTGGAAGAGGCAGGAAGGACCCTCCCCTGGAGCCCCTGGTGGGAGCTCTGCCCCACCCATTTCAGACTGCAGATTTCCAGCTTCCAGAACCAGGAAATAATAAACTCCTGTCTTTTTAAGAGACCAAATTGGAGACATTTGTTTCTGGGGTCCCAGGAAACACACGGAGACTGCAACATCCCTGTTCTTGCCAGGAATCAGGGAAGGTCCCTGTGAAGTGGGCAGGGCTGAAGCAGAGGGGCCTCTGACCTTGACTCACTCACGCCCCTCTGCTTCCCTAGGGTCTGTCTTGCTGGGCACAGGGCTGCCGCCTCACGTGGCCTGACGCAGCAGGGCACGGCTCCCGGGCGATGCACGGATGGACGCGAAGGAGACGGCAGGGACCAGGGTGGGCATGGTCCTCAGCCAGGCCCTGCCCAGGACGTGCGGTTTGTGGTAGGAAAGGCTGGGTCTGAGCTGCCCCCTCGGGGACTTGGACCCAAGACTTAGCCCTGGGAGCTTCCGCGCCACCGACTGAAGTCCGAGTACACGGCCTCGACCGTGATAGTTGCCGCGCAGACGCTGGGCCTTCCACGGCGGCTCTGCGTGCCAGGGCAGAGCATTCGTCAGGGGTCTTTGATGGTTCGCTCTGAGTCTTGATCTCTGAGAACGTGGGGGGCTGTGTGTGCAGCTGGCCGACCTCGGCATCAGTCTTGAACGCACTGGCCCGATTTCCAGATACAGCCGCGCTTCCCACCCGGAGAGCCCAGGTCCTCCTATTCCCAGCACCGGTCTACCCGGCAACGCCAACTGGAAAAACACCCGTGGACCCAGGGAGGGGCGCCTGGTCTGTGAACACTGCCAACTAGTGGGGATGGAGGCGCAGAGACACCCCCAGACAAGCCCGCAGAGCTGCTCGCTGCCCGCAGATGCCCTCTGGCCGTATCCCCATCGTACCCACCTGTGTCTGAATGGACACGAAAGTGAACCCAGAGTGGGCCCACTGGCCCCGCAAATGCACCACCTTCCAAGGAAGGGAAAAGCGCACTCTAGAAGTTGTCTGCAGCCCCTCTCTAGAGAGACGTTGGTGTCAAATTGACAAAGCTGTGGGAAGGCAGACAGAAAGGGAGTAAAGTGCAAATGAGGGTCACGCTCAGACCCAGCAGCACCAGGCTCAACGCCACCGGCAAGACGCGTGCTTCCTCCAGCACCGTCCCCGGGTGTGACAGGACACCGGAGGCCTCATGCTACCCGGCCCTGCAGCTCACCCATCACCACACCCCTCGTCGCCCAGGTGCACGTCTGTCTGCTCTGTAGCCTCTAGATCAACCAGTGTCCTGCACCCCAGGGGGCTCCGGGCAAGTGATCAATGATGGGATGTTCCCAGAGTCAAGAGTCACAGGTCACAGCCTTGGCCTCTGACACCAGCTCACTGCTGCCTCTCCTTCGAGACCCTGAGGCCAGGCACCCCGCACGTCGAGGAGGGTGAGTCGGCACTCCTGAGAGCCATCCCGGGCCGGCTCCGTGGATCGCTGGGAAAGCACCTCCCCGGCCGTGGCCCCGTTCCCGCCCCGGGAAAGCTAAATTCCAAGAAAGACCATGTCAGTGGAAAAGACAGGCCCCTGGAAAAAGGGAATCAGGGATTAAGTAAACCACTGGGTCTTTCCAAATGGCCGAGGAGAGCAGACAGATGGCAGGACCGTTACTTGAACGCAATGCCATTCTTTCCCTGCCAGCACCCGGGGATTCCGTGGAGAAAAGCTGCAGTTTGTAGTCTGTTCGGTCTTGCTGCCCCTTGAAACATGCAACAGCTTAAAAGCAGACTTGGCTCTGGGCTCAGAACTCACCGGCTCCCCGTCCCCCAGGGCAGGTCTCCTCCTCCACATCCCCCTCCATTCGAGGACCCAAGAGGAGGGTCCTTCCCCTGCAGGACCCAGAGCAGACGCCCTCCCCCGGCCAAGCACCAGGCTCTGGCTTGCCCCCCAGTCCCACCCTCCAGACCCCTCCATCTGGAACACCCGCCGGCTCCAGGACCGCAGGTGAGCCCAGGGCGGGTGCAGGGCCCACCAGTTCAGTCCCATGTTTGAGAGCCTGGCCCGGGGAAGCGTGCTGTGCAGGTCACCAGTCACGCAGGGAAGGCTAGCTCTGGCAGCCACTGCCCCTGCTAGCAGCTCATGCTGGCTCTTCCCGGAAGGTTCCAGGGCTTCAGACCCCACAGGCCAGGGGACTCCGGTGTCCCCGGGGCCTGTGCAGGACGATGGGAACTGAGCAGCCTGGAGCAAGGCCAGGCACCCACCAGCACCATCGGGACCACCAGGGATGTGCCCTGGCTGGGGAGGGTCCTGGTTTCCTTGGTCAGGTGGCTAGAGAGATGCAGGGGCTGCCGTGACTGTCACACCCGCCACGACATCAGGACAGGCCATCGGCTCTCAGCAACAACAGACCAACCCCGCTGCGCTGCAGTTTTGCTGGGTGACCTTCGGTAGGTTACTCAACCTCTCTGGTGCAGGGAGGGCAGAGCACACAGGCGGCGTGTTGTCACAGGGCCCTGTTGATGGCCCTGCCTGGCCTCCCACCCAGGTTTCCCACTGATGAAATATAGCCACTTCCCCCTCCTGCCAGACACACTCGCTCTCCTGGCAGTCTTGTCTCTTTCCGAAAACACAAAGCTTGTCCTAAGCCCGGGGTGAAAACAAGACTTTCTCCTGCACAGGGAGGCCCGCAGGTCCCCGCTTCATAAGGGTCCGAAGAATACCCTCCACGTCCCCCGACGGCGGGCCCTTCGGGGGTGGGACGAAGCCCCGGGACCCCCAGCTGCTCACGGGTCCCAGGGCACGGGTACACCCCAGGAGAAGGGACAGGACACAGGACACGCAGCTCCCCAGGAATATCACTGCGGACGCCCCCCGCAGGCAGGTCCTCAGGCAGCCCTGTAGGGCACACGCTCCACCTGGAAACAGGTGGGCAAGGACGGGGGCTTGGCCAGGTCAGCGAGGTGGGCGGCAAAGCGGTGACCAGGGAGCCAGCCCGAGCCCCTTCCAGAGCACACCACGGCACCCTGAGGGACAGTCCCCGCCTGGGGGCTCTGGCCGGGAGCACGCACCCTGCCCAGGGCAGCGCGACCCACAGCCAGTCCCTTCCCTTTGGGTTTCTGGGCACAGGAGCGGGGGGCCCCGTGAGGCCAGGCGGCCCCACCCCCTGCATGGCTCAGGGCCCTCACCTCTAAGGCGGAGGTCCAGCACCTAACTGGCACGGTGAGATAAGGGACAGCTCGTGGCCCTGTGCCACCACAGAGGGAGCGGACGTTGGTCACAGCCGCTACCATGGCTGACAGGTCAATGCAGGTGGATGCTGACGGTGGGCCACCCGCTCTGACTGCCAGGGCTCTGGTCGGTGTGGTTCGCTATGGTCCTCACAGGTGCAGCATTTTACAGAGATTCCATCGGGCCACCCCACGACCCCTAGCATTGGCCCCGTCGCACCCATTTTACAGATGCGGACATTGGGCTCGGACAGGTTCAGTGTGGGCTCCAGGCCGTCAGCCGGAGAGGACGAGCATGAAGGCCTGGGGGACCTTGCTATGCACCTCGCTTCCTCCCTGGGTGGCTTTGGAAGGACGGGATGTCCAATGTCCCCGTATAGCGGGGCGACCCCATCAGAGCCAGGCTCAAACAGGGGCTGGGGAGGCCGAGGGAGCGGGGGCTGCTGCCACCTGCCCCAGCCACACACCCAGGCCAGCAGTGGCACCAGGGAGGCCCCGGGCACGGTACAGTCTGGCTAAAACCGGGCGCTGCACTACAGGAAGTGTTTGTCTTGGCCTTGACGGTCTCCATCCCCGGCTCTCTCTGTGGATAAAGGGGGCCTCTGTGTGCCCACGCGCACCCCAGGAAAAACCCCAGCGGCCCCAACAGACTCTCTAGAGTTCAGTAAATCCCTGTTTGGAAACAGCACACATCACAAAACCCAGCGTATGCCAGCGGCGACTTGGCCCTCCACCAAAGTACCCAGAATCCTTCCGGCTCCCCCAGAGCCTCCAAGAGCTTCGGGACAAATTGGCTTTTAATGAGGGGAAGTCATCCTTCCCGAGGAAGAACGTGGCTGCTGGGAAATCGTTTTCAATGGTGCTGGCCCCTCCTTTTAAAGAGACTTCTCCAGAAACCAAAGTGGTTAAAAATGGCAAGTGTCGTTATTTGGAATGTACTGGAAAGTCAAGAGTTAAATCACTTTTATTTATAAAAATTCTGTTTCACTCGCCACGAGACAAATGGGGGCTGGGGATATGAGGCCAACCCACCCAACTTTATCCTTGCTCTCTGAAGGAAAAAAAACAAAAAATGATGTTCTGGGGCCCCCAAGGGCATCACCGCCTCTAGCTCACTGGTCTTCATTAGGAAACACAGGTCACATTTTCCGATGTGGACACATCCAACAGCCAGGAAAGTCCAGGGCTACGGAATCACCTCCTTCAGAACGTGAATAGCTTGTGGTCAACAAAAATCTCTGCTGCCTGGCAGACACTCTCCCTCAAATCGAAAGCCACGACCAGGAAGAAGGGGCCCCCCCAGAACGCTGAACATATTTCTGAGCCACGGATTCAATCAAAAGCCTGCATGCTCTCAGCCGCAGAGCAAGACCTACTCAGCTTGTTGGGAGGCTAAACAGAGGAGGAAACCAGAGTTATCCAATCTGAGATCCATTTCTTTTTTTTTTTTTTTAATTTGAATTTTATTTATTTATTTATTTTTATGCAGCAGGTTCTTATTAGTTATCTATTTTATACATATTAGCGTATACATGTCAATCCCAATCTCCCAATTCATCCCACCACCACCCTCCACCCCACTTTCCCCCCTTGGTGTCCATACGTGTGTTCTCTACATCTGTGTCTCTATTTCTGCCTTGCAAACCGGTTCATCTGTACCGTTTTTCTAGATTCCACGTATATGCGGTAATATATGATATTTGTTCTTCTCTTGCATTTCTTTTTGATAATTATAAATTGTTTTCCTTCTCTAATCATAAACGTGGGTAACAGCTACGGAATGCTGGCCGTGGGCCACGCATATGCCTCGGTGGTCCTTAAACACACCTCACCCACACAAGCATTTCAGAGAGGCTAGGCAGTCACCCAGGATCTCACAGCACGTAAACAGTGCAGCTGGGACTTGAACCCAGCCCTGACTTTCCTAGTGCTTCCCTACAGCACCGGAGTCTTAACAGATTTGTGCTCATGGGAAAACTGCCTCAGAAAATCAAGGAAGCAGGATTTGGTTTAGGATCCTTATTTTTTTAAAAGACAGATAAAGCTTTTTCCTGAATCGTTACAATAAAAGACACACCATCAGCACACAAAAGGCACTAGAAATCAGGAAGATTTGGCAACAGCGCAGAAAAGCTACCACGCGGTACATGCATTCAAACCCCAGCCTTGGCACACGGACCCACCTCCGCATTCAGACCTCGAGCAAGGGTGGCGGCAGCAACCCAGGCTCCCGGGCGCTGAGCAGGTACCCAAGCCCAGCGCTTCTCAGATGAGCCCAGGTGAGCCCCCAGCACCTCTCGAGGCAACACGACTAATACCCACGTTTTACAAATAAGTCCTAAATCTCACCAAAGCCACCTGCTTTACCCGGATCCTCCCGCCAGCAAGAGGTCTACACCGGCAAAAACTTAATCCCAGTCGGTGCGATCCCCAAGCCTTTGACAGTAGCTCCCCGGAAGGACCCCAAAGCCGCTCAGGCCTGGCTGAGGACAGCCCAGCCGTCTGCAGTTCATCCCGGGTCTCTGGGCAACTGGGGTCAGAGTCATGCTCAGAGGGTGTGTCACCATAACTCGCAAAATTTGGCAGCGCCTGCAGAATCCAGGCACCCAGCCCACCCTGCTGTGCACAGGCCGTGGCCGTCCTGGACTCCTGCTGTGCTGAGCAGCTGCCAGCTTCGGCAGGACCCACGGACCCACCACACACTGGTTCCCCCATCCCCCCAACCCCCGCGTCCACGTAGAGGTGGCTGTTCTGATCTGTCCTTGCTCATCCACATCTGACCAGCTGGGCTCTGTCCACCTTTCCACCTGCCCCGACGCTGGGCTGCTATCAAGGCTGACACACATCAAGCGCTTACTATGAGGAGGCCGTGGTGCTTTATAGCATTCAGCCCCACGTAATTCTTGCCACGTTCTATGAGGGAGCTGCATTCGTGATCCCATTTTACAGATGGAGAGGCTGAGGCTCAGAAACGTCAGAGCAACCTGCCCAAGGCCCGGAATCAGCAAACGAGACAGTGGAGAGTCCGGCCCCGCGGGCCTGCACCGAGGCCAGCTCCCCTGCCCCCAAACCTCTCATAGTTACGCACGTGGCCCCAGTAGGACCCCCGAGAGAGGTGAGACCCCAACCTCATCCTCCCCACGGGCACAAAGCCCGAGGCCCCGTTCGAACGCCTGCCCGTCTCCACTGGCAGACATCACTCCTGCCGTTCACAGAAGCAGGACCATCAGTAGGCGTTCCCTCCCCCGCCGCCCCCAGCAGAGCGCCAGGATCCAGGCAACACGGCGTCGGCCTGGCTGGCCCCAGGTCCCCGAGGAGAGGACAGGCATGCGTCCCAGGTGCACGGGACAGCCCAGGCCCCGGCTTACCTCAAACACCTCCTCATCCAGAATTCGGGTGCCAAACACAATGATGCCGTTAACGTCTATCACGGGGTGATTGCTGCGGTCCAGGAATGTGGTCATCTTCTTTTTACAGTCCAGGATCAAGGTGACGTTCTTCCTGTGGATGCTGAGAGCGATTCTGTGCCACCTGCAGAGAAACAGACAGCCAGGCAGGTGAAGGGGGGCTGGTGTCACGAAGTACCAACACGAGTGCCTCAACCGCAAATCCCTGGGGACCCAGGAGGACATCTCTTTCCTGCAGTGTCATGGGACTGAGCAGTTCAGAGCCGAGCCTCTGTGGGCAGACAGGCGTGGGCACAGGTCCACACCGCGTGCCACGTGAGACCCACTGGACTCAAAAATCAGGTCTCTCATCTCTGGGATGGGACCAGCTGTGCAGCCTGGAGCACAGCCCTGAAGCCTGTAGTGGGCTGGTCAGTGGGTCAAGGGTGGGGAGACCTGATAGTACTTCCCTATGTACCATCTCAACCCCCAACAGCAAATGCAGGCTGCCGGAGAAACCAAGTCTGACGGGAAATGGTGGGACTGATGGATCTATGTGAAACTCTCAATTAGAAATGCAGAAATCACGTCCTGAGGTCTTCAAGGATCACAGCACGTAGCCTCAGACGTGTCAGCCAATTAATTTCAAACTACCGGGGTTCAGGGATGCATCCAACAGAGAATTCTGGAAAGACCTGACTTCTTTTTCTTTTTTTTAAATCATTCACTCTCACATATGTGTCTGTATCCTTAAGGATACCTTAAATCCTTTCTGGAAGAAGTTGGGTATAACTACACAGCCTCCCGTGTCCCTTCGGATACTAAGAGGCTAGCATCTGATACAGCGTAGTGTATTTTACAAAGGGGACGTGGAGGCCCAGGGAGAAGAAGGCCTCCCCAGAGCCACAGAGGATGAGCCCAGACCAAGACCCAGCTCCCAGGACTCCAAGCCCAGTGATCTCTCCGACCTGCGGGCATGTCGGCACCATCCTGCTGTAAAGCACATTCTGCTATAAGGTCCCCAGATCGGCCAGGGGCTTTAGGTGACCTGCCCCGACCCTCCAGCAGGAGAAGGAGTGGGTTGCTGAGTGGTACCACTTACTTGCCATCTGACAGGTTGATGCCTCTGAAGAGGGGGTAGTCCTCCGGCCCCGGTTTCCCTGTGTGGTCCTCATAGAGGAAGACCGGAGAGCGGCCCATCTCCAGGCCGATCTGCTGGATGCCCTGCTCATTGTAGATGGAGACCAGGAAGGCCTGGCTGCCTTTCTTGGCTTTCACAGTGGTTAGAATGGAGAAGTCCTCGGGAAATGCAGATGCTGGAACAGAGGACAGAGATAAGGCAGTCGCGAAGCCCCCAACCATGCCCAGCCACAGCTCTCTACAAACAAACCAGCTCAGGGACCTGGCAACATCTTCTGGATATGGTGGTGCATTTGCTACACATCTGCCCCTTGATCAAACTGTTCCTGCAGCCTTCCCCTAACACCACATGGTCAAACCTACCCCCTTCGAGGCTCAGTCCAAATGCAAACCTGATTGGTCCTTCCAACTGTGAGCCTTCAATGCTATCTTTTTCAGTTCCCACACCTCAATACATCTATGTATAAATCCTTCTTAGAACTTTCTAGAATGTGAGCTTCCTCTGGGCAGGCGCTGTTTCAGATGCGTCTTTTACCCTCTGCAGTGCCTAAAGCTGTGCCTAGCAGAGTGTGTCTCATTTTGCGCCCTCTGGAGGGAGGGAGGAGAGAGAGAAGAGGGGAAGGAAAGCAAGAGGCAGCGGATCATGACTAGAGTTGCACTTTTTGACATTTCCTGGTTGACACGCAAATCAGAGAAAAAGTAAAATAAATCAAAAGACTACAAATTTAAAAGGAAAACCCAAACCCTGGTATGTTGGTGGGAGGGAGAGTTCCTTACAACACAGGCCAGAAACAATTTGAGGCCATTAGAAGCCAGACCTGCGCTGGCCCTGCCGAGGGCACAAGGCTGCTCTAGAATCCTCCACACGCACGCCCTTCACGCCCTGCCGCCACGGACGGGAGAGGAAATCTCAGCCCCCTCCTTCCATCCATCCTGGTTCTCTCTGTGTGCAATTTGCAGTTCCCCCGAGAGCGAGGGCCCGGGGCTGACAAGAGAGCTGGGCTATCGATGCACAGCCAGGAAGGCTCAACCCAAGTCAGTGTGCTTCTCAGAACCAGGCCAAAGAAGCGAGCCCGAGAGGTGTCAACGGGGACACCCGGCAGAGGAAGGACAAGGCCCTGCGGCTGAAGCTGCCTCACGCCCAGCATGCTGCAGAGCGCTGAAGCCCAGCCCACGGTCCTGGGCAAGAACAGAGCCCATCATCAGACCCACCCCTTCTTTAGAACTGTAACAAGGTCAACCAGATGGCCCGCGTGGCAGAGCGGGGGGGTCAGTGCAGCTTCCAGTGGGGATGCTATCCTTGGGCGCCCTCTGCTGGCGGAACTGCTGCATGGCGGGGCAGCTGGGCTCTGCTTCTGGTCCCTGTGGTGAGCGCTGCAAATGCCCTGCTGACGGGGGCGGGGCACAAAAAGAACTGCCCCTGCAGCCCCTGGAGGACCCAGGGTAGACACACGGCCTCTCTAGCGTGAGGACAAGAGGGGCCACGGCAGCTTCAGGCAGAGAAACCAAACCCCAAAGGCCAACAGAATTGTGTGAGTTTTCAAGGCCGCGATGGAGAGCAGGTGGAGAAATCCTTCTCACGGCCCCCAAAGCTCTGGCTAAGGTGCGGATCTGGAAAGGCCCAAGGCTCACAGCCCGGGATCCGGCCCCGTGTTAAGGAGCTAGAAGTTGGGGTCTGTTTGCTGTGCTCAGCACTGTGGCCCAGCCCATCCCCCAGGGCGGGAACCAGCTAGATGCCTCCACTCCCGGAGAGGGGGTAGGTTTGGCCATGTGCTGGTAGGGAAAGGCTGCAGGAACAGTTTGATCAAGGGGCAGATGTGCAGCAAATGTCTGAGCGCCACCATATCCAGCAAAGTTTGCCAGGTCCAGGTGGAGGGTAAGGTGGTCAGTGCGGTCATCTGTCTGAGGAAAGGCTGGCTTCACTGAGGAACCAACTCAGGCTGCCCTTCCACAGACAGGAAGCCTTTTGGAAAGAGGTCCGTGGAGGTCACTACCGTCACAGCTGTCCCTCCACGCTGCCCTCCAAACGTGGGATGTGAGAGAGAATCAGAGATCCCAGCCTGAGTGAACGGCCGTGGTAGGGGAGGGGGTTTGCGTGCAGGCCCCAGGGGGAGACCCCAGCCAGGCCAGTGGCAGGACCTTGGTGGTGGCCCTTTGGTCCCTGGGGGTGAGCGGGCACTAAGGGGCCCAGGGTGGTGTCCGACCCCAAGCATCTCAGAGGTCCCTGCTCACGTCCAGGATGGACTTCAATCACCATGTGAGTCCGTGACCCCCTCACTCTCATCTCAAAGGGTCGCCTGCCTCCCATCCCCACCCCGTGATGACTCCACGCCTCTTACAGTCACCCTCCTGCCTCAGAGAATGAGAAGAGTGGACATGGGAGGGCCCCTCCCCGTCCCTGCAGCGTGACGCACCCCCCAGAACCACGAACCCCCTCACTCCCGACTCATTCAGACACTGCCTCCCAATTTTTAAATCACTACAGTAACACACGTTCTCAGCTCAGATAAGCTGAAAGGAGAAATTACGTTTAATATTCATCTCTCTCCTGGCAAAATAACAAAAGGATTTGTTGTCACTTTAGAGACCGTTCATTCTCGTCTGGACATGAGCCGGATGCTGACACGCTGTATAATCTACACTGTCTGGGAGAAACTCGCCTGCTAACCAACGCTTCATATTTTATTTCTCAGAGAAAAGTCAAAACTGAGGGGTGAGCTCAGCAAGAGGCCCGGTTACTTCCTTAGACCATTTCCTTTCCACCTGGGCTGAAGCCCAAAGGCACGGAGCAGTTTAGGTGTACAGTGGGCGTTTAATAAGTGCATGTGCTATTAAACTGAACCCTACTAAGCCAACAGGTACATGTTCTGCTGGACAGAGGCTGATTCTGGAGGTCCCGCCCCACGGTGGAGGGCAGGCCTGGAGTGAAGGCGGAAGAGTGAGCAGGGGGCATAACTATGCCAGGCCCCATCTCAGATCCTGAGCAGGCAGGCAGTCTCAGCGGCCCCGAGGTTACCAGAAGGAGGGCGAAATGGGGAGAGGACCCCAATCCTAGGCAGGAGAACAGAGGAGGGGGCCGCGTGACCACGGGGAGGCTGCCTTGCCTGGATGTCTTCGGGGGGGATGGCAGGACCTGGGTGATGGCAGCAGGCCCGTGGTTCCGGGACACAGGGGCACACCCCCAGGGGCCGGGGCAGCCTCATGGGACACGCCTGCCTCCTGCATTCAGGGAGGGCCCATGACGGCTTCTTCTAGGGTCTCAGGCCAGCCTTCCCTTGACGTGCTGCCCCCCACGCCCGCAGGCAGAGGGTGATGAGGCCCAGGAAACGCCCCCCTCCAGGCAAGCTGTGCAACCCTCTCTGGTTTGTTGGTGGTCTCCACTTCCCACAAAGCGTCACCGTCCCGGGTTCTGCTTTAGTCCTTACGGCCTGGTCTACCCAGTGTCAGGACCACCCAGCGCCAACCGTCAAGGTCAGTAACTTGGAGTTGCACTCCTGGTCCTGCTGATTCAGAACCCAGATTACAGGCTCTAAGCAAGACCAGAAAATCCTCTTAGGATCGGGCAGGAACACTAGGCCCCGTCTTGCTGGCAAGTGCAGGGAACACCAAACTGCTTCTCTTCACCTGCTGGGAAGGGGGCAAGTCCTCTGAAGAACCCCAGCCCAAGGAACCTTGATTTCCCCAAAAGAAACGGCCTGGATCGCAGGCGATCTGTACAAATCGGGACAATCAATGACTGGGTGAGGCCGGCGTCTGGGCTGGGGAAGGGGGGCAGGTCCTGCAAAGGCTCCCAGATACCTGCTCAGCTTTGGCCCCCAAGTCCGCATCCACGACCCAGACTCACCCGGCCTGCACAGGGGCGCCTGCATCCCCAGAGAATCCAGGTGGCCTCTCGGGAGAATGATGGGGGTTTTCTCGTTACGGAGAGGTCACCCGGACCCAGACCTCCTTTTCACTGAGCTGTTTAAAACGTTTATGCTCAACTCAGGCCACCATGGCCTCGGCCTGGCTGGGGCCACCTGACCACACCACCCCTTCCCTTTGCAGCTGCCCAGCAGACACAGTGTCTAAAACGCAGCCAGATGCCACGGCTCCCCAGGAGGCCAGCATCCAAGCAAAAAGCAAGATAGGTGGGTGCCCCTTCCGAGGTTTCCAAGAGAGGAAAGGCCGGAGAGGCTGTGTGGTCTCATCAACCCTGGGGCCTGCAGAAAAGACCCCCTAGAGGTTCCCGCTTAAATCATCCCCAAGGACCTCCAGTTTTATTTGGCATTAATGAGATGATCATTATATATGGGCCCATTGTACCCCATAAGCTAATGATGGCTAGAAGGCCCTGTAACGGCCTTTTAAACTCTTTGAGTATCTAATCAAGATCCTAATTTGAGAGGTTAGGAAAAATGTGGGCTTAAAAAAAAAATCCCTGTCTGGCTGTTGAGGAATTCATACCAGATCTCCAATAATTGGCCTGTATTCTGAGACCCTCTGATACTTCCCGCCCCAAGATAACCGGGGTCCGAGGGTGGCGGGCAGGGATACTAACCCCGATGAATTGGTTGTGACCCTGAATTGGGTGGCAGGGATCAGATTCAACTAATTGTCAGCAAAGCAACTACAGATGACCTCGAGGTAGGACACCTAATTCCACAGGACGACCTTGGAAGGTGACCACGTCACACACATGTCAAGCAGTGGGTGTCTGTCCCAAAGTGCAGTCACCATTGTCTGGGGCCGTCAGCTCTCACAAGCCTCCCCTGCCCCCAGCCCCTCAGTCCCCCTAGGACAGGAATTCTAAACTGGGGACTCGGGGCAGGAGAGCAGACAACTTCTGGGTGATTCTAAAAGATACGCTGGCCCCAAGAAAGGATAAGAAACACTCCTCTGGCTGTGCGGGAAAGTGAAATCCCCGCGGTTCTTTGTGGCGAGTCACCCAGGAGCCCTGGCAGTGACCCCTGTCTTCAATGATGGTCAAACGCTCTGGAAGGGGGATGTCTGGCTCCCAAAGGTGGTAAAGTGGGGGGCTCTTTAAGATAGTGAATGGGCTCAGGGCCCCGGACAGATCTCACCAACCCCAAATGACATTCCTGGAAAGAGCAGACCCAGTCCCTCTTGCAGAGACAAACCCTTAAAAGTCCCCATTGGATTTAAAGGAAAGCTGAGAAAAGAGCTAGGGTGAAGCAGAGAATTATGAGTGAAAAGGGTTAGAGGGAGCAAAATGCAGCCCCTGAAGGAGTGAGTCCTTCTGGGACCCAGTGGGGATGTGACAAAACAGAGACACCATTACTTGTCAAAAGATTGCCTGATTCAGGGTTCAACGTCCAGGGTGCATGCAGTCACCAAAAAGATGATGTACGGTCTTCTAATTACTACGAAACATCTCCTGAGGTGAGTTCATCTGCCCAAGGTCCCCTGGGCCCTTTCTGATGTGGGTCAGGAAGAAGAACTCCTTTGAGGTGGAGGGAGAGGTTATCAAACCTGGGCCTAGTGAGCCGGTCCAGATATAGGCCCCGAGGGTGTGAAGGGGGACAGTCAGGGACCACTCGGATGCCGCATCCGAGCAGCAAACATCACTTCCCGCTCTGGGTACATAATTAAAAGCAGCGATGTGACACTTGGCAATTGATTCTCATTAAAAGCCTGCACTCTCTTGCTGGGAGCCATGACGTCTGATTCATGTGTCCCTTAACGTCCTCGCCCCCAGTTAAGCTTCTGTCTGGAAGCGTTTCCTTTCCCGTGACCCCAGGGTTTCTCTTAACCCCATCACCCGGGAACCATCCATCTCCTCTTCGCCTCTGGAGTCCTGACAGCCTGTCCACAGCTGGAGAGACACCTGCCTGGAGAAGCAGTGTGAACAGACGAGGCCCCGCCGTCCCTTTGGTGGTGGACGGTGAGGGGTGCCGGGTTGTGTTTTCACTATCCTGACCTCGAACCAGGCTCATTCGCGGAAAACCAAGCACGTTCCTCCACCCCGCCACACACACACGCCGTCTCTTACCAGGGTACAGCTGCTTGGTGGGCGCGCTGAGTTGGGCATCTTTTGTGACCCTGTAAGCAACATCCGGGCCTTTGGAAGATCGCCGCGCTGCACAAAAGCCTGTGGTCTTGGTTATTCCGTCAGGCAGGTTGTGAAAATCTAGAACCTTCAGGAGATCTGCTGGCTGAGCTGAAAGGACAAAGAGGAGGTGTGGAGTTAGCCACGGGCAGGAAGGGAGGGCACACGGGGCAGGCCCCCCCTCTGGTGAGCCCCCGGAGGGTTTAGACGAACTGGAAAACCAACCTTCACCACCGCCCTTCACCCGCACCTCAATCTCTGACACTCAGAAGATAGATACCAAGGGATCAGCTCAGAAACCGGGTGCTCTTGGGGGCAGGACACCCCACTTTGTAGAAATGCACACGGCCAGAAATGTTCCCGACCTGGTCCCCGCAAGCAGCCGCCCACCAGCAGCAAAGCCTCCCTGATTTTGCATTCACGTTGCTCTTTTCTTTCCCCAAGTGCCGTACAAGCCCCGGGCTCCCAGACACCTCTCCTCATTAGTGTCACAGAAGACCTACCCCAAACACAAGCTGAAAGGCGGTGTTAGATCCCACAGCTGATGGAAGCAGCTTTACCAAGGCCGGTCCTACGAAACAGGAGTGACTGACAGCTCATGAAATCTGTTATGTAACTGCCGGAGCGCGTGCCCCTCCTGGGTACCACGGAGAACAGCGGGCATGCCCCTGGCACGTTTTATCCCCCGTCCTCATCCAATTAAGACGTAATTTTCCCATAACAGTTTACACAGATAGCCAGATTCTATTTGCCCCCAGAAGACCGGCGCATACAGGGCAAGACAGCGCAGAACCAAGAGCAAGAGAGGGGCGGGTCCCTGCATCCCTTCTGGAAAGTTCCTGACCTCCCTCCAGGGCCCTGCAGAGAAGGGAGCAGCCCCTGATGGCAGGGGAGAAGCTGGCATTCTGGTGAGCTCAACCGTGCCCCACACATGCAAAACGTAGCCTCCATGTCCCTGCACATGCCCCAACCACATCAGAAAGACCCCAGACCTCCAGGCTGTGAGGACCACAGGCTCGCGCGCGATCCACACCCCCCCCCCCCACCGGCCCTAAACAAAGTCAGTTTTGCATGGAAAGTTCAGCTCATGTTACTACAAACAAGAGTCCTGGGAGTCCAGGCAGAGAAAGTAAACTCGAACTTGGAGTCAGCGTGACAGGACATCTGTGCAGCTGGGCTTTTGGGGAACCCAGTGGCCAGCACCCGCCTATCCATGTGGGTGTGGGTGGGGCTGCCACACCCCCTCCCTTGGGGCACGTGGGCCTCCCTGGCCAATCAGAGCACAGCACCACCCTGCCCCAGGGGCTTGGCCCAGGGCTGGGCATGTGACAGGACCAGGCCAAGGAAGCTCCATCCTGGGGCTTTTTCCTCTCTGCTCTGCTGGCTTCACACACGGATGACGAACCTGCAGCTGCAGGTGGCTGTCTTCTGGGGGTGTGGGGAGCGCCTGTCTGAGGATGTGGACAGACAGACTCCCGCCACACAGCTTGGGCTCCTGGATCAAGCTGTGCCTGAAGAAAACTCAGCTACACAAACCAACAGGTTGTCGCCATGCTTAGGCCAATTTGGGTTAGATTCTGACACTTGCCACTAAAAGTCCACATCCACTGCTGGGTGCAACAGCGGGCTGACACAAGGTTGCCCCTGGGATCTCTGGGCTCCTTAACTATTCAGTTCCCCGGCCCACTGACCCTCCTCCCCAGAGGGTCGTTACATGCCTGGGACTCGCTCAAGAGGAAGGTTCCACCTCTTTAACAAGGGTGAAAGCTTTGGAGGTGAGAAAGGACCACCAAGGCCGGTTTCCCCTTGGCCGGGTTCTGAGCAATCCTGCAGCCAAGCTGTTGCATGTGGAGGAGCCCAGGACAGCTGTGGGGGTGGGTGGCCATGCAGCCCCGCTGCTTGTCCAGGCAAGTCCTTAACAAGAGAATCACCCAGATGGAAGCCTGGAAGGGGAGCAGGTGCCGGGCGGGGCGTTTAGCGCAGGCATGGTGGACGGCACCAGAGGAAAGGGGGGACGGTGCCCTGTAGGCCACTCCCACCCTGAGGAGCTGGGCATGAGGGTAGGACGGCAGGTTGGGCCAGGCTCTGAGGGCGACCAGGGTGGAAGCGAATTGAAGCTGCTCTCCATCACTAAACACACACCAACCCCCGGCCCCGTCCACAGTTCCCTGCAAGGCACCGTACTGCCCAGATTCCAGGGTTCTGAGGGCCCCTGTTCCAGCGGTGTCATTTCTACAACTCGGCTTTGCTGCACACCTCTGTCACTTTAATCAAGGGACCAGAAACCTGCGGGGTGAGGATTTCCCACCTCTGCAGAGGGAGGGGCATGGTAGGGACCCAGGACACCCTTGGTCCAGGCTGGCGTCCACCACGAGTAGAGTTGCTGCTTCTCAGGGCCTCTCTGATTCCCCTGGGTGGCTTCAAGCTCCTGCCCAGAGCCCTCCCCCCACACAGGGGGGTCAGCCCCTTGCGCGCGGGTGGCACCTCCGAAGCGCTCGGCACCAGCGACCCCTCCCACCCCGCCCCCCCCTCCACCGGAAGCTTGTCCACTTGACATCAGAAGCAGAGCCAGACGCAGGTGCCTGGCACAGCCCAGAGCCTCGACTTGGCCTATGGGGAGAGATGGCCGTGCCAGCCGCTGGCTCACCTGCCCTATGACACAGCCAAGCTCTGGCTCATCTCTGAGATGGTCGGCTCCAAGATCGGCTGTGGCCAGGAGAGGCATCAAAGATCCAGGCTGGGCATCTGGGACTCACATCCCAATAGCCGTGATGCTCTTCCCAGATGCGCAGGCTTGTGGACCTGCTTCTTCCATGGCCAGCACAGAGAGCTGTTTCCCAGAAGCTTTCCAGGCCATGTTTATGGACCTCTGTTGCAACAAGCTGAAAAGGCCACCAACATTTCCAGGCCCAATGCCACCCCTCCTGCTTGTGCCAGAGCTAAAAACGTATTTTTTTCATTTTATAAAAGGTGTGGTAATGGCTTCCATGGTCTCTCCTCCCTGGTGACGCCAGAGACCCCCCTCTTTGAACTGGGAGCCTTGGTTCCTCTATCAGGGCAAGAATTCCGCAGGGAGACAGCACCAGCTTTGGGGACAAGTGGGCGGGGGCTTGAGCCCAGCATCAACCCCCAGGGAGAACATCTCAGGGCCACTTCCTCTCTCGAGGCCAATGAGAGAAGCTATAGCAGCAAAGAGCCCAGCACAGTTCCTGGAACCCGAAAGCCCAACACCCAGAACTCTTCTCCTGGCTCCTCCCTCCGAGCAGAGAACGTCCCGGGGCTCCCTGGGGATCACCGTGGTCCACTGGTTCAGGGAAGACAGAAAAGGAACTGACCGTGCAGCCCGTGCACCCTACCAGGGGTCCCTCCCCACCTGAGAACCACAGGTGACGTGAACAAGGCAGCTCCAAGGGCTTCGTGGAAACAGAGCCTGGTGGCTTCCACGTAACCCTGGTCGTGACCGGGATCGCCCCCGTGCTGGGAGCCCCCAGTAGCGGCGGGCGCCAGGCCTGGGCTCACTCAGGCTCTTCCAGTGTCTTCCTGTTCCGTGGAGCCTGGGCGGCTGAAAACTACATTTCCCAGACTCCTCTGCGGGAAGGGCTCAGGATGAAAATTATGTTCCACACTCAGAGGGGGAGCTGGAATGGGAGAGAAAGAAACCCTCTTCTTGCAGGGTCTGGGACCAGGTCACGGGGTCCACTGACATTTGCAGACTTCTTGAAGTCTGGGCGCCCTCCCACTCTGGTGGTGCGACCATGAGTCGGGGGGAAGGTCTGGTGACCCCACCTCTCCTGCTCTGTCAGTGGCTGTGTAAGCCCCTGATTCCTGCACTCGTCTCCTTCCCCTACAGTAGCCTGCTGTTCCCTTTCTGCTTGTGCACTGAACCTGCCTGAGACCGCGTAGATGTAACCAGGTATTACACCCCCAGACCCGTAAAGGAATGGACACCGGAGAGGTCAGTTTTAAGGCAGAAAGGGGGAAGCTGAGAAAGATTTGGAAACATAGAGTTGAGTTCCAGTTGCCCTATGCCAGAAAGGCAGCATGAAGGCCCTGAAAAGCAGTGGCACAAAGGAGGAGCTCAAATATAGAAGTGTATGCTGTACACCTGAAACACAACATTGTAAAACAACTAGACTTCAATAAAGATATATATATAGAAGTGCAGGATGGATGGATGGATGGATGGACAGATGGATGGATAGACAGACAGATACATAGACGGATGGACGGATGGATGGATGGAAAAATGGATGGAGGGATGGATGGATGGGTGGAAAGATGGATGGACGGATGGACAGATGGATGGATGGATGGATGGATGGACGGATGGACGGATGGACAGATGGATGGATGGATGGACGGGTGGATGGACGGATGGATGGATGGATGGATGGACAGATAGATGGGTGATGGACAGATGGACGGGTGGACGGACGGATAGATAGACGGATGGATGGATGGAAGGAAGGATGGATGGATGGAAAGATGGAAAGATGGATGGACAGATGGACGGATGGATGGACGGACGGATGGATGGATGGATGGATGGATGGACGGATGAACAAGCAATACACATGTGAATGGTGAAAATCAGGAGGTAGATGTCCCAGAGACAAATTTTACAATTGGCCTGCTAAGCAGTCAAACATTCCAGCTGCCAATGGCAATGTCTCCACCAACCACACAAAGATGACCTCTCTGCCTCCCCCAAAAGGCCCTTCCACAATCATCCCTACACGTCAGCTGCCCTGTGCTCCTCTGGACACAGAATAACGGAATAAGGGAGCTCCATGTCACCCAGGGTCCTGCCAGCCCTCATTTCACAGAGATGCCAAAGCAGCCATGCAGAATGACTGCAGCGCGCTGCATGCCCGGGGCACTCATGACCTGGACCACCAGTGGGTCACTCTGACCCAGCATGTGGAACCAGAGATGGCAGGACTGAAACCACGCTGGTGAGCCTGGAGGACACGGCGCACAACCCCGCCGAGAAGGATCAAGCTCCAGTAGCCAGCTGGCTGGTGACACAGCCGGGGACAGCGTCACCGTGTCTGCCCAATGCCCCGCTCCCCTGCCCAGAACTAGCAGGGCTGCCGGGGGGTTGGCGAGGGCATCCAGCACCTAGGAGAGCAGAGGGAATCAGGGGACTGCTTTTAGCAGGAATTTCAATGGGTTTCTGGCCGCCAGCTGGCCTCCGGACACCCCTCCACCGTGCTCAGAGCAAGGAAGGGGCCACTGAGGCCAGGGCGCCAGCCTGCCCAGGCTTGAGGGTCCATCTCAGGCTCAGCAGCTCCTCTTTTGCGAGGGGAGCCCCTCATGGAAGGATGTTTCTTTACCAACAACGCCGAGTCACAGCCCGCTTTCAGGAACGGGCGGAGGGGGGGAAGTAGGGAGAGGACTTGGGGTCACCACCCTGAGCTACAAAGGACGCGTCCTCAGAACGGTATCAGAACGTTCCAGCCGGGCGCTGCCGACCAGTGCCACCAGTGTTCTGCCAGCCCCAGGGCGCAAGAACACCCGGGGCTGGGGGATCCTCACCAAGTCCTGACATCAGCACCTTATCCCCCCGGCCCTCCTCAGCCCTCAGAGCTTGATGTGGGAGGTGGGGTTCAGAACAAAAGTGACTCGGCCAGAAAGACCCACCTGAGCCCAGAGGCCCAGGGGGAGGGAGCCATTTCCATGGTTTAACGATTCATCAAATTTAATGTCCCCAGGTCTCAGTGGGGACGCCAGCATAGCAGCGGGGCGGGGCGGCGGAGCCACCAGTGCGGATGGAGCTTAGTCACCAGCCGCGCAGAAGCTGCTGCACACACCGGGCACTCAGACGCGTTTGTTGGCAGACTAAGCGAGCACACCCACAGCTCTTACGTATGACAGGCAGAGAGCGGGGGCCTCGACAACTTCAACACTGCCGCTACCTCACCTTGGCGCGCTGTCACCGCATCCCATTAGACTTAACTCTCGGGGTGACACTGAGCTGCAAGCAGGGGACACACTACCATTCCACGTGCTGGGAAGGAGCTGGGTCGAGGTCCTGAGAGTCAGGCCTCCTGAATGAGGCTGGCTAGGGTTCGCACTGGCTCTTGCTCAAATTCCACCCCGTTTCTGCTTTTCCCCCAATAAGCTATGAATATTCTCCAGCACGTGCTGTCAGTAAAGACTGCCTTTGAAGCCCATGCCAGACAGTGTGTTTGGTCACCGTCCCCTCCATCCTAGAGGCTCGGGCAGGAGTCTGTGATGCATCAGAACTGCTTGCCGTGCGCCTTGAGATTCCACCAGGTAACCCATGACCGAGTCCCATGGGGAGGCGACCTCGTCCCCAGTCCCCCGCGTCCCGCTCACCGTCTGCACAGCCCCCATCCCATACCTGCCTTCACTGGTCTGGGAAGGCCATGGCCCTGGTGACGCATGCACAGGACACTCCAGACCCCGGGTTCCAGGCAGCGCTGCTGGGTAAAGTGAAGCCAGCTTGAGGCCCCGGCACCCCAGGGGGAGCGGTGCTGATCCCAGCTGAGGGGACTCAGTAGCCCCACTGGACTCCCCAGGCCTCCCCGGCCCTGGAGCTCCGTGGCCTGTCCTCCCAAGCACACAGCCCGACATCTGCCGTGCCGAGCCCTCTGGACCCGGAGCCTGAGGCCAAGTCCTGCAGTGTCTGGGGGCTGCTGGAGAAGAGCAAGCCGGACGTGCATGATGGGGGGGCCGACAGAGGGGCGGGGGTGCAGAGGCTTTTGCTCACTCCAAGGTCAATGCCATTATGTCTTCAAAATTCTCTGAACTGTCTAATTTCAGAGCTAGAAGGGGTCATAAATGACACCCAGGCTGATGACCTTTCTTCTGAAAGAGGAGCTGTGTGGAGAAGGGGTGCGACCATCTCGAGATCACACAGCAGGCTGGTACAGAGACGCCCTCAGCTTCTGACCCACCCCAGCCCTGAACTTCCTTCCACTCGGCACCAGCAGGTGAAAGACGGAGCTGGTGACGGGCCCCGAAACCGCAGCCCCACTGCCCTCACTGCCCTCGCTGCCCTGGTGTGTCTGTCGTTCCCTAAGTATAAATACACCTAATTCCCTGCGTGAGACGGGTCTGCCTGCCTGGGCTGCGAGCCTCAGGAGGGCAGGGGCCCGGCCTGGCGTGTCCCTGCTGAAGCCCTGTCACCCGGCCGGCCCTCATGGTAATTGCCACCGCAGCGAGCATCTGTCCTGCATTTGCGGGGCGCCCAGCAGGCTCACCCGGGAAACACACCTGCCCTTCCTGCTGTCCCTGCTAGATCCCATCTTACGCTTCCCGGAAGCAAAAAAGAGTCATGGCTCTTACAGGACCGAGGGACGGCCAGTGAGTGGGGTGGGGGGAGCCGAGGCCCCCCTCACCCCCGGCCAAGGTCTCTCCCCACCAGCCCTCCCCGCGGGGGTCCCGGCACAAAGCACGTGGCCCTGTCGGGAAGGTCAGCCCAGCAGGTTGGAAAACAAACAGGCTGCTTTGGAGGCTCTGAATGAAATTCTTCTTCAATGACCCAACTGTGGGAACAAAGCAAAGGGGAGGGCCGGGGGCAGGTCAGGCAGGACACTGGGTGGCCATCCCCTGCCAGACCTTCCCCGGCTGCCACTCACCCAGGGATGTCACAGGGGCAGAGACCTGAGCCCAGCACAGGGGAACTCGGGCCGTGGCCACAGGTTCACAGGCTCCTGCGCTGACAAAAACCACCGCCCTCAGCTCTCCTCAGTGGGTCCCCTAGAACCTTCCTCTCCTCTGCCCAGCATCAAGGGCACCCAGCCCTCTGACCCCGGCCCTTCCCAGGGGACCCACGCTCCCCAGCCAGCTCCTCACCCATGCCACGTGTTACATGATGCCCAAGCACAGCATCCCCGGGATGTGCAGTGCCCAGCGCACCTGCCCTGCTCAGGCCGGGGGGCCGCCTGAAGGCCTCTGAGGCTCGGCAGAGCAGAGAGCGGCAGATTGGAGGACAGAAGGGCTAGACTCGAGCCCAGCTCTGCCTGCCCTGCGCCAGGGGGCCCAGCGGGAATGGACGCGAGGGGCCCACCCGCCCTGCGCCAGGGGGCCCAGCGGGAATGGACGTGAGGGGCCTGCCCGCCCTGCGCCAGGGGGCCCAGCGGGAATGGATGCGAGGGGCCCGCCCGCCCTGCACCAGGGGGCCCAGCGGGAATGGACGTGAGGGGCCTGCCCGCCCTGCGCCAGGGGGCCCAGCGGGAATGGACGCGAGGGGCCGCCCGCCCTGCGCCAGGGGAGCCCCTCCATCCCCTGCTCAAACCCCGCCTGCCTCACAGCATCTCTGACCTCCTGTCCGTCTCTGTCGCTTCCTGGGGACGAGGAACGGCCACCAGTGAGCCCAGCTCGGGCCCACGGGGCCCGGTGACAGTGCGCCTGTCCCTTGCCTCTGGTCCATTTTTCCGTTTCTGAAGAAGGGCTGCGGACCCACCAGCAGGGCTTCTGGGGGGATTTTTACCAAAGGAGACGGTACCATCGGGTGTCATCATCCCCGCAGACCCGCCTGACCTGGCCTCCCCCGCACCCCCAGGGGTGACACAGAACACCCGGGCTAGGGTGCAGTGCACGTGACGCTGACCCAACCCCCTTGTGGGTCACGTGGCCCTGGGCAAAGTGGGTTCCATCCAGAGCCTCCCTGTCACCACTGGTGAGAGGGAGGGGTCACTTGGCAAGGAGGCAGCCCCAGGACAGTGGCTGCAGGGGTCTGGGGCAGGGCTGGCGGGCGGTGGTACCCAGCCTGGGGGAGGGGCAGCTGGGCCCTGAGCTCCCGCGGTGCCCACACGCCCTGGGCCCTCCGTTCCCTTAGTCAGCAAGACGGCTCACCAAGTAGGCACCTGCCTCTGCAGATGAGGAATCTCAGGCTGGGAGAGGTCAGGTGAGTCATCCCAGGTCCTACTGGGATGCAACAGCTGTCTGGCGGCAAAGTCTCCCTTGTCCCCCGACACTTCGGGGAGGAGGGAGGGCAGGATGCTTCCCGTGACACCTCCAGAGAAACCACTGCCGCGCTCACTCTCCTTCCAGGGAGGGAACAGCAGAGAGCACGGCAGCAGTGATGACGTGGGCAAGGTTGCTCCAGGGCAGAGAGAACCTGCTCCTTCTAGAGGCTCAGGACCCTGGGGAAGCCTCGGGTGGAGAGAAGATCCTCAACCTCCCCCGTCAAGGGATGGGGGAGAAGCTCAAAACCCCGGGCTCAGAGAAGAACGACAGGTCAGAGGATGCCTCTCTGTTTTACTGTCTCCCTCATCAAAATACTGGTCTGAACATCAACTGAGAAAGCGTCTCAGAGACACAGCCCTCTCCTTTGTCTCTTCAAAGTACCACATGGGATGCTCAGTAAACCCTCACTGAAGGATGGACACGTGGGCACAGGGATGAAGTGAATGGAAGAATGGAGAGATGGATGGATGGATGGATGGATGGAAGGATGGATGATGGATGAATGGAAGGATGGATGGATGGATGGACGGATGGATGGATGATGGATGAATGGAAGGATGGATGGATGGATGGACGGATGGATGGATGGATGGATGGATGGAAGGATGGATGGATGGATGGATGGATGGATGGATGGAAGGAAGGATGGATGATGGATGAATGGAAGGATGGATGGATGGATGGACGGATGGATGGATGGATGGAAGGATGGATGGATGGATGGATGGATGGATAGAAGGATGGATGGATGGATGGATGGAAGGATGGATGATGGATGAATGGAGAGATGGATGGATGGATGGATAGAAGGATGGATGGATGGAAGGAAGGATGGATGGAAGGATGGATGATGGATGAATGGAGAGATGGATGGATGGATGGATGGAAGGACGGATGATGGATGAATGGAAGGAAGGATGGAAGGATGGATGGATGCATGCATGCATGCATGGACAGATGGAAAAAAGGATAGAAGGACAGATGATTAATGGAAAGATGACAAAAAGGAAGGACGGATGAAGCATGACTTCACAGATGACTGAACAGATGGATGGATGCATGGATAAATGGATGGATGAGTGAGTGAATGAAGGAAGGAAGCCGTCATCTTGAAGATTCAGTTGATAAACTTTAACTTCTCAAAGCTTTTAGATACCAACCATTCACCTGACCACTTCCCTGCCCCAGTGGCCTCACTCTCCCTCTGGGCCAGAGGTGAAGTCCCGGGTGATGCGTGTGTCTTACTCCATGGCCACCTCCTCCCCGAGCAGAGGCAAAAGCTGCACCCTGGCTCTGCATCCTCGAGAAGGGCCTGCCTGGGGGTAACGTGGGGTATGTGCTCAGGGCTCCAGGTCCTCCAGGGAGTGAGGCAGTGCAGAACGGACCACAGAGAGGACTTGCCGCCCAGCCCCCGTCACCAGCAGGGGCCTGGCGTAAGGTGGCAGACCTGGCAATTGGGACACACTGTTGATCACCCTGCTCCTGGTCCTCTCCCAGCCCGACGGCTCTCCTCTCCTGGCCAAAAAGTCAAGAGCTCTGAGAAGCTTTTGACAGGTGGTTGGGAGATTTTACGCTGAAATGTCAGTTGGCGGGGGCATCGCCCTGCTTATAAACACAATGTTACCAGGGAGCGGCCACACTGGGGAGGCAACTCCCCCATCCCCGCGTTCAGAGATGGGACGCGTCTGAAACTTGCTTCCCCCGGGGTGCGATGGCCGTCTTCCACTTCTCGTTGAGGCTGGCCTGAGTGTCTGGGCACCTGGCACCTCCACATCATCCCACACTAAGCCCAGATGCTGGCGGTGCCTCTGCAGGTTTCAGAAGGATGCAGGCGCCACCACCCAGCCTGGGGGCACCTACAGCCCAGCCGGGCCGCCCCTCAGCATACACGCGGTTACTTAGAAGTAAGTCACGTCGCCCACGAGGACTCACTCGAGGGCCAGGTGACCTGCAGAGCCCTCGGGAAGGAGTCCTGCAGCAGGAGCAGAGAGGAAGACGGGGCTGCCCGGAGCTGGCAGAGGCCTCTCCGGCTAGTCCGGGGCCACGCAAGGAATATTCCAGGCTCAGATGCTCCCTCACCCAGCAGGGCAGCATGGGGACATCCAGGCAGGATGGAGCCGGGCCACACAGAGCAGGCTCGTTCCCACCGTCCTGACGGCTGCGGGTGCTGCAACCAGACTGAGACTCCACTGCGAGCTGGGAGGAAACGTCACAGCCGAGGGGCCGGAGCCCTAAGAAGTACGGACGTGTCCAGCTTCTCCCTGCGTTTACTCCGCACTTCTTCCTCTCATCGGTCATCCCTGCTTTTCACCTGCCTTTATAAAAACGTGTGAGTATATACGTTCCTCTCCCCTGTCAACCCTCAAAGGTTACGAACAGAACAGACACGGCCACGGACATCAATCCTGCATCCGACTGCCAACGATGGTGCAGGGCAGAGGGGGCCGGGCGCTGCCAGCAGGGGCCGGTCCCGGAGCGGAGCCCACAGGCGTGATGGGGAACCAGCTGATTAACCTCAGCTTCCTCAGAGGTAATTTACCTCCTTGTTCTGGAGGAAAGGGGTGCAGACGGCACCCAGCGCCAGATTCCACATGCCGGGGTTGGCTGGGTTTGCTCGGGCAGGCTCCGCACAGCCCCACCTGCTTCCAGGAGGCCCAGAGGGAGGGCTGGCTGCCATCGGGCCAGCTGGGGTCACACTGGCAGAGGCCCCTCTGCATCCAGGGCCTCGCCCAGGCGGGGCACCCGGGGAGCCGTGCTAAGTAGGGACGCGGGTACGGGCCAATTACAGAACCACACCAGCTGTGGACCAGACCACCCCACCCCAGACAGCGTCTTGAAAGGGACCAGCAGGACCTGTCGCTGAGGCTGGCCTGAGCTGCCACGCGGGCTTTATTCGCTCAGCGATGCTCTATGAGGCCTACCGCGCCTTGGCACGTGGGGAAGGTCCAGGCCGTTTCTGGACTCACCCTCCCATCACTGCAGAGGCCAGGCCGGGCCCTGGCTGCGCTGACCTGAGCATTTGCTGCCGCTGGGTCCCCAGGAGGAGGCTGGGCTTCCTGCACGTGTTAGCGGAGTCCTCAGGACCCGGGACTAGAGACAGTGACACCCACGATGGAACAAGTGCTAGCACACCCCAACCAACAGCAGCTCCATCACCCCCCCGGGGCCTCTTGCCTCTCTTGGGAAGCTGTGAAAGGCCGCTGGAATTAACAGCACCGAAAACGCTGGATTTCCAGACTCCTTCCCTCCCTCGAGAGTTACAATGACAAGCCAAAGTGGTGGCCACAGGAGAGCCCTTTGCTCCATGAAGGCCCAGGAGAACAAGAGGCCACCGCACACCGGGTGTCACCCCAGCTCCCCACCACAGCCTGCCCTGGACGGCAGCAGGTGCTCCTGCAGCCCTGCCACTTCCCCACCTGTGAGCCCCCTGAGAGAAGGGACAGTGGTACCCTTCATCACAGCGGAGGAGAGAACTTAGCCTGGGGCAGACACTCAGCATAGTGAATGAAGGAACATCCAACCAACCGGCCATTTTGAAATCAACCAACACCCAAAGGGAACGTGCCTTCTGGGGATCCAAGATAAACGCCAGTGGGAGAGAAACCTTTTTTGGCGGGGGGTGGCAATTTTGCAGCATTCCAATTAGGCTGTACACATAGATGGACCTGGCATCCCCCCCTTTGAGGGGAAATCCTGCACAAAGGCTTGTATACAAGCAAGGACGTCCAAGGCAGTGTCGTCTGTAATATAACTGGAAACAAGGTAAATGCCCATCAGTCAGGAGGCTCATCTGTGAAATACTCTGCAGAGGCTGCAGGAGGGGGGGTGATGAGATGGCCCGACACAAAAAGACAGCCGAGACATGTAATCAAGGGAAAAGAGCAAGTCACCAAACATTCACAGAGCACCATCCCTTGGATGTTAAAATAAGAGACGTCTGTGTAATCTGAAAACACACCAGGTAAATGCACACACGAAAATGCCCAGAACAGTACCAGCCAAATAGTGAAGGGGGTACACCTGGGAAGGGGCTGAGAACTGGTAGAATGGCGAATGGGAGGGTGTGCTCCTCTCTGTGTACCTCTCCTCCCGAAAAATGTTGTAAGTCTATATCCACCTAAAATGTGCACCATTTTATTAACAACAACAAAAACAAAATGCTAAAGCATATGTTTTAAGTGTGGCAGTTTAAAAATGGCCACAAAGTCTTTAGCACAGGTGCCCATGAAGAGGTGGTATCTGTGCCTCCTCCCTTTAACGAAGGTGGGCTCCGTGACTCTGTGACCCATAGAATGTGCTGGAAGTGATGCGTGCTTGCTAGCTTACGGATCTAGACTTTACGAAACTGACACTCTCTACTTCCTGTGTCTGGAATACTCTTCTTTAGAACCAGACACCATGCTGTGAGGAAGCCCAAGCAGCCCCTTGGAGGGTCCCATAGGAAGAGAAACCCAGGCCCCCAGCCAACAGCCCCAGCCAACAACCAGGACCGACTTGCCAGCCGTGTGGGAAAATCATCTTAGAAATGGACCGTCCGGCCCCAGCCAAGCCGCTCAACCTGACGTCATGGGAGCAGACAAACCATCTCTGCCAGGTTCTGCCCCAGGTGCAGACTCACAAGCAAACTAAGATTGCTAAAGTAAAAGATTGCTTTCGACTTTAGACACTACATTTTGGGGTGGTTGTTATGCAGGAATAGATCCACGACAATGGCAAGCAGTAAAGAGGAGGAGATACTGGTAACAGAAATACAATTTATATATGTAAGAAACTCTTGGAACTAAAAAAAAGAGGGGGCAAGCAAATAAATAATATTCAATGTCACTAGAAGTTAAATAAATCTAAATCAATCAAGACTCCTTTGTCTCCCATCCAACTAGCCAGGGGGTGGGGAGAGGAACATGGGAGACTTTTCGAGGTAAGGGCAATGCTCTGTATCCTGACTACGGTGGTGGCTACAGGACTATACATTTGTCAAAACTTACGTCCTGGGCTTCCCTGGTGGTGCAGTGGTTGAGAATCTGCCTGCTAATGCAGGGGACACGGGTTCAAGCCCTGGTCTGGGAAGATCCCACATGCCGCGGAGCGGCTGGGCCCGTGAGCCACAACTACTGAGCTTGCGCGTCTGGAGCCTGTGCTCCGCAACAAGAGAGGCCGCGATAGTGAGAGGCCCATGCACCGCGATGAAGAGTGGCCCCTGCTTGCCACAACTAGAGAAAGCCCTAGCACAGAAACGAAGACCCAACATAGCAATCAATCAATCAATAAATAAATCTTTAAAAAAAAAAAAAAAAAAAAAAAAAAAAAAAAAAAAACTTACGTCCTTCTTTCCACCCGCTGGCCACTGGCAACCACCATTTTTGTTCTGTTTCTATAGTTTTGCCTTTCTCCAGTGTCATATAAATAGTATCATGTCCTATACAGTCTTTTGTGCCTGCTTCTTTGACTTAACAGACTGCTTTTGTATCCATATTGTTTCATGTATTCATTTTTCTTACGGCCCAGTAGTATTCCATTGTATGGATGTGTCACAATTTGTTTATCCATCTACCAGTGGATGGGCACGTGGGTTATCCCCAGTGTGGGGTGATAAATGGCATATGAATAGTCACATACATGTCTTTGTGTGGACATACGTTTTCACTTCTCTTGGGTAAATACCTAGGAGTGGAATTGCTGGGTCCCTCTGGCAAGTGTACGACTAACTTTATAAAAACCTGCTAAACTGTTTTCCAAAAGGGCTGTACCAGTTTGCATTCCCACCAATAATGTATGAAAGTTTCTAAAATCACACAGCATGAGTCCCCCAGTATTCTTCTTTTTCAAAACTGTTTTGGTTATTTTAGGTCCTTTGCATTTCCATATAACTTTCAGAATCATCTTGTCAATATCCATTTTAAAAATGCCTGCTGGGGGCTTCCCTGGTGGCGCAGTGGTTGAGAATCTGCCTGCCAATGCAGGGGACATGGGTTCGAGCCCTGGTCTGGGAAGATCCCACATGCCGCGGAGCAACTAGGCCCGTGAGCCACAACTACTGAGCTTGCGCGTCTGGAGCCTGTGCTCCGCAACAAGAGAGGCCGCGATAGTGAGAGGCCCATGCACCGCGATGAAGAGTGGCCCCTGCTTGCCACAACTAGAGAAAGCCCTCGCACAGAAACGAAGACCCAACACAGCCAAAAATTAATTAATTAATTAATTAATTTTTTTAAAAAAATGCCTGCTGGGATTTTAATTGGCATTACACTGACTCTGTGGATCAATTTCAGAGAAAAATGATACCTTGACAATATTAAGTGCTTTTGTCCATAAGAATGGTATATCTATCCAATTCTTCAGATCTTGTTTAGTATCTCTAAGTGATGTTTTATAATTTTCAGGTACTTTATCATATATATCTCTAAGTATTTCACATTTTTGATGCCACTGTTTAAGTTTCTATTTCTAACTGTTCATTTCTACTATCTAGACATAGGACTGACTTTGGTATACTGATTTTGATTCCTGTGACCATGCTAAACTTACTTATTAGCTGTAGAGGCTTTTGGGTAAATTCCTTAGAATTTTTAACACAGACAATCATGTGGTCTTCAAATAAAGACAGTTTTATTTCTTCCTTTACAATCTACATGCCTTTTATTTCCTTTTCTTACCTTGTTGCACTGGCTAGCATTGCCATGTAATATTGAATAGGTGCGCTGAGAGCAGACATCCTTGCTTTTTTCCTGATCTTAGGGGGGAAAGCATTCAGTATGTGGGTTTTACATGAATATCCTTTATCAGATTGAGGAAGTTCCCTTTTACTCCCCATTTACAGAGACTTACTCATCATATTTTTCATTTAAAACTATTACAAAGGAGTATGTAATCCTAGTTTTGTAAAAGCAGGTGTAGAAAAAATACTGGAAAATAAATACATCATAAATACATCAAAATGTTCAATGAGTAATTTATTTGGCTGCACTTAACAGAAACCACCATAGCGTCAACATCATTAGCACCACGGTTTAAACAAGTAAGGGATGATGATGGATTTTTATTTTAACAATTCTATGATGGACGTATATTTGTATAACAAATTAATGGCATCATAAATGCCAATCAATGTCCAGCAAGAAATGGCATTATATGATTAAATAACTGTCCTCTCTCCATGTCTACCTAAAAATGCAAGATAGTCACAGATCTCTTGTTCTTTGCCTTGATAATGGGCAACGTTTAACTGGTCTTTATAAGACAAAACTGCATTTGCACTTCTCTGGACTGTCTATGCTTCCCAGAGTCTGACATTTGAAGTGGGCCACCCCACACCAGGAGTCCTCACAGGGCCCCCTTCGTCAGGCCTGGCCAGCTCGCCCCTACCCTTTGGCACTAACATGTGGACAAAGGCAAGCGCGTCTGTTGGCTCCTTCTTTTTCCAGCACTGGCATCAGCTGGGCTTTGCCTTGAAATTCTCACTGGAAAAGCCAGCTTTGGAAATAGAACATAGTCTAACACCTATTAAATGTCACAAAGCAATATTTCCTGCTCCAGATTAAAGCCACTGTCTGGACCATCAACGCCTTCACACACTCGCCCAAATGTGCGGTTCCTCACACAGCCCCAAATGGAGCTGCTTTCAGAGCACGGGCTGCAGAATGATCCTGGTGTCTAGGTGGTTCTATGTATTCGGCGCTGAAATGACTTTATTCAATTATCTGATTCAAGGAAAAGAACATTGCACTGGGTCCCTCTGACCTTTAGAGAAATATGTCACAGTGCTTCCCCCGGGACCAGAAGGCATCTTTCAATCACTAGAGCTACGAAAGTCTTCAAAACACTGTAACTAGGCCTCAAAACCAGCCATGTGGACACAAAATGAACTGTGCATGGACTTCATCAACTCCCCTGGGAGGCACCACATACAGGGAGCGGGACCGAGCCCTGACTTCCACAGTCACTACCCACGAGTCCGTACCACCAGTCCCGGCTGAATTTCCTGGGCCCCACACTCAGTGGGGTGACGAAGCCAGATTTCAGAGTCCCCCCCCTCCACCAGGTGGACAGCCACAGGCTCTCCAGGGGTCACGGTCACCCTCTCAGAAAGCTCCGTCCACCTTCCGGAAATGGGTGAAGGGCAAGAGTGCAGAGCTACACGGAGCCCGTTTCCACTCCTGGAAGATCCACGGACAAGAACCCATCCTCTGCCCCAGACCAGGTGAGCAGACTGCTGTCCTTTCCTCCACACCTGCCCCACCCCAGCCCAGCCCAGCGCAGTCTTGCACCCACCTCTGTAGCACCCCCCAGATGGGAGCCCCACCCTAGCCCACTCTTCCCTGGTCCTCCAGTGTAGACGCCAAGCACACTCATTCGATGTGACCTCCTTGGTGGGGAGAAGATCCTACCAAGCTGGACCCCGATATCACTGTTCACTCAACCAGCCACGGCAGGCACTCAGCAAATGCACAGATGGCCCGAGAGAGGGACAGAAGGGGAGGGGAGACAATTAGCATCTATTGACTGTCTAGTAGGTTCTAGAAGATGCCCTTAGGTTTTCTGACTACATGAGAGGAGGTGTCTAAAGCTAGGCATGCACATGAATTATAACTGTTATTAATCACCCAACTTCTGCCAATGACCCCGTAAAGTAGGAAGTGCCACTCCATTCTCCAGACGAGGAAACTGTAGTGCCCGGAAGGCCCAAGTGACCTGGATGAGCCACAGGCTCAGCAACGGTCACGCCAGGTCCCAGGCATTAAACGACAGCTTCCTGCTGCTTCCCAGGAGGAGAAACGGGGGAGTGATTGGCTTACAGGGGGGTGGGTAACCCCAGTTCTATCACATGGGGTCCACCTGGGTTCAGCACCTGAGAATAACAGTGCCCAGGGCACAGTAGCTGGGGCGGTAACTGCCCACCCTTGGCTGGAATGTAATGCTGCAATAAAAGGGCTTTACAACATTCTTGTGCTCAGATGCAGTGAGTCAATGTCTAGGAATCCACCCTAAGGAAACAATCAGAGAGGATTCACCAGAAGATGTCCATCCAAGTGTTATTTATAACACAAACAACTGGAAACGACCCAAATCCCACATGAGAGAAACAGTTAAGTGAACTCCAAGGCAAGCCTCCGATGGAATGTCGGAAGCCATGAAGATACTTACAAAGAGTTTGTAATGAATGACACGGGAAGTGTCCACAAGGAAGGCACACACAACACTGTTTCTATACATGAGCTCAGCCATGAAAAGGGGAAAATGTGAGGAAAGTCTGTGTCCCCCCAAAATCCAGAGAGTGAAATCCTGACCCCCAAAGACGATGGCTCCAGAGAACTCCCTTGCCCCTTCCACCATGTGAGGACACAACGAGAAGGCACCAGCTATGAACCAGGAAGAGGGTCCTCCCCCCACCGTGCTGGCATCTTGATCTTGGACTTCCCACCCTCCAGAACTTTGAGAAATAAATTTCTGTTGTTTATAAGCCACCCAGGTTGTGGTATTTTATAATAGCAGCCCAAACCAACTAAGACAGAAAGGAAAGAAAAAGGCATTTTTATAGTTTCCTATTTCCCAAATTTGCTAATAAGTATGCTTTATTTTTACAGTCAAGAAAAGTTAACAGAGGTATTTGGAGAATTAGTAGAATCTCTGAATGGACAACCAAATATCCTGAAACATAAACACTCCACCTCCGGGTTCCCAAGACGGAGTTTATCTCACGTTACTGCCAACTGGAAGGCTTCCGTGCTGCTCCCCACCTGTAAACGCCCCACCTCTGCTGAGAGCTCCAGGTGACCTCCCACATCCCCAGCTGCTCCAGAGCCACAGGCTTCCCTTCTCTCCTAAACTCCTAAAAAGCTGGCAGCACCTCACTGCTATCCTGACTGCACTGCCCTCTGCTGCTGCAACTGTATTTATCCTGTCTCTGAGTTCAGGCCAACCAACGTGAGGAGGATCTCGTGGTGCCTGGCACTACCCTCGGCACTGCAGAAGCTGAAGTGAGTCAGCCATTCCTGGCCCTCAAGGAGCCCTAGGTAGAGGGTGGGAGTCTGGGGTGGGCATATACACCCTGATGCAAAAAGGAAAAGTGGTTTGGTGGAGGGGGCAACCCAGAACTGTGATGGAAGAATGGATGGATGGGTGGGTGGGCAGATTTGATCTAGATGATCTGGATCACTGGGTGGGTTTAAGGTCTGGGTCATGGGTGGGTGGGTGAATGGATGGATGGACCAATGAATGGATGCTTGGTTGGATGGATGGATGGATGCATGCATGGATGGATGGATGGATGGTTGGACGGATGGATGGATGGATGGATGGATGGACGGACGAAGACAGCAATACACCTTCACCAGTTTACACTGAATTTAGGGACCCAAAGCCTCATCTCTTATAAAGCCCCACCCTCCGCCACCATCCCACTCACGCTATGCTCTAGCCAAGCTAAAGCCTGCATTCAAAGCCCAAGATCACAGAGTGCCAAGGCCCTTGCACATTTCGTTCCCAGTACTTGGGAGTCCTGTTCCCCTGCCCTCTCCTCCTGGTGAATCCCTTTCACCCTGAAGACCTCAGCTCAGGCATTACTGCCTCTGGGAAAGACTTCCCCAAGCCCCCCTGCTGGATCAGTGGTCCTCCTCAGTGTCCACTCTTATGGAATGAGATCGAACCATGTAAGATGACCATTTGACTATCCTGGCCCATAAAATGGCAATTCCACGTGATTCAACCAAACAGACCTATCACCTGCTAAGGCTGTCCATCCCACCAGGACGTGGGAGTCGAGGGCAGGGAGCCTGTCCATCCTTTAGTTTCCAGCACTGGTGTCACGATCAACCCAACGCACCTGGCGCACCCATGGTACCATCAGATGAACAGGTGAACGAAGGGCTCTCAGCCCCTCCCCCACCCCCACAGCTCCCTGTTCCAACAGGACAGAGCAGCACCCCGGTGGGAATAATAGTGACTGAAACTGGGGGAGAGCTCGCATTCCAGCAGAGACCTCAGGGAAAGAAGACATGGAGGACCCTGGGAAACAAGTGGGGACTTCAGTCTCCATCGTCCCATGACCCCACAAAGCCCCCTCCCCTGACAGTCAACACCTGAGGTCCTCCAGGTGCAGGACCTCCAAGGCCTCTTGTCTGGGCTGGCTTTCCAGGAGGCAGGGCACCTCTCAGCTGGCAAGGGAGGCTGGAAGGACCCTGTGACTCGGAACCATGGAAAGGGACAAGCCTCATGACAGCTGGTGAGGGAGTACAGGGCCATGATGCAGGGTCGTGAGTGACCACAGAGCCAGGATGGTGCTCACGGGGTCAGAGGTCACAGGGCCACACCCACCACCCGCTACCACATGCTGAGCCCCAGCCTCTCGACACAGAACCTGTCCCACGAAAAGCTGTCATGTCCACGACCGTCTCATGCTTTCCCACTGACACCCCGAGAGCCCCGGCTGCAAACGCTTCTGTGGCCCCTGGTCCTGGGAGTGCCTGGTACCTGAAAGGCTGTTACCTGAACAGAAGGTACAGTGCGTGAGTGTTCAGTCCACAGGTGGGCGCCAGGTACCGGGCAGGGTGCCGCCCTCAGAGTGTGCAGTGCTGGGGAAATCACGCAGACTGGGCTGAACCTGAGACCCACTCCCTGCCCTGTGGTTCTGGGCAACATCCTTCATGCCCCTTTTTATAAAGTAAACACATTATCAGAACCTACTTCTGAGGGTTAAAACAGACAAAGTCTGCAGGGCTCTGCCCCCTGTCTGCTATGTGACACCAGGTGATGTGTGTACCAGCCTCAGTCTCCCACCTATAGAAGGGGTGGATGGGGGGTGACGAGGACAAATTCAGTTCTGCAAATCGACAGGTGCACGTCCCTATTTTCAAAGGATCACTGAATGACGCGTGCTCAATCAATCCAGTCCCTCCCTTCCTGAATTGGTCTATTGGTCTTATTTCTTTCCTTTACTCATTTTTTGACCATAAACTTTTTTAACTGACCAAGTCATTCCGGCCAAGAGCCTCTGCCTATCAGCAGGAAAGGCACGCAGCTCCCAGGGCAGCCAGCCCACACTCCCCTGTCTCGTGTCTCTGTTACCTACACACCTGCCCACCTTCCAAGCAGCCCACCCGTTTTAACAACACATTCACCCAATTCAAAAGACGCCGAGAGAACTGCACCCCCATGCACCCAGATGTCCCCTCTAGAGAAAACCATGGGTCCCAAGTTTTGTGTGTCCTTCCTTGACATCTACGAATATGCAAGCCTTGGTTTCTGTGGTTTTTTTTACTAGAGATGGATTCATACCAAGAAGAGCATTCTTCACCTTGCTTTTCTTTACTTACGTATCCTGGAGACTGATCCATTTCAGGAAATGTAAAAGCACGTAGACCCCACTCTTGCAGCTGCTTCACTGACTCTCCTCCACAGTTGCTCAGTGACTTATCTAAACAGCCCTCATAATGGGCACCTGGTTGTTTCGACCCTCTGCTCTTGCAGACGGTGCTACATGCCTGCTGTCGTCACAGGTGTCTGTACACACGTGCGCATGTGTCCACAGGAGACATTCCAAGGAGCAGAGTCATCAGGTCCAAGAGTATGTGCATTTTAGTACTTCGACAGATATCACAAAAGCCTTTCCTAGAAGAACAATCTGGGAGCATGCCCACTTCCCTCGCCGGAGCCAACGGTGCCTGTTCTCAGCGTTTGTTCTTTGTCCACCTGGCCAGGTGAGAAGCTGTGTCTCCCTGGGGTTCACCTGCATTCCCTTCTTGTGAGTAAGGTCAAACATCTTCCCACCCGTTTAAAAGCTACTGGTGCTTTCTTTTCTAAGAATTATTCATGCCTTTTGTCCATTTTTTTGGTTTGATTCTTGGCCCTTTCTTATTGATTTGTAGGAGTTCTTTGAATATTATAGCATATCAATCCCTTTTTATAAATTTTTATTAGACTGTAGTTGCATTACAATATGGTGTTAGTATCTACTGTACAGCAAAATGAATCAGCAATACGTATACACGTATCCCCTTTTTTGGATTTCCTTCCCACTTAGGTCACCACAGAACACTGAGTAGAGTTCCCTGTGCTACACAGTAGGTTCTCGTTAGTTATCTATTTTATACACAACATCTATTAGTTATCTATTTTATGTACAATAGTGTATATATGTCAGTCCCAATCTCCCAATTCATCCCACCCCCCTTCCCCCCTTGGTATCCATACATTTGTTCTCTACGTCTGTGTCTCTAGTTCTGCTTTGTAAATAAGATCGTCTATACCAGTTTCTTCAGATTCCACATATATGCATTAATATGCGATATTTGTTTTTCTCTTTCTGACTTACTTCACTCTGTGTGACAGTCTCTAGGTCCATCCATGTCTCTACAAATGACCCAATTTTGTTCCTTTTTATGGCTAATATTCCACTGTATATATGTATCACATCTTCTTTATCCATTCCTCTGTTGATGGACATTTAGGTTGCTTCCACGTCCTGGCTATTGTAAACAGTGCTGCAATGAACATTGGGGTGCATGTGTCTTTTTGAATTATGGTTTTCTCAGGGTATATGCCCAGTAGTGGGATTGCTGGGTCATATGGTAGTTCTGTTTTTAGTTTTGTAAAGAACGGCCATACTGTTCTCCATAGTAGTTGTATCAATTTACATTCCCACCCTTTTCTCCACACCCCCTCCAGCATTTATTGTTTGCAGATTTTTTGATGATGGCCATTCTGACCGGTGTGAGGTGATACCTCATTGTAGTTTTGATTTGCATTTCTCTAATAATTAGTGATGTTGAGTATCTCTTCATGTGTTTGTTGGGAATCTGTACGCTTTCTTTGGAGAAATGTCTGCTTAGGTCTTCCACCCGTTTTTTGACTGGGTTGTTTGTTTTTTTGATATCAAGCTGCATGAGCTGTTTGTATATTTTGGAGATGAATCCTTTGTCAGTTGTTTCATTTGCAAATATTTTCTCCCACTCTGAGGGTTGTCTTTTCGTCTTGTTTATGGTTTCCTAAGCTGTGCAAATGCTTTTAAGTTTAATTAGGTCCCATTTGTTTATTTTTGTTTTTATTAAAGGGAGAGGACTCAAATCAATAAAATTAGAAATGAAAAAGAAGTTACAACTGACACCACAGAAATACAAAGGATCATAAGAGACTACTACAAACAACTATATGCCAATAAAATGGACAACCTGGAAGAAATGGACAAATTCTTAGAAAAGTACAACCTTCCAAGACTGAACCAGGAAGAAATAGAAAATATGAACAGACCAATCACAAGTAATGAAATTGAAACTGTGATTAAAAATCTTCCAACAAGCAAAAGTCCAGGACCAGATGGCTTCACAGGCAAATTCTATCAAACATTTAGAGAAGAGCTAACACCTATCCTTCTCAAACTCTTCCAAAAAAATTGCAGAGGGAGGAACACTCCCAAACTCATTCTACGAGGCCATCATCACCCTGATACCAAAACCAGACAAAGATATCACAAAAAAGAGAATATTACAGGCCAATATCACTGATGAACATAGACACAAAAATCCTCAACAAAATACTAGCAAACCGAATCCAACAACACATTAAAAAGATCAATCCCTTTTCTGTGATACACGTATTTTCATTTTCTTTTTTTATAGTGATGGGTTGTCTGGGGGGGTTTGTTTTGGCCAGAGAGAAAATCTTGAATTTTATGGGGTCAATTTTTTTTCTTTCATAATTTCTAGGATTTATGTCATACAGAGAAAGGCCTTCTCATCCCAAGATCATAAAACCCAGATCTCCCGTATTTTCTTCTAGTAGTTTTATGGTTTCATTTTCAAGTTCACATCATTGGTCCATCTGGAATGCATTTTGGTGCAGGACTGAGGCAGGATCCAAGTTCTTTTTCCCAGATGGCTTCTTCCCTAACCCAGCCCATTTCAATGACTAATCCTTCCTTTCCCAGCCAACTTGAAAGGCTGCCTTTATCAAACCCTAAATTCCTGCGGGTGCCAGGCCTTAAAAGCCACAGAGCAATGCCTATGCACCCCCTTCATGCCCCATGTGGAGGGGAGGTTCTGCCGCTCACCCAGCACCCCCCCAGGATGCTTTCCTCCCCCAAGTGCAGCCCAAGAGCGTAAGGGTGAACCTCCACAGCAGAAGCGGCTCAGGGAAAAAAAAAGTCAGCATGCTTCACTGACACACAGATACTGACAATATCCAAAAAATGGGAAACAGCCCAACGTCCAACACTAGGACACTCTTCAAGTAAATCAGGCTTTTTACAGGCCGTCATGGATGTGAACAGAATGCCTTCCTTTCCAAGTGAAATGCGAACGTCCAAACCAACTGTGCTGGGGTCGGAGGCCTTCCCCTTCAGGGAGGGAGTGCCCCGTGGCGGACAAGGCCCCTGAGTAGGACTCCCCCCACCCCCCCGCCAAGAATTTCCAGATCAGCCACCATGAGGTATTTCCTTCCGTTCCTTGTTTTTTGTACTCAGACCCAGTGGAGTTTGAGTCTGGGGGTTATGGGTGATTTTTATTTTCTTCTTTATACTTTTTCTTATTTTCCAAAATGCCTATAATGAACATGTATCATTTTTTATTTAAGAAACATATATACATATATAACTAAAGAGGGAAGAGAAGTAGGGGGAAAACACTCCAGGAGAGGGACACAGCTGGACAGTCAGGGGCCAGCCTTGCCCAGGCTCCACCCATGCCATCAGCACGGGTCTTCAACTGACCTCTGACCCCCAGGGTCCAGAACTGCTCTTCCTCCTTCCGGGTACTGTTGTAAGAACAGGGCAGCACAAGGAAAGTGACACTTGCTTGGACTGGGAGAAGCCAGGGGCCCTGACTCCAGGACGGGAAGCCCCGGTTTCCAAGGCCTCAGCGTCAGCCCATGTTGGGCAGGGGCTTCCCCCTGCACCCCCCCAGGGCCAGGTTGTGAGCCCTTCCCACTGGGCTGCATCCGACTGCCCTGGCACAGCCGTGTGCAGACAGTAGGTGCTCATTAAATGCTGAATTGCATTTTAGGAAGGCGGTCTCTTCAACCAGCCCCTTGGCAAAGCCACGCACGCTTCCCACAACGCTGTGGGCGCCCACAAAGACATTGGGAGGGTTTAATTCAGAAGCAGTGTTTCTAGAGCGTTTCCCACCATGCGCCTAACTGGCAGCAGGGCACACGGAGATCGGCAGACACAAGTTCTCCAGGCAACAACTCCTCCCGTGGCCAACAGCTCCGGAGTTTCGGGTTACAGACTTGGGCACAGACATGATGAACGCCAGACCCAGGGCACCATTTCCCAGGCCAAGAGAGCGCCCCAGCCAGGCCGCCCTGCCCCTCGCCCCGTCAGGGAGGCTGGGAAAGCCGGGACAGAAAGCGCTGCACACCTGGCCAGCATCAGGCCGGATCTGGCCCCTCGGCACCGGCTGGGTGACAACACCAGCACAGAGCTTCCCAGGGCGCTGGGAAGTCAAAGTGGAAGGAAGGATCTGGGCTGCAAGAGGAGAGAAAGCAGTGAGTCGTCAGAGAAAAATGCGCTAAGCATGCAGCTGACGAACCCCAGAATTGGGTGGGTGCTCAGAACAGCACAGATGTCAGGGCTTTTCCTGGGGGCAGTTATTCATGGCTGCTTCCACTACTACAGACATCAGACCAGAAAACATTTTAATAAGTGACTAGAAATAGAGACCAGACTACCCCTCTTCAGAGGATTTCTTTTTTTTTTTTTTTTGGCCAAGATATTGACCAGGCATCAAAGTTTATGGGGAAAGGCACATGCCTGGAGCCCAGTGCTTTTACTGGGGCTTAAATTCAGCACAGGATGGCAGATCGCGGAAACCCAGAGGCAGCCCGGGCTTGGCAAGAGCAGCCGTCCCGGGGAGGGCAGTTCTGAGCACGTGATGCTCGGTACCCGTGCTCGGGGTGGGGAAGAGCAGGACGCGGCATACTGGGACAACGTGAGTGATCCCGCCACCTGCCCAGAAGTCCTGGAGGACAGAAACAGGTCAAGGTCAGGGCTCGGAAGTGAAGAAGGGCAGGCAGAAGCTGACGGTATTTAAAGAATTCCAAAACACGGCCGAAAGAGTTTCTGGACATTATTTATAGGGTAAGATGATTGATCCTGGAATGAAAGGGGCCTGAGGTGAAAGGGCCTGGACAGATTAAAGACGAGAAGCAGGGTGACAGCTGGGGAAGTGAGCAAGAAGACAGAGGAGTGGGTCTCCACAGAGGAGGCAGCCTGGGGTCCCGCAGGAGCCATGTTCTAATCCCCGGTCTCTTCCTTGTTAGCTGACTCACCCGGACAAACCCTCACACGACTGACCTCACGGGTTTGTTGGGTGGAGTAAGAAATCATGAGCGTAAGGCACCAGGACACAGCGCATCAGTGCTCACGGGGCAGGGGACACCAGGAGGACGGTGCTCACGCCTGCTTAGGTGCACATGACGTGCACGAGCGCGTGCACACACACACATCACACACACTCACACACATGCACCCTGTTGCCAACGGGTCATTTGCTTGGGGATCCCATGAAAGATCTGGGGTGGCTCAGATTGCTCTGTGAAGCGTGGTGGGCAATGTCAGTGTGGGACAATCCCGCACAGCCCTGAGCCCACAGATTCCATCCTGTACACTCCCTGGGCTGTTCTTCCACAGTCGCCTGATTGAACTCCAGAGGGACCCTGGCAGATCTCCTGCTTCCTCTCTCCTCTGGCCTCTCCAGGGGCATCAAGCCCAGAATACCCGCCTCTGCCAGACAATGAGGGGCCCCCATCCTCTGCCCGGAATAGCCCAGGCCCCCTCATGTCCGCCCACCCTGCTTTGGAGAGCCAGCTCAAAGCACGTCGGCCGACTCCCTCCAGGCTCACCAAGCACCTTCAGCTCCGTCCCACAGCTCCTGCAGACACGATGGGACGTGACATATCCAGAGACCCTGTGTGTGTGGAGATCCAAACTGCGCCTCCTTAAACTCTCTACGAGGAAGACATCCCCAGCTCTATTTTGCACGTGAAGAAACAGAGACACGGAAGAGAGATGACGTTTCTGAGGTCACAGCTCAAGAGCGAGGCAGCCCCAGGCCCCCAGCCTCGCCCGGGTTTCCACGGCAGGTAGAGCTGGGCTGCAGTACCTCCCTCGGCCTCTAGGTGACCACGCCCACACCTGGTCTTGAAAAGTGAGGCTTGGATGTCAGGACAGTGAACTAGGGCCTTGCTTCCCCACTGCCTACCGTGACTTCTGCCCACTGACGTGACCTTCAACTAGAAATGCCTGGGACCACATGTGCAGGATGAGTGCTATTCCCTTGGTTTCAAGTAAGCTGCAACCCCCTAACTTTTCCCAGTAGAACCTGCCTGGCCCAGTCAGTGGGGTAGGTGGCCCACCCGAGTAGCAAAATTTCGGAGGGCTCTGACAATTCTCTAGGACCCATGATCCATCCTAAGGGAAAACGAAGAGCTGAATCCTTGAGTCCAGTCCTCGGCAAGCCTGTTGACTCTCCTAAGATAAAGGGCGGGCTCAGAAAGCAGGCCTCTGGGCATTGCTTCTCTCAGGGTGTTTTACTTTTCTTTTCTGATATGCTGATGGTTTAAAGATGTGGATTCTGCCCTGGTCCAGCTTCCCTGACCCAGAAGAGGTGATGGCTTGGCTGCACCAGCTTCACTCTTGGAACATCTCATGGGCTGCTCGGTCCCCACCTCGCCTTCAGAGGGGGAGCGGCTTGAAACATGCCCTACCCTTATCTTGTGCAACATTTGGCTGGTGGGCACCGAGCCCCACGTGTCTCTCTCATCTGTGTGAACTGATATTAAACAGGCAGGACCTCCCTGGCTATAATCCTCTCCTATCACTCTTTCCTCCCCACTAAAATGGAAAAAATGACTCATCCAGGGCAGCTCACCCCTGTATACAAACACAGCTGAATGCTGGGCTCAAGATCTAATCCTGTAGATCTGATCCAAGAAGCATGAGGAGGACCCGGAGCAGCCCAGGACTCAGGGGGGCTTTGGAAAGCGGGTGCCGAATACAGCACTGCTTCCTCCTGACACCAGGCAGCGCCCACGCCCAGCCTGGGCCCCCGGAGACAGGGGGAGGGCCAGCCACCAGGTCTCACCAACCTCCCCCTCTCTGCCGGGATGAAGACCCCAGAGAAAAAGATGGGGCTGAAACCCCACCTCACAGTGATGTCTGCTCTCGGAAGGCCCTGTTCCCAGGAGGCTGGACGAAACCCAATATCCACAACTCAAATGCTATTTTAAAGGCTCCAAATCTGCCACTTACTGGCTGTGGGGCTCCTGTGAGCCTCAGTGTTCTTGCCTGTAAAATGGGGATACCTCTTACCTAGGAAAGATGTCATCAGGACATCTTTCCTGATGACAGGAAACAATGTGTGAAAGCACTTAGGATAAGAAAGGAAGGGAGGGAGGGAAGGAGAAGGAGGGAGGGAGAAGGAGGGAGAAGGAGGGAGGGAGGGAGGGAGAAGGAGGGAGGGAGAAGGAGGGAGGGAGGGAGGAAGGGAGGGAGAGATCTCTCTGACTCTTCACCTTCCAAGAAAATTCTCAAGCAGACACTCCTCTCTCTTGTGTCATATGCTCTCTGAACATAATTCACATTTCAGTTGCTGGGTTAAGGAAAGGCCTCGAAGGGGCATGACCCCAGGGCCAGAGGGGACCAGCTGCCCCTCATCCTCCAGTCCCAGAGGCTGACCGTCCCTCAGTTGATCCCCACCGGCTCACAGAGTGGCGGGGGGCAGCTCTCTAAGGAGTGGACCCCCTCCCATGCCTCCCAGCCCTCGACAACAGCCCTCCCCTGGGTTCGTAAATCCTGCTTGCGGGCCAGGCAGCTGTTTGTAATCGGACAGGCCCTGGCCAGGAAGGGGAGGTGGGAGCCTGTCCACGCCGAGGGGCCCAAGGCGCTGCAGGGTGTGTGAGGGTGTGTGAGGACAGGCCGCCTCCTGGCAGGGATACCACAGCGGGGAAGGCGCGAAATGAAAGAAAAGAGTGAGCGTCTCCACTTGGGAGCAGTTTTTGTTTTAGTTCTGCGAGCAGGGAAGCTTGAAGAGGCTCATAAGCCCCAGGTTTGGTGACATAAAGGTTAAAACCATGGGCTCTGGAGGCCAGGCTCAGGCACACTCCGTCTGGGTGCCTTTTGTCTGCACGGGTGAGCTCCCCGACGGAGGTGCCTGGCAAACAACGGTCATCAGGTCTGCCCTGGACAGAAGGAACCCTGAGACTGGACACGTGAGTTCCCTTGCGGCCTCGGAATCTCAGAACAAGTCTTCGAGGCTCAGACACCGTCCCCTGATGGCAGAGCTCCGAGACCACCGGGTTCCCCCAGCCTCGGGACGCTGAGCACAGCCCACCAGTGGGTGACGAAGCCGGATGCTGGGGCCTGCTCCCCCTGCCGCCCTGCTTTCAGCAGCCTGTGACCCTGGAGACCCCCAAGTCCTCTAGGTCTGAGTTTATTCATCTGCAAAATGACCCCAAGGCCACAGGCCGGACCACTGACTCTGTGAGCCCTCCCGGTAAAATACCCAACTCCTTCCCGGGGGGCTGGGCCTGTGCACCGTCAGAGCCCCACACTCCTGGCAAAGGCAACAAGCCGGAAGTAGCTCCCACATTAAATGCAGTGGAAGGGACTTCCCTGGTGGCACAGTGGTTAGGAATCCGCCTGCCAATACAGAGGACACGGGTTCGAGCCCTGGTCCGGGAAGATCCCACATGCCGCGGAGCAACTAAGCCCGTGCGCCACAACTACTGAGTCTGCGCTCTAGAGCCCGTGAGCCACAACTACTGAGCCCACGTGCCACAACTACTGAAGCCCGCGTGCCTAGAGCCCGTGCTCCGCAACAAGAGAAGCCACCGCAATGAGAAGCCCGCACACGGCAACGAAGAGTAGCCCCCGCTTGCCGCAACTGGAGAAAGCCCACGCGCAATGAAGACCCAACGCAGCCAAAAATAAATAAATAAATTTATAAAAATAAATAAATAAATAAACACAGTGGAAGGTTCCACAGAGCCCCCACCCCAAGTATTAACTGCAAACTGCACCCCCTGCCCCACCTGGACTTGCTCCCCGCCGGGGCCCTAACTGGGCCCTTTGCACTGACAGTTCAGCCTCCTCTGAGGCCCAGCTGTAGCCCCAAACCGGCAAGTGGTAGCTTTATTCCTACTTTCAAGCACTTTATAGAAACTTTATACAATTACTGCCTCTGTGAGCTCCGCCAGTCATAATAACCATACAAAGTAACCACAATGATATAGAATAATTAACAAAGGCAGTTACTGTTATCAGTATGATCTAGCATTTGCTGTCCTGCATTGAACATGGGATGCAGGACACCCCGGGAAGGGCCCTATGTCCACACGCAGGTCACCTCCTTCCAGGTGTTGCCAGTGCCTCTGGTTTGGAGATGAGCTAACTCGGATCAGAGAGGTTAAGTAAAGCGTTCGAGGTCACACAGCCGGGGGTCCTATTCTCCATGCGCTGATGCATCACTGCTTCCCAGCCTCATCTCCTGAACTTTCCTTTCGAAAGTCAGAGGAGTGGCTGACGGTCCGCTGGCCACAGAGGCTGGACCCACACAGGGAGAGGGAGGGCCAGGAGGTGGCTCAGACCTTCCCATCTGGTACACCCCACGTTTCCCAAGGTGCCCTCGACTGGTCACTGGCATCAGAACTCGAGTGGCAGGCCCCAGGCTCCACCCCAGACCCTTGGAGCCCAGATCTGTGAGGCGGGGCCCCACGGCTGCTGAAGCTCTGGTCTCACCCGGATCCCTTGCTGAAGCCCGTCAAAGCCCACCTCGCAGGAAACTGGACCTGCTCACCAGCCTCCTATGATCCCAGGCAACCCCAAGACAGCGCCCCACGCCCGGAGGACTCCACCCTCTGCAAAATGCCAGCGAAGCTGCTGTCTGGGGCACAGGCCTTCGGCTGGAACATTCCTGGGGGTTCCAAATGCTGACGTCGTGGCTTTAACACATGGCAACATAATGATAAGAGCCTTTAGTCCTCCCAGCAGGCCTCTGAGACAGGTATTAGTTTATGCCCACTTCACAGATGGGGTACTGAGGCTCCAAGAGGCTTTCCTAGGTGCCTCGGCATCTGTGCTGAGCCCAGGAACACGGGCCAGGCAGGAAGCAAGGGGCCTGCCTTCTCAGCTCACCAGGGAGTTGAGAGCCTGGGGGTCGGCGGCGCCCACGCTCCCACTCAGGGCACTAGACCTGGCTGAGCTCCTTCTCTGTGTCCCTCGGGTGGGGATGCCCACCGTCCCTCCCCCAGAGACGGAAGTACTCGCCCTTGATGTGCGGTGAACACAGAGGAATAGTTGCGTGAGACCTGACGTCAGGGATCGGCTTCAGAGTAATTGGGTAGACGGGAGTGGGTAGCGGCTGGACCACGAGAGTGTCACAGGGCTGATCCTCGTCGAACCCACGAGGATCATGGGGATCTACTGTGCTGTTTTTGAAATGTCCCCTAACAACAACAACAACAATAATAATAACAACACTCTCAGAGCCAAGCCCGAGTAAACCTTTCCACCTGAGGCTCCGTATGGCGCTCTTACAGAACAAGAGTCTCTCCTTAGGAGAAGGGCAAGCTTGCCCCCAGGCAGGGAAGGAAAGCAAAGCATCACTGCTCCTTCCAGAAAGTGGGGCCACCGTGAAGAAAGCGGGAGGACACGGGGGTTGGGGAGCATCTGCCTCTTCCTCTCTTCCTTCCTGGCACGCCTCCCCTCGGAGGTGCCCCCCCCCCCATCATTTACGCTGACAGCTGCAGTCGACCTGTTTCAGGGGAGGGAGGAGGTCCTGAGAGAACACTGGCCGCCCTCCCATGCCCCCTCCTCTCGGTCGGCTCCAACTCCTCCCCCGGAGATCCTGGCATCGCTGGGCAGAGCCGCCCCACCGCCTTGCCCGGGTGTGAGCCCTGCATCCCCACCCCAGGCCCTCCCAAGTGCCAGCGCCATCACACTGAGGACCCCAGGACACTCCTCGGGATCCCAGAGTTAACTGACATTAGCCATTGCCCAAGCAGCGCTTTCTGAGCTAAACGGCCACAATTTAAACTATGAACCTAAATAACATTAGTAATAATTCCCTGGAAAAGAATTACATTTAGAGGCCCCGTTCCCTGCACTTCCATCCAAGAATGAGCTATTCGCCCTGCCTTCTCGATGTGAACATTTTCTGGTCTAAAAGGCATGGAAGGCGCAGCACCCCTCCCTCCCCCCTGCTCAAAACCAACCGGGACCCCCTCTCCCTAGAAGAGCAAGGTCTACACAGAATACTGACACCGGAGGCTGTCTACTCCACCCGCATCCCAGGAGAACACAGAACAGCCTCGAAGGAGGAAGCCAGAATTGCCCGTCAGCATTTCAGATTCTCCCCAACGAAAAAAAGTGCAAAAGAAGAGAAGTAACAGTAAGGCGGGTCCCAGAGACTTCACCCCAGCGGACATGAGGACAATATCTCCCCAGGCAGAGCGCTTGCAAACTGAACCTGGGGGCCCAGGGCCAGAAATGGCCCATCTTTCCTTCTCGGCTGCACCCTCCCTTGTGCAGGGCTCTGGGCCCCGGCCAGCTCTCCCCTCACCTGCCACCCAACAGGGTCCCCTAATGGACCCCCGTGAGCCAGGGCCCCGGGTCCCACTGTCGCACAGCTGCTCACCATTCTCCCAAAGAAGAAGACCTTGACATTTAGCAAGACAGGACTGTACGCACACCCAGTTTTATGCATCAGAAATGAAGGAGGAATTGAGGCCGAGGTGCAGAGGCTACTCACAGTTGGTGGAGGCCGTGGACCTCTTTCTGAAGCACAAGGACCCTGCCACCAAGGGACTGTCCCACGGCAAAGAAGAGCTGGAAGCTGCTGGAGCCCCCCTCACCTGGCACCTAATATCAGTTTATATGCCGGTAATGACCTACACCAAGGCGGGGGCATGCTTTTCACTGGGATACAGAGGGCAACCACCACTCCTTTGTGCCAGCTGGGCCCACAGGGCCTCCCCTTGCACATCTGCAGGAAAGGGCCAACCCCACCTGGTCCAGGTGCTCCCCAGAGCAGGGCACTACACAGGTAACACCCCAGAGCACGGTTTGGTTAAATATGAACAGGAGTCAGAGGACAGACACACATGGGAAAGTGCCACTTGCCTCCACCAAGGGACTCCTCCCTTCACACTCATGGGGTGGGACCCCAAAAGCCGCAGGCCCTGGAAAAACGGGCTGGTCTCTGATTGGCCAGAGCCCCACTGGGACTGGCAGGTACCTCCCTCTGATTGGCCAGTGGCCCACTGAGGCTGGCAGGTACCTCTGTCTGAGTGGCCAGAGCCCCACTGGGGCTGGCAGGTACCTCCCTCTGATTGGCCAGTGGCCCAGGGGCTGGCAGGTGCCTCCCTCTGATTGGCCAGAGCCCCACTGGGGCTGGCAGGTACCTCCCTCTGATTGGCCAGAGCCCCACTGAGGGCTGGCAGGTACCTGCCTCTGACTGGCCAGTGGCCCAGGGGCTGGCAGGTGCCTCCCTTTGATTGGCCAGAGCCCCACTGGGGCTGGCAGGTACCTCCCTCTGATTGGCCAGAGCCCCACTGGGGCTGGCAGGTACCTCCCTCTGATTGGCCAGTGGCCTAGGGGCTGGTGGGTGCCTCCCCCTGATTGTCTGGTGGTACCACTCTACTAGCTGATGAATGTTTCACTACCTCCCACTTTGCACTTCACTGGATACAATCGCCTGTTCACGGGTCTGATCCCCTCACTGCACGGGAAGCTCCTGCAGGGCTGGGATGCTCATCTACTGCTCACCTGTGCACCTGCTGCCTGGTGCCCGGCACAGGTCTGCCTCGCATTAGAGGTCTGCAAACGCTTCAAGCACAGCCACTGTCACTCCCGAGTTCTCCACAAAGGACCAGCCTCTCCTGCGTTTCCTCTGCACCCGCACAGGAAAGGATTCCACTAAAGCCTCACCCACCGCCCTCTAGGTTACCCTGCCAGCAGAGTGGAAGACAATGGCTTCCCACCCTCCATTCAGATTAAAATGCTCACTCTTTTTCATTGTTAGGTCACTATTTTTCCAATGCAAGAGTCAGAGTTTTTAGTTAAATCACTCCCGTCACATACGCACATTCTGATGTCATTTTATAGCATTTATTAAAAAAATAAATAAAGAGACCAATAAAATCCCTATTGCCAAGGTGCTGGCAGGAAAGAACAGGACAGAAGAGTGAATTTCCCCCAAAAGAACACAGGTCTAGGAGACAGGAAATAAAGGAATCCCTCATTTCATGCACAGAGACATCGCAGGAAATGGGCCCCTGGAGCTCTGTGTAATGAGACGTGGAGAAAAGTGGGTCAGACTGTGGTTCTGTTTCTTAGGTCTGAGTCACCAAAGAGTGGCGACATTTACTCCTACTGTGGGTTATGACACAGGTTGGGAACCTGCCAGAAAAACTACCGGGTGAGTCTAAGCTGATGGGATGACGGCTCAGACAGCATGACATATATAACTCGGAGCGACCCCCCCATCACCCCACCACAAATCCCCATGCATCCAACGGAACATTCATTCATTCATTCTATGGACTTTGTCCCAGACGCCGGGACCACGCAGGTGCAGGAACAGCATCTGAGTTAGCAAAACCCCCGCCGCGCCCACCCCAGATGTCCTTCCAGATCACCAGCCATCAACCACAGTCATGTCTCAGGGGCAGAAGACCAGAGTCTTTGAGGTGGGACGTGGGCAGGTCCATTCCCATCCCTGGGACCCCCATTCCTCCTCGTACAGTGGCAGTGGACTGAGGAAGAAGGGGAGGGGTGCGCTGCACGTGACCCGCGCCACGAGTGCTCCAGGATGCAGGCGCCTCCATGCTGGGGCTCGGACCGCGAAAGCAGCAGCAAGGGCTCCAATAAACCCACCGGGGGCTGTGTAACCCCTTTTCATGCTCACCCGTGAGGGGGCACCAGGGTGACTGTTCACAGGACAGAGGGGGTGACTCATACAGCCAGCTAGTGAGCAGAGCCAGGAACTCACCCTGGACCCCAGACCTGCTGCTGCCTGGGGGCCCAGGGAGGACGTAACAGTGACAACAGTGACAGGGGCTTGCTCTGTGCTTTGGACACGCTATGCACTGAACCCTCTCGAAAATCCTGCAGGAGTCACAGAAATCACCCCTTCCTGCAGATAGGGAAACTGAGGCAAAGTGCACCGCTGATGGGGGCGGGGCGGGATGTGGGCCCAGGTCGTCCAGCTCCAGGCCGCCGGCCCCGAGCCGTCACCCACTCCGGGTCTCCACGCCGTGTCCTGTGGCAGGGGCAGCTCTGCCTAGGAGAAGGGCCAACGCAGGCTCCACCTTCAGGACCTCAATATCTCCACGAGCCAGGCCAGAAAGCTTAAAACTAACATTTGGCCAAGTGCTGACACCAGATGAGTCGATTACAGGGGAGAAATAAACAGAGGGAGAAGCAGAAGCTATAATATAACATCGCCCTCCTGTGAGCAAAAAAAGACTCATCAGATTATCAGACCCAGCTGGACTGAGTTTGTCCTGGGGCTGGACCCAACGCCTCGTGGCTGCCCAGTGCGCTCCGTGGCCACGGGTCATCTCCCCGTCTCCAATCCGGCAGGGGTGGGGCACGATAAGGAGAGAGATGCGGCCTTGCCGTGAGCACCTCAAACACACCAGGCCCTGCCTGGGCAGACCCTGAAAACACATGGACCTGTGCGTGGATGTGGGCGTGCACACTCGTGTACACCCACAAACACACACGGACACGTCACACACACAGGCACACACAGGCACATGCATCCACACGAATACACACGTAACATGCACACACATGCTTGGACACATACACACAAACACACACACAGGTGTACAACCCTCCAATGGGCTTGTAAAGCATTTTCACATACGTTACCTGGGGTGACCTTTACTGCGACCCCATGAGGTGTCGTGGGAAATGGACCCACCGAGCATATGGGGGTGCTGAGGAGAGTGATGGGGGGCCCGGGCTGAGTCACTTGTGGATGGCAGAGCCCTGGGAGGTCTCACCAGCCCCCAGAGCCTCCTTGGACGGACACGCCTCCCTCAGCCGGGCTCCCGCTGGAATACTTGCATTTAAAGAGGATTGTGGCAACCCTGCGCTTTTTCCTTTTGCAGAAACACCACCCAAAACAGTAGCCATAGTAAGGCCCTCTGCTCATCAGGGGCTTCCTGTGCCTCGACATTCCACACGCGGTCTCTGTAGATCGCCTCAGTCTCCATAACCACCCTCAAAGCAAGAAAGCCATTTCCCCCCGTTTTCCGGAGGGGAAAGCTGAGGCACGGTGGCTGGCCCCCGTCCAGCCAACCCCTTAGAGGCAGAGGAACCGTCCACGCTGCCCTGGGTTCAACAGTCTGACTGCCAAGGACTGTCCCCCCGACGCCCCTGCCTCCCCAAACAGGGGACCCAAAGTGCGCAGGACCTGCCCAGGCCAGGGCAGGCGGCATCCCTCAGATCATCTCTTAACCCAGAGAGGGTTAAGGAAGGCCCCGGCCTCCCTCCTGTCCCCTCAGAGGCCCCCTCTATCTCACAGCGGCCACTTCTGCTGGCACAGCACTCCGGGGCAGGCGGTGCTGGAGGCGCCCTGCCAACCAAGTTAATGAGGGGCTTTCCAGCCAAGGGAAGCAGCTCCAGGAGAACAGTGAAGCGGCGGGGTGGGATGTCCTGCGGGGAAGAAGGCACGGAGGAGACAAAAGCCAGAGGTGGAGGAGGGCACCTGCGAAGGAGGCCCTTTGGAACAAAAGGAAGGGGAAGAAGAAAGGAAAGGTCAAGTTTAGCATCACCTCCTCCAGGAAGCCGCCCCAGATCTCCCCAAGGGGGCCAGCCCTCCAGACAGTTTTCAACGACGCTCGGCAGGAGAATGAACGGTACAACGAACGGTGTCCACATGCGTACCTCGCACCAGCCTGTGGGCCCTGGAGCCAGAAGCTCTGTCACCTCAGCCTTCCCACAAGCAGGCCCAGCGCAGGCAAAGCCCCCAGGGGTCATCGGGTCACGCCAGTGAGTGAAGGGCCTGGTGAAAGGGGAGTGGAGACTGCAGGCCCCGGGTGCCCCTTGATGGCATTTGGATAAAAAGCGGGGATGTAGGGAGCAGGAAGGAACCGAAACAGTCTGCTGGGGCCAAATGGAACCCCTTCCTGGTCCCAGGGCCGTGTCTGTGCTGAGCCCCAGGCTGACAGCAGCTCCAGGCACCGGGCCTCTGCCGGGGAGAAGCTCACTCAGCGCCCAGGCACAGAAACCAGACAGACCCAGAGTGTGCGGTCCCAGCCCCCTATTCCCTGGGTCTCTCAGAGTGCCAGCCCCCCCTCACCTTACAGGCCGGGATGAGGGTCCAAGGAGATGATGTGGGCACAGGGCTAAGAGCAGACCAGGCAAGTGCCAGCAAATTCATTCCAATCGGTACCACGAGTGTGGGTGTCCCAGGGGCCAGGAACCCCACCCTGCTTCTCACTGCAAATCCAGGGCTCCACTGTGGGCACAGCAACGGGGCCTCGGGGTGCGCGTGACTCATCCTCGACCCTCGGGGGCTCAGAGCAAGACCGCGCTCACTGTCACCGTTATTAAGTGAGAGGCAGGGGGCAATGGGTGTCTGTTCCCCTCACACCCCTGCTCCACCCAACAATGTCCGTGACCCAGGGAAGAGGCAGGGGTGGGAGACGGGGCCGGACAGCAAGAGGGCAGGGGCGGGGCAAGCGGGCATCAGCTGTGCTCGGCTAAGGGCGTGGCTGTATGAGAGTCCAGAGATATCTGAAGGGTGGGGTAACGGGGCAGGCTCTGGCCAGCACCCCAGGAACAGCCATGGAGCGACATCATGGGACAAGGGAACTTTGTGCTTCCGCACAAGGAAGAAACTCCTGCCCGTGGCCACTGCCGGGTGGTCACAGCGCTGGGCAGCGACCCGAGCTCCAAGCCCTGCAGCCACTAAAATCTGGACCAGAGGAGACACAGGCTTCGGGGAATCAGCTTGGCTTCTGAACTCCTCCCACTGACTGCTCTTTTATGGGGAGGAGGGGGAAGGGGAGGAGAAGATGGAAAAGGCTGTCTTTTCAGCCAACTTGATTGAGTCAGAGGAAATTTAACCATTTGATGTCTGTCAAGTCCCACAAAATTTGGACAACTCTTCCCACCAAATTATTGCCAACAGCGATCACGTGACTGGCGTCAACCAATGATGTGCCGAGGAGATGACCTCAATTTCCAAATATTGGGGTCATGTTTCATTTCACTTACTCTCCTTTGCCCGTTACAATGTTAAACGACCCCAAATGCAATCTGACTTTTCATTCCTTCACACGCTTGGCCAAGAAGAAGGTAGGAAAAAGAGCCATGTTCAGAGGCAACTCAAAAAACATCTGGTGGATCTCAAAATGGAGAGGAGAAGAGCTGCCTGAGGATGGCCTCTCCTGCCCGCCCCTGCATGTCAGTGGACAGCCGTTCCCGCTGGCCACGCACTGAGAATGACTTCCAAAAGGGTCCCACCCTTGTGGCGGTGAGGGGAGGTCTGTGAAACCCACCCAGAGAGATGGCTTCTTCACAGGCTCTCAGCGTCTTTTCGACAAGAGCAAAACGTCCAGCTCCACAGCCACGGTCCAGGCATCCGCTTCGCACTCAGTTAGGAAGGGAAACCGGAGACGGGCGGGGGGCAGAGATGGGGAGTGGGATAAACAGCCGACCCCAAACCCAGGCGAACGCATGCTCTGCGTGCTCCCCAGCCAGTGCCCAGCCCCGGCTTTTTGGGGGTGGCGACTCCCCTGAAGGATTCCCACCTGCCTTCCTGGGGGAAAGCCCGGCAGAGGAGCCGGGACAGGGCTATGGCCCTGGACCTACAGGGGTCCCATGACCACATCCCCACCCTGCTCCGTGCCACTTTTCTGGAGGCCGCTACTGTCCCCCACCTCCAGTGACCCCGGGAGAAACACAAAGCCATTTAGCCTGGGATCCAGGGCACGTAGGTGGTAGCCCAGGGCTAAGACCCCAGGTCCCCAAAGCCAGGCCAGGCTCCCCTCCGCTCCCCCAGCCCCTGACTGGCTGGACACCCTGAGTCCTGCTCACCCCCTTTGGCCCACCAAGCACTCACTGTACGAGGAAAAAGAGACAGAATGTCTTAACTGGCAAGTGGAACACGGAAGTGATTCTTCCCACATGTCTTCAAATGACAAAGCGGAGGAGAGAAGAGCGAAGGCAGGAAAGCGGTGTCTTCTCACAGGGGACCCTTGGCTGGTCCAGCTGTCCACTAAGCCAACGTCCCACCCCTCTGCCCGCACTTTCCTTGACCCTGCACTAGTGGCTCTGAGCCTCGTCTCCGCATCTGTTAATGGGGCCCCAGAGGACTTTCGGGGCCTCGGGCTCCGACGACTGAGGCTTGTGAAGACCCATCCCACAGGTAACCACAAAAGGTGATGCTTAGAAAAACCACTATCCCGTCAGGAAGCTGTGTGGGAGAGAGCTGGAGCTGCAAACATCCAAGCAGGCACGCTGTCAGTGCTGGCCTGGTGGACGCCATCCACTGGAGACAGCTCCTTCTAAGGGCAGACCTCTGGCAGAAGGAATCCCACATCTGTGTGTCATCTGAACCCCTCACAGCCAAGACTCCGAGAGAGCATCTCCCGCCTTTGCTCCAAGAATCCCGTCTCTGGGCGGCTAACCCAAGAAAAACTGCCTTCCAGGAGGTCGAGAGGTGGGATTAGAGCAGGGCTGCTCCACACCCCCCCCCCGGGGCTCCCCAGTACCACTCACTGAGTACTTAGATGGTGGGGACCACAGGAAGCTCTGTTCCCTGGGAAAGGGAGAGTCGGCCGGGTCTGGAGGCAGAGGAAGAGGGTGCTTGGAGAAGTCCTGGGCTGGGGGCTCAGCTGCTGGGATTCTCCCCAGCGGCCCCCCATCCCAGGAGGCCCGGCCGGAACTGGCCCGCTGTGACTCTAGGGGGCGACCCTTCCCGGGTTTCAGGAAAGGAAGTTCTGCAGCGAGGCTGTGTGGGCCAGAGCTGCGCGCTTGCGATGTGGGACAGAGAACGCAAAGTTTCGGGACAAAAGTTTGTCTGCCTGGTGGACAAGCCCTCTGGCTGATCCAACACAGAGCCCTTCCTCGGCTCCCCGACAGCCCCACCCGCCGGCCCGTTTGGCGTGGGGAGTATTGTGCCGGCGCGTTTCCCTCTCCGGGGCCCCCAACGAATGGCATTCGGAGTCCCGGCCCGTGCATTCCACAGCCCAGGGGGGGAAGGTCGTGCACGCGCGGAAGAGGCCGGGAGCCCGGGGATGACAGCCGCCGCGGCCCCCGGCCCCCGGCCCCCCGCGCCCGAGCGCCCCACGCCCTTACCTGCGCGGCTCGGAGGCGGCGCCCACAGCAGCAGCAGCAGCAGCAGCAACGGCGGGGACAGCAGCGGGGCGCCCGGGAGGAACGGGCTGCGCGCTTTCCAGCGGGTGTGGACGTCCATGCCGGCGGGGAGCGGGCGCGGGCGCGGGTTGGGCGCGCGGGGACGCACGGGGCGCGGGGCACAACTCAGCGGGGCCGGCACAGCTTTAGGAAGTCATGGGAGCAGCCGCCGGCCCGTTCTCTTTGTGGCGGTGGCTCTCGGGAGGGTCGGCTGGCGCGCTCGCCCACGGGCGGGAGGGCTCGACCTTGGCCCGCGGGGCGGCCGGGACCCCGCTCGGCTCGCTCGCCCTGGCCTCCCCCGCCTCCTCCGACTCCTTCTGGCCTCCTCCTCGCCGCCGCCGCCGCCGCCCCGCGACTCGCTCCCCGTGGGCGCTGCGCTCGAGTGAGGTCCTGCGCCGGCCGCGGGGACGAACGAGGAGTGCGGACCTCGCCTCGGGCGCCGAGCACTTTTCCCCCTTCCCCTCCCTCCCTCTCTCCGGGAAGGCACCCGCGGAGGCCGTGGCTCCCCCGCGCCCGCAGCAAATCAGAGGCTGCGCTGGGCTCGGCCGGGCCGGCCCCCGCCTCCCACTGGGCGCAGCGGGCGAGGGGGTGGGGCCAGCGGGCGAGCGGCGGCGAGGAAGGGGCTGGCCCGGGGCGGGCGGGGACTCGGCGAGGGCCCGGCGTCTCCCCCCACCACCGCTCTGCCGGCGAGCGCGGGCGGACGGGGCCCGGCGGCCCACGCTGGACCCCGCTTTCCCCGCCCCAGGTGCCCGCACCTGGCCGAGCCCCAGAACCAGCGTGGAGGGGCCCCGAGTTCGATCATTTGGGGTTGAAAAAGGACGTTGCAGCTTCACCCCGCCTAACTTTTTCGTTTGCTTGGAGTTCAGAGCTCCTCTTCTGGGTGGAGACTGAACTTCCAATCCAGCCAGATCGGGGCGCCCAAGACTGTGGCAGACATGTCCACCCCGAGAGAGACGACCCGCCCTCCACCTTCCCCCACTGCAGATTGGGCATCCGTGCCCAGGCTGGAGTCTAGGCTCCCAAGAGGTCTCCGAGGGAGCTCGGGTGCCACACATTCTGGATATTAATCAGGCGAAGTTGGCCAACACCCCCTCCCCACTCACTCCCTCCTACTGCGTGGAGACCCCTCTGCCACAAAAAGGAAAGCAAAGAAGACACCCCTTTGGGAGGTGACAGCAGGCAGAGAGGTGAGGGTTTGGGGCGCTGCTGCCCTGGTACTGCCACTGGGCACTGCCTCTCTCCCTCCGCTTCTTTAAGCCTTGGTGAGGTCTCCCTGGAGCAGGAGGCGGCGTGCCAGGCTCCGGTGGTCGGAAGCAGCCCCTTCCACCTGGCTCCCCACATAACCTGCTGAAACCCCGCTCACACCCCTTCCTCGAAGAGCAACAGAGCTGCTTTTTAAAGAGGAGGGAAGGTGAGTCAGTGGGCTTTTCAAACCCTAAGCCATCCGCATCCCCTTTGAACAAATAGTTCAGCCAGTGATGCTGAAGCAGTGCTCCCTGTCTCCAGTTACATCTCCAGACTGGGCGTGAAATTCCCCAAATGCCCTTTAATTCCCATCATTCTGGAAACAGGAAGGGAGGGGAGGTGGGTAGAGGGTTAGGTAGAGGTAGAGGGTTTGCTGGGATGGCCACATGCAGCCTCTTGAGCCAGGTGGTGGTTCACTGGTGCTACCCTAATGGTCCACATCTGCCCCACATGCCCTTCGCGGCACTAAATGTTGCTCGGGAAAAGGATGAGACTCACAAAGTAAAGCTAAATGGTCTTTCTGGTTTTTTATAGTCCTTTGTTGTTGCTGTTTTACAACCTGTATAAATCACATATATGATTGGGGAAATGTGTGTGTGCGTGTGTGTCTGTGTGTGTAAGTTGTGTGTGTTGGTTCCGCTGGAGCTGGTCCTTTGTGCGCCTTCATGAGAGAGAAATTCCATCAGACACTCCCTGAGCCCCCAGCTCCACCTGGCCCCTGGAACGCCCCCCCACCAGGGGAAGGCCAGCTTCTCCCAAAGACCTGGGCTGCTACCATAGGTCAGTGGTCTAGTTATCAGAAGATAGTGCAGACTCAGGGCTCCAGTTTCCCCCAAGGACACAGGGTGCTCCTTCTGTGACAGTTACAGGTCACAGCCTCTGTGCTGGCCAGCCAGCCCTCCCAACACCTGGAACTCAGGACGGGCATCTGGTCCCTCAAGAGCTGATAGTCAAGGGACACCCAGGGTCCCCCAGAGAGCTGACCTCACAGTAATGAGAAAGCTTGAGACAAAGGTGGGCTCATCCACACCTGGACTTGGGTGAGGAGGTAAGTTTCTATCCCACCGGAAAACTCGAAAAAAATCCCCAAACTGAGCAGCCTGACCTGTCTTCCCAGGACTGTAGGAGAGTAACCGTGACGCCTGGTCACGATTGTTATTCTAGTGGGAACAGCAGGATTACCAGCCAGCCACATGTGTTTCCCACTTTAAAGCCACTCTTGCATCAGGTCACACACAGCAGTAGGGAATACTGTCATTTCTCCCCTCTACAGACAAGGAAATTGGGGATCAGGGAGGGTAAAGGACTTACCCAAAGTACCAGCCCATCCATCCGTGGCCAAGCCTGAATTTGAAACCAGATTTACCTTCGGGCGGGAAAGATGCTGATCGCCTTGCCCAGATCCTTGCAACAATGCCCGGTGGCGGTTGACCCCAAGCAGCGTCCCTTGGCCCTCCCATAACGGATTAAATTGGAGAGTCCTTCGAAAACTGTTTATTTCCCTCTGGGCTCTAGGATGTCTGCAGTGAGCAAGGCACCCATCCCCCTGGCCAGCCCCCAGCCCAGTCTCTTCCCCTCAGCTCCTGTACAGTGAGCAGCACCTGCTTGCCTGTGTGCCTCCCTCCTCTCCTGTAATTACTGCCAGGTTCCCACCCGGTCCCTCCCTGTGCGTGGACTTCTACTCATGGTGCTCCACCATGGGAGGGACTCACCACCACCCAGGGCTCTGCACACCCCTGGTCGCCCGTGGTTGTGTATCTCCCACGGTGCCTGGCAGAGAGTAGGGCAGGCCAGGTGTGCCCCCAGCTTTGCACCTGAGATCTGCTGCCCACCTTCTCCTTCCTCTGCTGTAAGTTCTTCTCAATGATTTTTTTTTTCTTTTTTTTTTTTTTGGCTGTGTCGGGTCTTAGCTGTGGCACGCGGGATCTTTTCATTGAGGCATGGGGGCTCTTTGTTGGGGCGCATGGGCTTCTCTCTAGTTGTGGCTCACGGGCTCCAGAGCACATGGGTTCTGTAGTTGTGGCGCGCAGGCTTAGTTGCCCCGCAGCATTTGGGATCTCAGTTCCCAGACCAGGGATCGAACCCGAGACCCCTGCACCGGAAGGAGATTCTTAACCACTGGACCGCCAGGGAAGTCCCCCCTCATTGATTTTTCTTAAGCGGCAGGGTCGTGGTTCTCAGCGTCCATGACAAGCCCCAAGTGTTACTCTCCTGTGGGTTGTTTCATTTCCCGCCCTCCCACCTGAAGGGGCCACCCAGCCTCCCAGGGTCATCGCCTGGCTGGGAAAAGCCTGGGGAAGCCCTCCGGGACAACTGGGCTCCTTCTCTCCTTCCCCCTCTCACAGGCGGGAGCTCACAGCCCCACAGAGGAGGTGGAGGAACCCGGTAACCTGCTCGCCCTACAAGAGTTCATGGTCCACTGGGCCCAGGAGGGAACGGGGGAGCTGCTGCCTGGCAGAGTGAGGGGCTGGAGCCGCCCCCAGTTACTCACAGCAGTGGAAGTGGCCTCGAGGTTCCCCCAAGCTGCCCAAGGAGGACGCTGCAAACCTGCACCCCGCACCCGTGGGCGCAGCTGCATCCTGCAGTGGGCGTCTGGGGCCAGGCCAACTCCAGAGTCCCAGGCTCAGCGGCGGGCACTGCCGGCCGGGGGACCTCGGGCCCGTGAGTCCTCACCTCTGCTCCCCAGTGCTGTTCCCTGGGAAGGGGGGTGAGGAAGCCGGCCTCCGGGGGTCCCTGTGGAGCTCGGAGGAGAAGCCAGGCAGGAAGGCCTAAAAAGCCCTGCTGGGCCTGGGGAGGCTCCGGTGCCCCCTCCCTCCCCCTGCATCCTGCAGCTGGGTGGTCTTCCTCCGACCCCTCTGAGCCTTCTGCTGGATCCTTCAGGGCTTCACCCCGTTCACCTGCACCACTGGCTCAGTAGCGTAGAATTGCTCCCTTGGGGGCAGGAGGACACGGAAGCTGGGAGCAGTGAGACCTGCTCCAGGTCCAAAAGTAGGGGGAGGGGTGGCCAAGCCTGAGCCCAGAGCTCCTGCCGGGGCCCCCAACCCCGTGTGAGCCTGCTCTCCAGGACGAGGGAGACCGTCGGTCAGAGGGTCGCCGGGCCGGCTCCAGGGTCCCCCTCCTCTGCCTGCGCTGCCCCCGACCGACCTTCCAGCCCTGGGCCCTGCCCACTGCCCCCTGCAGTGCTGGGGCTTCAGCACACCAGGGGCTGCTGCCCCGCCCGCCCAGTCAGCAGGGCTCTCCCTCCATGCTGGGGTGGGGTGGCTGTTAATCCCAGGGGACTCTCGCAGCTACTAGGGGAAATCCACCGCTTTAAGGCCTAGGGTGACGCGTGGCCTTCACCTCCTCCACTTTGACACAGTGAAGGCGCCAGGGAGAGAGCCTAGCCAGGCCGGCCAACGGCCAAGGGCAGGTCCCGAGACGCCAGGCTTCTCAGGGTATCAGTTTGCTAGGGCCACTATAGCAAAGTACCCCAGACCGGGTGGCTTGAACAACAGAAATGTACTCTCTCATCCCGGAGGCTGGAGGTCGAGCTCAGGGTGTGGGCAGGGCTGGTTCTCCTGAGGCAGCTCCTGGGCTTGAAGACGACCCTCTTCTCCCCGCATCTTCCCTCCGTGCGGGTCATGTCCTAACCTCTTCCTATAAGGACAACCAGTCACGTTGGACGAGTTCACCTTAAAATGAAGATGGCTTCATTTTACCTTTGTCTCTTCTTTAAAGGCCCTTTCACCAAAGACAGTCACGTCCTGAGGTGCTGGGGGTCAGGGTTCAATAGGTGAATCTGGAAGGGGGGCACATAATTCAGCCCACAACACCTTGGCAACCCTAGTCTGTGGGCCTTTTGGAGACACCCAGGGATGGGGGCTCTCTGTTCTCCAGAGCAACAGGGGCATTCTGATGCCCATGGGGGTGGGGGCAGGACCCTGCCCAGCGGGAGGGACCTGGATGGCGGCTCACCCTGGCTGTTGGTCCAGGCCTGCCGACAATCTCGCCCCTTCTGCACGTGGAGCCAAGTGTCTTGTCTGTGATGCTGTCCACACCAGGCAAGGAAGTGCGGGGGCGGGCGGCGTGAGGGGGCAGAATGCGGCTAAGACAGAGCCACTTCCTGTAGAGGCTCTGTGCCGGGGTCTCCTCTCTCCATCCCTAACCACAGCTCCTTGCCCTTCCCGAGGAGATGCCCAGGGCTGCAGGGAAATGCACCGCAGTCCCCATGACAAGTGTGGGCAGGTGCAGCCCAGCAACGTGGGTGGAGCTGGGCCTCGGAAGGCCACGTGGTCATGCCACATGGTCCCTCCCTCCAGGGACCTGATCTCGGCACCCCGGGCCGGCCCCCAGCCGGTGCTCCATTTGCTGGGTGAACCAGAGAGTGAGTGGGGCTGTGCTGGAAAGAGCTGGTACAGGGAATCAGGAGCCTGTGCTCTGGTCCTGGTTGTCACACTGCACTTCAGGGCCCCATGATTGCACCTAAAATTCTATGGGTTTTCTCAAATGGTTTACCCGTGAAACACCCCTCCACTGTGTCGAAATTTCCACAGCTCCGAGAAGTGAAGGCCTCTTCACCCAGCCAACCCACAGTCCAGCAAAGGAGCTATTTCCCTCCCAGAGCTCACATCCAGGACCAGCAGCCCTGTACAAGCAAACCAGTCAACGCTCAGCCGCTGGCATCGCGCAGACCCAACACTCAGGTCCACCTGAGGCTGGAGTTCTTCGTGGCTGCAGAGCACCGACCCAGGGCCAGGCAGCATGGTTCTTAACGGCCAGGGAGCTGCCCCCCATCGAGGGCAGGGAGAGGACAGCATAACTGCCAGAGCCGCCCACAACAGATGCTCCCAGGACCGGCTGAGACGCGATGGGTGAATCAGGCCTGTCGGCCCCTCACTGCACGGCCCTCTCCCTGCTCCGTGCGGCACGGCGGTTTCCATGTCATGCCCTCGATGTTTCTATCGGGGACCAAGTAAACTTCACAAAATAATGGAATTTCCAGACAAAACGCACCGTGATGGGCACCAGTCAGACTTTGGACACATAGAGAGAGTTTGTGATTATTCAGACAACAGGATGTGGATCTACCTCTCCCAGCCTCAGACTCGCTGGGCAGGTTACCCTCCCGGAGATGTTTTCTAGACCAAGGTTGAGTTTGCAGCCCAGAAAAACGTCAGTTGGGGAAATCCCTGTGGACTCTCGTAAAGAGCAGTCTGTGTGGGCTTCCCTGGTGGCGCAGTGGTTAGGAATCTGCCTATCGATGCAGGGGACACGGGTTCAAGCCCTGGTCCGGGAAGATCCCACATGCTGCGGAGCAACTAAGCCTGGGCGCCATGGCTACTGAGCCTGTGCTCTAGAGCCCGCGAGCCACAGCTACTGAGCCCGTGTGCCACAACTACTGAAGCCCGTGCACCTAGAGCCTGTGCTCTGCAACAGGAGAGGCCACTGCAGTGAGAAGCCCACGCGCCGCGGAGAGGAGTAGCCCCCGCTCACCGCGACTGGGGAAAGCCCGCGCGCAGCAGCAAAGACCCAATACAGCCAAAAATAAATAAAATAAATAAATTAAAAAAAAAAAAAAGAGCAGTCTTTGTAAGTGAGAGCTGCCCAGAGGTAAAGGGCTCCGTTCCCCAGACGCAAAGGGCGTTTCTAGACTGGCCGGGACAGCGTCTGCTGAGCGTCAGGATCTCATCCCATCTTCCCCGCCCGCCCCCAGGGGACCCCACCTCGGGAGGTGAAGGCACAGGTGTCCACGGAGCCCGGAGCAAATGGCCCTCTGTGTGCACGGAGCTGACTCAGACCCCAGCTTCCTGGTCTGGAAAATGGGCCAGGAGAGACCCCTTTGCAGGCTGTGTGATTACTTTTGGGGGATGATGCAGGGACTGTTCCAGGCACAGAGCATGTGCTCACGATCAGGGAACAGAACCTCAGAGGGGTTAAGGCGCTGACCAGTGAGTGGAGGCAAGGGGGGCCCAGCCCCACATCCGAGCTCTGGCCACCACTCTGGCCGCAGTGCTCTGTGTGCCTCTCGGGTCTGTGGGCTCAGGCAGAGGAGAGCCGGCAGAGGTGCTTTGCAAACCGTGAGAGGTTCCCGCTCTCAGCTGCCGCGGGGGCTGAGGTGCCCTCGGAGATCCGCACTCCTGTGGCCCTGCAGGGAGCGGCGGCTGCCGAGGCCCTAGCTGAGTCCCCCGAGCCCCTCCCTGCAGGGGAAGCCCACTCCCACGCCTGGTTGGTGGGTGGGTTCCCGGCCCTTTTGCCTTGCGTGGATTCAAAGCAGCTCGGAAGGGCCTTTGCCCTAGCTCTGTGGACCCCTGCCTGGGCCTGCCGCCCTCGCCCTCCCTGTAAGGCCCTGTGTGCGGGCCCCGGGCTCAGAGCCGGGAGCCTGGTCAGACAGCATCTCCGAGGCAGTTCTCCCCGCTGGGAGCAGGAGCTCGGAGCCTGGGGCTCAGGGGCTCAGGGCAGGGCAGGTGCCCTGGTTGGGGAAGCAGAGACGGCTGTGGGCTAGCATCCGAGGGCTCCGACCTCTGGGGGGCTGGGGGCTCCCCGAGGAGGTGACACTGAAACTCAGACCCCAAAGTCCCAGAGGAGTCGCTCAGGGCCTGGTGCCACCTCTCAGGGATGTCCTCCCTGGATGGTCCCCACCAGCAGAGGAAACACACGCAGCCAGGCCCAGCGGAAGACTCTTGGGGCTGCACTTCGGGCCGTGATGGAGCAGAGAGTGGAGGGGGCCGGGAGCCTGGGGGCCCTGCTGGTCCAGGCAGGGAGTGTGGACTCTTGCCAAGGAGAACGGGGCCGCGTAGAGGGTTTTAAGAGGAAAAGGCTACATCAGAGTTGTGTTCTGGAAAGTTCTCTGACTGCAGGGTGGAGAATTGCTCAGAGAGGCAAGAGCAGGTGTGGGGAACGCAGAGGCCAGAATGGGGACGGAGGTGGGAATGGGGAGGCAGGGGCCGGGGTCAGCCTGGACTTGCCAGGAGCCCAGGGCCCAGCCAGGAAGCCGACCCGCCCGTCATGAGCCCTCGTCATGGATGCCGTCAACTGCAGCATGTGAGTCCGGGGCCCGGCATCTCGCGGGGGCCCCCAGCATCCATGGGGCGAGGTGCTGTCTCCCCGCCCATCCACAGATGGGGGAGCGAGCTTCCCCACCGCGGGGGCCCTCGACCCACCCAGGGTGGGTCTATATTCTGTTCTCCACACAAGCACCCCCTTCTCGTGTCCTCCTACACAGCCACCTCCCGGTCCCCATTCGCCTGGCCCTTGGCATTTCATCAGCTGTGTCCTGTGAGGAGTCAAAGGCCAGTGTACCCATTTCACAGGTGAGAGCACCAAGGCCCTGAGAGTGGGGCACAGACCCCTGCATCTACCTACAGCGTCTCTGCCCGACTGCAGCTCCCCGCAGGGCAACCACCACCACTAAGGGATCAGATGCAGACACTCTCTCCCTCCGAGAAGCAGGGCTGCCTGCTCTTTGAGAAGTCCTGGCCACGGGACACGTCCACACGGCCCCATGCTCCCACCAACGCCACACGCAGAAACCGAGGGCAACACCACACCAGGAGCATGTGGTGCGGGGGGATGGAACATGGGTGGTCCTAAACCCCTCTCCGCCCGGCCCCGAGGACAGCTGCATGCTGAGGACCACAACTCTGCCGCTCAACAAATAAACAAGAAGATAAATCAACTCTACTTCAATTTATAAAAAGGAAGTCCCAAAAGAATTCACGAAGTGAAAACAAAAATCTGTCACTAATTATAGGGAATGTGTCTTAACCTTGTGAATAAATACATTAATTAATCTCTTAAAAAATAAAACTTAAACATAAATAAATGAGAAGAACTTAACAGCAGGGGAAGGAGAAGGTGGGCCCTAAATTAGCACAGGCTTCGTGGTGGGATGCCTATTTTTACGCTTATTCGTATTCCTGAAAAGTAAACCGGATGCTAATTTAGGGCAAAAACCTTCAGATCTGTTTTCTTCACCTCTCAGGGCAGTGGGTGATTCTGGGTGGGACAGCATCCAAGCAGGGCAAATACACTGTGCCCATTCCTTGAAACAGCCGTGCTTAATTTTTAAGAAGCTCCTGGCCTGTGGTCGCCATCTTCACCCTGGTCCTCATATTAGTGTCCCAGGGCTGCTGTAACAAATGACCACAAACCGGGTGATTAAAACAACAGAAGTGTATTCTGTTTTTTTTTTTTTCTTAAGAAATTCACGTTCGTTCATTTATTTATTTATTTATTTATTTATTTATTTATTTATGGCTGTGTTGGGTCTTCGTTTCTGTGCGAGGGCCCTCTCTAGCTGCGGCAAGCGGGGGCCGCTCTTCATCGCGGTGCACGGGCCTCTCACTGTCGCGGCCTCTCTTGTTGCGGAGCACAGGCTCCAGACGCGCAGGCTCAGTAGTTGTGGCTCACGGGCCCAGTTGCTCCGCGGCATGTGGGATCTTCCCAGACCAGGGCTCGAACCCGTGTCCCCTGCATTGGCAGGCAGACTCCCAACCACTGTGCCACCAGGGAAGCCCCAGAAGTGTATTCTCTGAAATCCAGGTGCCAGAGCTGCCCTCCCTCTGGAGGCTCCAGGGAAGGGTCTCCCGCTGGCCTCTGCCAGCATCTCGGGGCTTCCAGCATTCCTTGGCTTGTGGCCGCATCACCCCAGTTTTGGCCGTCATCTTCACGTGGTTCCTCCTGTGTGTCTGTTCTTTACTCTCCCCCAGCCTCCCTCTCTTATAAGGATCCTCGTGATGGCATTTAGGTCCCACCTGGGTAATCCAGAATGCTCTCCTCCTCTCGAGATTCTTAACTTCATTACATCTGCACAGACTTTTTTTGCAAATAAGGTCACATTCACATGGGCCACCATTCCACCCTCCGCCGTCCTGAACACAATAAAATAGGCCTCCGTGCCTGGAGTTTCAGGTACTCCCCAGCTCGGAGACTGAGAAGACACTGCAGCCAGCATGGGTTGGAATGCCGGGCCAGTGGTGCAAGAGCAGAGAACCCACTACATTCCCTGCGTCCCGAGGGTAAGGTCCCCAAGGGCAGGGGACAAGGCCAGGGACAAGGCAGCTGGTGAGAGGACGTGCATCTCGGTGGAGCCGTGCATGCGGAGGCACGGTGCCCAGGGGTGCCAAACACTGCCTGGGATTGTTGTTTTTTCCAGTAGGGGCTAGTTTTATTTGTTTTCATTTTTAGTATGAAACCAATATTTTGAATGGAAATAGCTCCCAGATTAGATTTTCTTCCATAAGAGGAAATAGAAGAGAATATAGAATTTAAAATGAGTGTCCCAAAGTGGAGTTCAACCCAGACACCGGATTCATTCATTCCTCCACATCTTTGAGCTCAGTTCCTGAGCTGAGCCGCTGTGGAGCTGCAAGTGACTCGGGGTTCCTGCAGAGGGGGAGGAGTGGGGGGGAGGAGGATGGCAATGTTGGCGGGAAAGGACACAGCAGCTGCGTGACCTTCTTTAACCCTCACTCATGCTGTGACACAAAGAGCATCCCCAATTTGCAGGTAAGAATTCAGACTCAGAGCATTTAGAAATGGGTGCCAGGGCTGTCAAGTCTCCAAGTGGAGAAGCCAGGATCCCACCCAACCGCCCCAGGACGCATGCCCTTTCCCTGCTGCCCTCCAGCAGAAACAGTGCCAAGCAGACCCACACTGACCCTCAGGGCCTGATGCGGAGGGGGTGGGGTCAGGGCACCGAGAAGGAGGGGGTGCAGAGCTGACGCTGGGGACCCCCGACAGGTCTGGCTGTGGGATACTGACAATGGCTCCCAAAGACACGCCCACACTCTGATCCCCAGAACCTGCAACTGTGACCTTATTTGGGAAAAGAATCTGTGCAGATGTGCTTAAGTTAAGGACCTTGAGATAAGGAGATCATCTTGGTTTACCCCTAAAGCCCATCGAAATTGTCCTTAGAAGAGGAAGACAGAAGGAGATTAAAAACAGACGCACAGAAGAGAAGAGATAGGAAGACGAGGCTGGGTCTGGAGTGACACAGCCGCGAGCCAAGAAACCTCTGGACCCACCAGAGCTGGAAGAGACAAGGGAGGTCCGTCCCCTGGAACCTCCAGAAGGAGCGCGGCCCTGCAGACCCCTTGGTCCTGGACTTCTGGGCTCCAGAGCAGGGAGAGAGTGAAGCTCTGTGTTTTTGCCACCTGGCTCATGGTCATTTGCTATAAGAGCCACCAAACACTAATACGTTGTTCTTCTGAGACCTCTCCAGAGGGTGGGGCACCTGGAGGGGGACCCGGAGGGAGGTGGGACATATCAGGAGGCAGGTCCGTCTTGAGCCCAGGCCCCTTAGCTGACATGGCCCAGTGGCACCTGTCCCCTCGCTGGGCCGATGGGGTGGGTCTGGGAGAAGGCGGTGGGCCTGGGGCAGCCCTAGATGGGCTGAGGGGGCGCTGCTCCAGGCTGGGTTCCGAGAGGCGGGGGTGGGCCTAACTCCAGTGACAATCGTCCTTATAAGAGATACGAGGAGGGGAGACACGAGGAGAAGAGGAGAGGCCACGTGACCACAGAGGCAGAGACTAGGGTGATGTGGTCACCAGCCAGGGGATGCCTAGAGCCACCAGCAACTGGAAGAGGCAGGAAGCCCCCTCCCCTAGAGGCTCCTGCCCCTGCGACACCTTGGTTTCAGACTTCTGGCCTCCAGAACCGGGAGATGATAAACTTCTGTATTTCGAAGCTCCCCTCCACGTCCCCCATCTCTGGTGCTTTGTTACAGCAGCTGCAAGAAGCGAATAAACTGGGCAAGCCAGGCTCCCCATGTCCCCATCAGAGACCCAACGCTCAAAGATGTGGGAGACCAGCTGATTCCCACCCGACCCGGGGGGACGTGGGGCCCCCCTGCCCGGGTGCGCGGCCCATCGGTGGCACCTCAGACTCACCAAGCTGCCCAGGCTCAGAAAACGCTGGCTCTGCAGCTGAGCTTGCCAGGACCATCCATTCCGCACTCACATCCCACCTCTCAGCCTAGGAAAATGCAGACATAGTGCCAAGGAAAATGAGACAGAAAGTGTTGGGCGCTAATGAGACCCTGGGCTTGGACATCTCCAGACCGCTCCCCCCGTGGGGCACTTCCATTCCCCAGAGCACCCCGCCAAGGCCCCTGCCCGCTTTGGAATTTCCCCTTTGAAGCCCGTGGGCCTGTGCCAGTTTGGAACACGGGATCCAGCTTCTTGTGGGAGAATAAAAGCAGCACGCCGACGGCAAATACTGGCGTCGACTGAGTTCTTTTTATTTTTGTCAACAAGGAGATTTGTTTTAATGGGAACCAGGAGCACCGAAGCTGCAGATTTTCCACTCCTGCAGGTCTTAACAGCAGTGGCCTGGCTTCCCACCCCAGGCAGGACAGCTGCGAATTCTGTGGGCAGAGGGGGCGGTGGGGGACGGCATCCTGGAGAGAAGGGACCTCAGCTCCACTCTGTCCCTCACTCCCTGCTGCGGGCTCCCAATGCCACCCCCAGGCTGCTGCCCCCTCACTGCACTGACCACAGGGACAGAAGCTGACTCTTGTCCCCGACCCGTGACAGGGAGGCACCAAGAACAGACGTGCTCCGAGCGAGCGGACTGCACATCTTGGTCAAGATACTCAGCCTCTCTGTGCTTCAGTTTCCTCATCTGTACAATGGGAACCTCACAGGCTTTTATGAGGATTCAGTGGGATGAAACACGCCCTCCTGGCCAGGCAGCAGAAGTGCTTGCTCCACGTCTACTAATGTCAATCAGACTTTGGTCTGGATTGGGGAGAGGCAAACTGGCGAGTCCTTGGTGGTACGTTTGTTTCTAAACTGGCCAGCATGCAAACTTCAGACACTCCAAGGTCTAGACACTAGAATAATTCCCGGGCTGGTAGGAGCCTCTGCCCCACCGTCCCAGGGACCAGGCCACACAGACTGCCACTCTCCTTTACCTCTGCAGACCCTGGAAGATCTAATCTTGACCCTGACTGTTTCCCCTGAGGCCTGTCCACTTGTCAGATGTTAGCAGAGGTCCAGAGGTGGGCTGGAGCTGGCTTGTACCAGCTCACAACAGCCAGTCACGTACTTCTTAAAATCAGCCATGGTGGGAGTATTTACACCGCAGAAATTGGCAAACACTACAAAGCTAGGCCTTTTCCTTAAAGAGTTGGTCATTACACATTTACCAGCACCCCACTGGTTTCACCCTAAGTGGCTGTCTGACCCTGATCTGCTTCCTTGAGTCCCGGGTGGAGGCCAGCATCTTCCCCTGAAATCTCTCGGTGATGTCTCAGGGCTTTAGGGGAGAATGGGAAGTCGGATCTTCCCCTTTTCCATTTTAAAAGCTCAGATTTCCTGTGGGGCAGCCATCTGCTTTTCTAAGAAGCTGTCTTTTCTAAACAGCTGTCCTCAGATATTTGAAGGACTGTCATGTGGAAAAGGAGTCATTCCATATGGGCCCTGAGGACAGCAGAAACACCACAGGGTAGATACTTGGGAGAACGGTTTTCCTTTCGCTCCAGATGTATCTTAGAGCCACAGGGAGCCTTCCCAGGGTTTATCTTGTCTGAGGGCCCCTCAAAACTCAGCTCATTTTCAGAGCGAGGAGATACTTTCATTGTAAATGAATCCCTCCCACGCCCACTTAGTAGGTGTACCTAACTCCTCCCATTGTTATAACCTGGATGTCTTCCCAGGAAAAGGTGACACATACACAGCTCTTTGCACAGGCCTGGCCTGTAGCAAGAATTCAATGCATGGTGACCAAGAGGCCCCTTATTTGCATCAAATCACGGAACTTCAAAGCTGGATGGGCTCTCGGAGGTGGGCTAAGTGCCAACACTGTCACTCAGCAAACACGCGAGGAGGACGATGTCTCCATCATAGACCCTGAAGCAGGCACCCTGGGACAATGAGGTTCCCGGTCCCCTGCCCTGGTGGGACCCGGGGCTGCATTTCCCAGCAGCTGGATGATTGGCTTTCTTTCAGACCATCAGCTGGACACCCCAGATATACAAAGTATGCTGTCTTGTTTTGTTTCCTTTTTATACAAATTTAACTGATCACAATAGATTTTTATGTTTTTTTTTTGGCCATGCCATGCAGCATGCAGGATCTTAGTTCCCCAACCAGAGATCGAACCCGTGCCCCCTGCAGTGGAAGTGCGGAGTCTTAACCACTGGACCACCAGGGAAGTCCCCACAATAGATTTAAAATTGGGTTGACTAATGGTCTTTGGGGGGCCGGGAAGGGAGTGAATGCATTTTCCTCACATCATTCTTAAGTTAGTGTCATGGGAAAAGGATGGGTATTATCCAATGAATGATAAATATTTCCTTCAATTTGCTTGTCGTTTACAGCTTAGGCCATGCTTTCAAACACATCCTTTCTTTTGTCCCCCACGAGAAGCTCACAAGAAGAATAAAGAGACTGTGGAAGCCAAGTCTTGCCCCAAATCATAGCACTGTGCGTGGCAAAGCCCAGGTGAGAGCTCTGGGCCTCTGGCCACCGGTTCAGCCTTTGTTCCCATGCGGAATGGCTACTTCCAAGGTACAAAAATGACAGCATTGTCCAAAGAATAGGTCCCAAGAACTGAGTCCCTGGTGCCTTCCAGGCATTCTGGGGGTACTTGAGACACAAAATCATATTTTATCCTTGCAACAAATCCTGGAACATGGATGCCATGCCTTTGCTTCGTAGATGAAACCTGAGGCTTAGAGAAGGGAAGGGAACATCCAGGCTGGAATTTGGGCCGGACCTCTCCAGCTCCAAAGCTGTGCTTCGAGGCTCCGTCCTCACACCCCAATGCCCTCATTGCTTAGGACCCCGCTAGTTCCCTCCTCTGCTGAGATGACTTGTTGGCCTGAGCCGGGGCCAGGGGAAGCCGTGCTACTTGATCAGAAGGAAGATGTAGGCTTATGTGCAAATGCCCACGGCAGTGTGTGAGAGGCTGCTGGGTCTGTCTGAGAAAGTGTTGGCTTTAAAGGCAGGAGGGTCTGGGGGGTTGACCCACTGCCTGATCTAAATAGCTGACCTGCTCCTCATCCTCTTCTTTGGGATGAGCCTCACGGCTCCAGAAAGACTGAACCACCCACCACAGCACCCAGGCCGAGTGAGTCCATTGGCAGGAAAGCGTCAGTCACCCTCAGTGATGAGCGGTTGCGCTGGGGTGGGAGAGGATGTGTGGGTGGGGAGGTGGTATTGGAGGCACCGAGACTGCGCCTGTCCTCTGCAGAGTATGGGGACGTCCACAGACACGTCTCATGCCCCAGCTCCACTGGCAGGCCAGCTGGTGACTAACGAGCTCGGAGTCATGCAGATCGTAAGGTAGGTGGACCCTGAGCTGGGAGAGGCTGGTTCAAGGCACTGTAGGATACATGACACAGAGTCAAGTTGAGCAGAAGGCCAGAAGGTAAGCCTGGCATTGGCCTTTCTGAGACCATGTAGTGGCTGCAATAGGGCTTCTGGAATATCATGGAGGCTTCTGGAAAGTTCACAGTCCCTTTGTGCATAGATGCTGCACGAGGTAGACCAGATGGCCAGATGATGCTTCGGTTTCATTCTTTTTCATGGGGTATGGAGCTTCCTTTTCTTTTTTCTTTTTTTTTTTTTTTCCAGTTCTGAAGGCTCTCTCTGAGAGAATTTGAAGGCCCAAACATAAAATAGCTGACTTTTATTCCTACATCACAGTGAAAATCTTTGAACGGTTTGAGAGACAGACTGACAAACTCCTGCCTGGAAATCCTGGCCAGTCTCACACCGCTGAGCAATTCACTGGCCCCTCTGAACTTAAGCTTCTGCCTCCTGGGTTCTGGTGATGAAAAGGAATAATGCACACTATGAGCTCCTCTGCTGCTACCAAGCACAGAGTATGCTCTCTGCAAGTCTCGGCTGTAAAATTCATACCTGATCTTTGTCTGGTGCTGCATGGCTGTGGGCCTAACTAGCTCGGCGGTTCCAGAACTGTGCTGTACACCATCCTAGCCACTAGCCACACTGGACCATTTAAATATCAATTTAAAATCCATTCACACTGAATAAAATGTAAGAGTCAGTTCCTCATTTGCACTAGGCACTTCGCAAGTGTCCGATGGCCACAGGTAACTAGCGGCCACAAATTGCAGATGTAGAACGTTCCCATCAGTGCACTGAGTTCTTTTGGACTTCGGACAGCGCTGGTCCAGAACCTCAACAGGCCCACAATCAGCCAGGACATGGGTTAAAAACTGTGATCTACTGCACGCCTGGAGAAGCTGCTCAGAGGAGCCCAGGATTTGCACGTATAAGAAGCTGTCAGGTGATTCTGATAAGCACCCTCTACTAAACTAATAACAACCCTTCGTACCCATGAGGCCACTGAGGCCCAGCATCTTGACAAAACCCCATAGCTAGCGAAAGGGCTACCCATCCTTGGGGCTTTTGCTCCAGGAGCTCTCTCATGTGTGTCCCTCATCAGCTGAGCAGTCCGGCTGGCCCCAAAGGCTCAGTCCATCCTCCATGTGCATCTCCGAGGCCTCCATGTCTGCGGGTGAAAGGGACTCACTCCCTCAGCTCCCTTGGCCTCTCCAGATTGCGGTCTGCCACACTCCAGGCACACAGCGATAGAACTACTCATCTCATCGTTAAAACCAGTGGCTCAAAAACCCTATAATTGTCATAGAGCTCATGTGTGAGCCCAATCCACTGAAAAAGTATCCTCTACCCTCCAGAATGTTTTAATGGAAACAGCTTTCCAAAGGAGAGAGAACAGGCCAGGGAGCCAAGAACTAGTTTCTTGAAAATGATTCATATGGTGTTGGCCTGAGCCCGGCCCTTGGTCTCTCCACAACTGATGCTGATTTCTGTCTGTTCAGAGTTTGTAAAATCTGCTCCGGATTCGTTCGCGTTCTGGGAAATTCATCAGCGTGACCCAGAGGAGGGCTCTGAATGTCCATTGCCGCCCCTTCAGCCGGGGCAGCCCTGCCCTTCCTCCCCTCCACCTCCTGCCAGCCATCACCAAGGAACTGTCTTCTGTTACCTGGAGCCCCCGGAGGCCCCTCGTCCAAAGCCAGCCTCTCTCACGTGACTGCTGGCTGATTCCATGTGATGTCAGATGGCTCCGGGCCCTCATTCCGTCATCAGAGAGCTGAGGCTCGGCGGCCTGGGGCAGGTTTGGCGTGAAGCCCTGCACTACAAAGTGGGACAGACAGAGCGCAGGCCCTGCCTGTAGGGGCTCTGTCAGCAGCTTCCTATGGTGCACCCCAAGAGCTCCATCTTAGAAGCTTGTACAAAGCGGTGTGTAAGCACGGAGTGTGTGTAATTCTGGGTGGGGAGGAAGAGGGAGGGAGGGCAGCTTTCAGAAGTTCCAGTTGCAGACGAAGCGCAGAGGGCCTTCCAGGGACGCCCGCGAGGCGAGGATGGAGAGGGTGCGGGGCTGTTAACCACAAAGGGCCTTGTCTGCCATCAGTGATTGGTTCCTCTCCCCCAGCTTCAGTGAAATGAGCCAAAAGCACAAGCCAGCTTTCTTTTGTACCCCGTTCCTCAGGGCGGAGCACGGGGCTGGCACACGGGTGCGGAGAGCCACCTTGGAAGGCTCAGGGCTGTCCGACCAAAGCAGAAGGCCCAGTGGGTGCAGCCCATCACCTCCCAACCTGAGCGCTCCTGATGCAGCCAGCAGGGTCTGACTCCTGCTCCGCTGGGTTTTCTCCGTTTCTGCCTCTTCCAGCTCCATCTTGACCCCTTCCCACTGATGCAGGCCTGGCCCGATGACGCACACACCAGCTGGAATCAGGTTTCTTTACAACAGAGTTCACAACCTCGGCCCTGTCAACATTTGGGGCCAGATAATTCTCTGTTGTAGCCGTCCTAGGCGCTGCAGGGGGTTTAACAGCCTCCCCGGCCTCAACTCACGAACGCCGGTAACATCCCCCTATGTGCAGTAAAAAGAGCATCTCCAGGCTTTGTCATACGTCCCCTGGGGGCAAAACGGCCATGGTTGAGAACCACTGATATCCATGGATTGGGGGGTCGTTGGCTGGCCTATCAGAGAGAGTAACTGGGAGTAATGGGAGAGTAACCGTTACACTCAGCATATGCTCGTAGGGCCCACAGCCCTTGGTTGTTCAGAGCACCAGGAACTTTTCCTGCAAAGGGTTAGACCATGAATAGTTTTGGCTTTGCAGGCGAGAGGGTGTATGTCGCAGCTACTCAGCTCATGCTTGTAGGGTGAAAACAACCACAGATAATAATAATTAATGACGGATGCAGCTGTGTCCCAATGAAGCTTTATTTATGGACCCTGAAGTTTGAATTTTATATAATTTTTACATGTCATAAAACAGACTTTTTCCTTTTTTTTTTATACCAACCATTTAAATATGGAAAAACTGTCATTAGCCCGTGGGCAGTACAAGCACAGGTGTCCGGTTCTGAAGCCAGAGGGGGCATCTCTGATCTTGTGACCATGGCCTGCATTTGGCTCATATGCCGATCCCAGGAGGGGACTCAGCCCAGCCGGCCTCTCTCCCGGGACACACTTGAAGCTGCAGAAACCGTTCTCTTCCTGGAAAGAAAGGGAGTGTCTGGTGGTGGGTGGAAAGGGATTGACATTAACAGGAAATTAACCCGAGAGAAAAGTCACCTGCAGTGTCAGGAAAGCCTGCGGGCACTTGGCTTCTCAGAACCCAGAGCTACTCTGCAGGTCTGGCTTGAGGAACGATAGTTCCATCCTAGGGGCAAGGGCGTCCACCAGGGCCTGTCTCAACGGCTGTGCTGTGCTGCTCTAAAGCACAGCACTGGTCTGAAGCACCCTCACCCAAAAGCAGTCTGCCCACCAAGGACAGGCTGCCCTATTTATAGCTCTCCTGGGCCTTCTCAAGATGGCAATTTCACGCCCATCCATAAATCTCCCCTTCCAAACTGGTACTTGAAGGTCAGCAGAGGGAGGGCCGAGAACCACAACTGCCAGCCTCCCTATCTAGGAATGGGGAGGATCCCTCCCTGGTGGGCAGCGGCCAGGCTTCATCCGAGGGCAGGACACGTCGGCTGTGGGCGAGCGCGGAGCCCGGGAGGTCGTGTGGGTGACCAGCCTCAGAGAGGCCGCCCAGGCAGCCGTGAGTGAGCTCTGCCGGCCAGAACCTGGGGGTGTCACAGGGACCCAGACCGAGCCCCACTGTGTGTGCCGAGCTGGGCGAGGCGCAGGCTGTGTCCCCAGCAGGACACAGAGATGTCCAGAGCGACCCCACCCCGCAGGGTCCACCGGGGCCCTGCTTACGGCTCACGGTGTCCGAGTGCCCATCCTGGATACTCCACGGACAGGACCCTCACCAGGTCTCTTGCCGAGGCTCTGCATAAAGGATGAAGAGCTGGACGCGTCATAAAGACACCTGCAACTCACCCGGATGCTTGCCTCACTGGAGAAGTCTGGGGGCCTGGGAGCCCACGTGAGGGGCGCCAAGCGCAGATGGGCACCAGGTGTCAGCTCAGCCTGAAAGGAAGTCAGGCCTGGTGCTATGCCAGCTGCCAGCTGGCTGGGAACCTCGGGCACGTAGGTCTGGGCCCTCTTTCTTTCAACCCTAAAAGGGGCGATGGGACTAGATGTGTCTGAGGTTCAGTTACGAGGCTGCTGCAGGTCCAGGTCCTGCCTCCCGGTGAGCCTGTGGGTGAGGACCACCCAGTGCCCAGAGTCACCCGCTGAGCTGGCACTGGGCTCCTCTGTCCTCCTCCAGGCAGGCTCCGCCCCGGGTCTGGTCTTCACGAAGCAGCGCTTTTCCTAACCCCGCAAGTGTCAAGGATGATTCTTGACAAGATCTGGGGACAGGCCACAGCTGATAGCATATCTTTCCAGATGGCGAGTTCCCTCCACCCACACCTGCCAGGAAGCTGCTGGTCCCACCCGAGCGGACCCGCACCCGGGCGACATGGAGGAAAACGTCCTCAGACCCCACGCGGATGCCACCGTGTCCTGTCCAAGCCGATTGCCTCGGCGAGGAACAGAAAAGTCACCACAAACACTGTCACCTCTGCATCCCTGGGTGTCCCCCCGCCGGACCCGCCCTGCAGGACGAAGCCCTCGCTCCCCAGCCTGGCGCTCCCGTCCTCTCCCATCCTGACCCTGCTCGGTCTCCAAGGCAGTTACCGAGCTCCTGGGATTTCCAGGCATTGCCACCCACCCCCCGGAGCTTCCCAGGGGACAGAGTACAGCCCCACCCACAAGGAGCCCCGTCTGGCTGAGGAGAGACACGGAGACAGATCATTAGGGTCCACCTTGGGGAAGGCGGAAGGGGCCAGCGGGGCGCCCCAGAGACCTGGGTGAACCCCGGCTCTGCCGCAGACTGCAGTCTGATGGCCAAGTCCCATCCCTGCATCCTCGGAACGCGGTAGAGAGAGCAGCAACTCCACAGGGTCGGACCCGAGAATAGCAGACTAGCCGGGGAGCAGGCTCGCGCCCTGGGCCAGGGAAAGGCCAACACTCAGTGGGGACGCCGGCGGTGGCAGGATGGCATAGCGGACCCTGGCGGCCTCCCCGCCCCCAGGGTCTCCTCCGCAGCACAGCTTTTGCGTGTTTTCCTTCCCCAGGCCCTTCTCTGGGAAGATGGTCCGTTCTTCCTGGACCCAGAACCCTCCTCCACACGGCATGACGGACCCCCTCTTCCCTCTGCAAAGGAACCAGGGCCCCTCAGGTACCTCGAGCTGCCCGATGGGCCCAAACTGCCATGCCGGGCAAGGTGGGCGAGGGGCTTGGTCCCTGCGTGGGAATCACGTGGCCTCCACGTCCACCCTGGTCCCTGGGTTGGGGGGGGTGGGCGGCCAGGAAGGCTGGGCACATCTGTGAGTCCCAGGAGGGGAAATGAAGGAGCCTTGGGACAAACACATGCTGATGAACTGGAGGAAATGGAAAACATCAAATCTGCTCTCTGGCAGGAGAACCAAGAGAAGTACTGAATGGGGCCAAGGAGGGTTCCGGCCCGGCCGTCGGGCTTCGGAGCAGCTGGTCTGAGCATCCAGCGCTCAGATGGGGATCCAGCGCTTGGCATTCCAGGCGCAGAAAACCCACGTGTGCGGACCCGCAGGAAGCTCATAAAAGCCACTGTTCTGAGTCAGAAAGAGGAGCAGGAAACAGCCTGAGGGATGCAGGGGGGATGGAGAGAGGGCTTTGCAGGCAGCCTTACAGCACGACCTTTCCCAGCGCACCCAGTCTGGGGACGCCAGTGACCACAGGGACAGGGAATGGGGTCTGTTCTCTTCTTTGTCTCCCAAGATCCAGCTCCATGAACTAGAGACGAGCTCTCTGGGGCAAAGGAGGCTGGACGTGCAGGCCGTTGACAGGGACCTGGAATTCAGAAGGCAGTGAAGCTGGCAGAAGGAAGGGGTAGGAGGGGATGATTAGTCTGCCCAGAGGTCGGTGAGGAGCACAGGCCTTAGTAAGTAGGAGGCTTCGTCTGCAGCCCCAGAATGCTAGCTAAGAGGTCCGGGAGTCAGGGGAGACGAGGTCTCAGGAGAGAAAGAAGCGCCAAGGTGATGCAGCTGAGGGCCGGTTAAGTCAGCAGCTCAGGGGCACCTCCAAGGCCTGGGCTCTTTCCATCTTTCCGTGCGGCCATCCTCGGCCTCAGGCAACCCCGGGCATCTTTACACACCAGTCTCTCTGAGACCTGTTTTAAGAGCTGAGAACTTTTCCCAGGACAACCCCTCCACCCTCACTCTGGCAGAATACCCCTTGTGGCCCTTCCCACCTCTGTTTCAAGGAAGAACCACAGAATCACTGTGATTAGCTGAGTGTAAAGACAAGTCCCCTCGCTGGGGCCGGGGATAGGGCCACGGTATGGGACAAGGCTCAGGCACCCCCCGAAGCCCCTTTTGTCCTCCCCTGTCTGCTGGCCCAGTCACCACCGAGGGGCCAGCTCTCTGTGGACCTTGAGCCAGGCCAGCGTGGCCTTGTCACTCTGCACGCCCAAGCTGGGAACCTGCTGTCTCCCACCTCAGGCCTCCCGTCCAAGGGGACCTCACTTCTGAGTGTTCTGTGTCTCTTCCTATGGTTTCTGTAGAGCTTTACCTTTCATTCTTCAATCCCTATGTGCTTCAGTATGCGTGCTTTGAAATGTACATGAATGGAATCTCATTCTGTGTATTTCTCTCCCTCCTGCGTTTTTTTGCCAACATTTTTTCTCTGAGATTCACCTCTTTTGTTGAATGCAGCCTTGGTTCATCCGTCTTTGCTCTTGTACACTCCATTGTATAAATGTGATACCATTTCTGCACCCATCCCACTGTCGATGGAGATTTGGGGGATTTTTCGTAATTTGCCATGGCAAACACCATTCCGTAAATACACACGAGTATACAGCCTGAAACAACCCCGCCAGCCCGCCCTTTGGTACACACCTGGCACGGATGGCTGGGCCATAAGGTAGCATCTATTCAGCTTGACCTGCTAATGCTGAATTTCGTTCCAAAACAATTGTAAGAGCAGTTTATATTCCAAGGAACAATGTTAAGGATGCTTGCTGTTTCACATCCTTGCCAAACATGTTATTTTTATAATTTTTGATTTTTACCAATATGTTATATGTGAAAGCTTATAACATTTTGGATTTAATTTGCATTTCCCCATTACTGATAATGTTGAATATCTTTTTCTATGTTTATTGACCATTCAAGTGTCCTGTTTTGAAAGTACTTATTTCAAGTCTTTTGACCATGTTTCTACATTTTAGGGGTCTTCTATTGATTTATAAAAAGCCTTTTTAAATCTCGAACACTAATACTGCTTTTGGTTAGATGGGTTACAAATATAGTTCTTCACTTTGTGTTCTGTTTAATGAACAAAAGTTCTAAATTTAAATACAGGCAGTGAAATCCAGCTTTACCCTTTTGGTATTCGCTGCCTTTGGTAGGGTTTGTGAAATCCTTTCCTATCCTGAAGTCATAAATATATCACCCTACATCATTCTCTAAGAGTTGTACAATTTTGCCTTTTAATTAGGATGTTTAATTAACTTTTCAAAATACTGTGAGATGGCCGGAGTCCAGTTTATTTTATTTCTTTATTTTTGTATGCACAGCCAACCACCCTTTAACAATTCATTTAAAAGTCCATTTTTTCCTCTCTTGATCTGCAATGCTGTCTTCTCCACAAATCCAGGTTCCAAATGAGTCTGTTTATGAGATCTCTGTCCTGTGCCATTGGTCTTTTTGTTTGTTCCTGCAGTGTTTGAAGACCTAATTACTTTAGTTTTGTAATAATCCTTGAGATCTAGAAGGCTAAATTCTCCCACAATGTTTTTTTTCAGGAACATCTCTATTACCTATGTTTCCTTAATCTTCTGTATAAATATTCAAATATGAAATTTTTTAAGTTGCACTCACATACTCATGTACACACACACACACATGCATACGTTAGGAGTTTTATTAGAATTGCATTATCAGTAGATGAATTTGGGAAGAATTGATGTGATACTCTTTCATTCCCAAACATAACAGCTCTCCATTTATTTAGATTTTCTTCCAAGTCTCTTACTACAATTTGTAATTTTCTCCACAATAAAAGTATTGCACACAGTTTGGTAGATTCATTTCCAAATATTTTCTATTTTAAGTGTTATTATCAGTGGTAAATGTTACCAGTATTTTATTAAAGTATAGTTAAATAGGGTAAAATGCAGAACTCTTTAGTGTACATCTCAATAAATTGTACATGTTTGCACCCATCTGACCACTACCCAGATCAAATATGTGACTTTTCCATCACTCCGGAAGGTTCTGTCCTGACTTTCCAGTCAACACCCACCCCCAGAGGTAACTACTATTATCAGTTTGATCACTGAATATTAGCTTTGCCTTTTCATGAATTTCAAATAAATGAGATTATGCAGTATTTATCCTTTTGTGTCTGACTTCTTTCGCTCAGGATAATTTTGAAACCCATCCATGTTGCTGTGTGTATTAGTAGTTTGGTTTTTCTCTTTTTATTCCTGAAAAGTATTCCACTTATCAACATACCCCAATGTGTTTATCCATTCCCCTTTGGTGGATATTTGATTTGTTTCCAGTTTGGGGCTACTAGGGAAAAAGCTCCTATAAAATTTTTGTGCCATGTTATTATTATTTTGTTTGAAGTAGTTCTCTACGAGTGATGGCTGGGTTTTCTTCAGTTTAGATCAGAATGGTGTGTGTGTGCTTGCATCTCATTATGGCTTATGTTTGCACTTCTCTGGTGACTGATGATGTTGAATATCTTTTCATGTTATTAGCTATGCAGTAACTTTTATTAGGAAGTTTTGTTAATTATTTTGTCAATTTTTAAACTTGGGATACTTATCTGTTTATTAATGTGCTGTACTGTTCTTTATATATCCTGGTCCAAACTCTTTGCAGATGTATACAACACAGACATTTTCTCCCTATCTGTGCACTGCCTTTTTAATTTCTTAGCAGTATTTTTTGAACATGGGAGGTTTAAATTTTTGATTAAATCCAATATATCAATTGTTAGTTTTATGCTTAATAGCTTTCATATCTTGTTTAAGAGATCTTTACTTACACCCAGGTCATAAAGATGTTCCCTGACGTTACCTTTTAGAGACTTTATAGTTCTAGCTTTCACATTAGCTTCGTGATTCACCTCAAAATAATTTTGTTCATGTGGTGCACTAAGAGTCAAGGTTGTTTTTTATTGTATCAGTAGCCATTTACCTCAACACCATTTACTGAGAAAAATCTCATTGTCCCAACTCAATTCATTTGGTGTCTCTGTGAGTCTATTTCTAGAGTCTCTATGTTCTATTCTTTTTTTTAACATAAATTTATTTATTTATTTTTGGCTGCGTTGGGTCTTTGTCACTGCGCGTGGGTTTTCTCTAGTTGCAGCGAGCAGGGGCTACTCTCTGTTGCAGTGCGCGGGCTTCTCATTGCGGTGGCTTCTCTTGTTGTGGAGCATGGGCTCTAGGCACACGAGCTCAGTAGTTGTGGCTCACGGGCTCTAGAGTGCAGACTCAGTAGTTGGGGTGCACGGGCTTAGTTTCTCTGCGGCATGTGGGATCTTCCCAGACCAGGACTCAAACCCATGTTCCCTGCATTGACAGGCAGATTCTTAACCACTGCACCACCAGGGAAGCCCAAGAGTCTCTGTGTCATATTCTTGTACCAAAATCACACTGTCCTGAGGACTGTTAACTTTATAATGAGTCTTGAAATTTGGGAGTGTAAATTCTTCAAAATTTTCTTCTTCTCAACAATTATTTTGGTCATTTATTCTAGGCCCTTTGCATTTCCACTTAAATGTTTAAAAAAGATGAAATCTTTTTGTTAGCCCATGCTCATCCTGTATCAACTTTTCAGTTAAATGTATACTTTAGAAACTACAATGTGTATTCTTGATTTATTATAGTCATTTAAACATATCACAGTCTAAATGCTAAAAAATCAAAACAAAATCTTAAAAATAGCCTGTGGGTGGTGGTGGGGAAAAGGTAGGAGGCATTTTATCTTCAAAGGAGCGACAGCAAGCATGATGACTGACTTTTCCACAAAACTATGGAAACCAAAAGACAATGGAATGACGTCTTTTAAGCACTTAAAGAAAAAAGTGCCAATAAAGAATTCTATAGCCAGTGAAAATATCTTTCATAATTTGAGATGAAATAAAGATGTTTTCATACAATAAAAAAGAAAGGCAGTATTCCAGATGGAGTATAGTTCCAGATGGAATCAGAGAACTACAGGAAGGAATGAAGACAGCCCCAAAAGGTAACATGTGCATAATTAGCAGCAAATATTTATTTAAGACAAGACTAATAGTAATGTCTTCTTGGTATTATAATGCTGGGAAAAGGAAAATATATGGCAACAGTAGCACAAAAGGCATGGAGGTGTAAGTGGAGTTAAACTGATGTAAAGTTCTTGCATTTGCAGGGTGGAAGGGAGTTATTCTAGTGAAGTTTTTTTGCCTTAAAGTCAACTTATCAGATATTAATATAACTCTTTCTTTTTTATTACTGGGTACTTGGTCTCCTAACTTTCACTTTTTCAACCTCTCTGTATCCTCATGTTATAGATATGTTTCTTTTAAACAGCTTATAATTGGATTTTTTTAAAAATACACTTTGGCAATTTTTATCTTTAATGGAGGTTTTAGACTATTTACATTCATTTTAATTAGTGATATATGGTTTTATTTTCATCATTTATTTTGTATTTTTTATCTTGCCTTTTTTGTTTCTTTTTCTTCTCTCTTCTATTTGATTGAATATTTAATTCTAATTTTCTATAGTTATACACACTCTTTATATTATAAATGGCTGCCTTAGACCTTTTAACATATATGTTGAACTTATCAAAATTCAAGGTCAATCAATATATTTACCCTACTCCCAAACAATAAAGGTTTAAAACTCTTTGACTCAGACTGTTCCTTCCTGACTTTTCTATTCTATTATGGTAATTTTTTTAACTCAATAAAGTATTTTTATTGCTTTTCACAGTCAACATCTAATTACCTTTGCTGCATATGTACTTTGGTCACCATTTCTCCTTGCATCTAATCTCCCACCTGAGATTACTTTCATTTTGCCTGACATGCATCCTCTAGAATTTCTTCAAGGGAAGATTTGTTAATAGAGACACTTTTATTTTTCCTGCATTCTTGAAAGATATTTCCTTTGGGTATACATATTCAAGGTAAATAATCACATTTTTGCCATGAAATAATGATTCCATTTTTTTCTGGCAACCACTGTTGATACTGATGAAGTAGATGTCAGTCCAATTGCCATTCCTTTGTGGAAAATTTGTCTTTTCTCTTTGGTACTTTTTTTTTTTAATTAATTAATTTATTTATTTTTGGCTGCATTGGGTCTTCATTGCTGCTCGTGGGCTTTCTCTAGTTGTGGCGAGCAGGGGCTACTCTTCATTGCGGTGCACGGGCTTCTAGGTGTACAGGCTTCAGCGGTTGTGGCACACGGGCTCAGTAGTTGTGGCACGCAGGCTCTAGAGCGCAGGCTCAGTAGTTGTGGCACACAGGCTTAGTTGCTCTGCGGCATGTGGGTCTTCCTGGACCAGGGCTCGAACCCGTGTCCCTTGCATTGGCAGACGAATTCTCAACCATGGTGCCACCAGGGAAGTCCCTCTTTGGTCCTTTTAATATATTCTCTTATACTTTAGGGCTCTGCACTTTCACTCATATGTCTTTGAATATTGAGAGGTTTTTATATGTCCTGTTTGGATTTGATGGGCTTGATGAACATGAAGATTGGTATCTTTTTATCAGTTCTTGGAATGCTTGGCCATTATTTCACCAAATATTGCCTCTACTCTGTATGATTAGAATTGAGTTAAACCTTCTCACTCTATTCCCATAATTCTTATCTCTCATTTATAGCTTCTGCTCCTTTTCTCTCAGTGCTACTTTCAGGTTAATTCCTACAACTCTATCTCCCAGTTTATTGATTCTCTCTTTAACTGTGTCTAATCTGTGGTTAAACCCATCCATTGAGTTTTTAATTTCAGTTGAAATTATTTTCATTTTCAGTGATTATATTTGGCTTTTTTCAAATTTGCTTGGTCATTTCTTTAAATACTCTCTTGCTCATTACCCATATTTCAATCTCCTCTTTATGTCTTTAAACATGTTAAACATACTTATATTCTTTTCGATACTTCCAATATGTGAGGTCCAGTGTGTCTGATTCTTACAGTTGCTGCATTTTGCTTTTTGTTTTTCATTTGGGTCTTATTCATGGGGCACTGTTTCCTTGTGTGTAATGTGATTTTGATTGTGAACTCAAGCCCCTTGTAGTGGGTTTATTTGGGGGTTTTTTGAGGCCTGATTTAAAGGTGAGTTTCCCCAGACAGGGTTTATATTCCCTTCCTTCAAGTACATCACAGTGGTGCCAACCCACAACCACTCATCCCATGACCACTCTAAACTAAATTTTCAGGTTGAGACTCTTTGGATCATCCAGGTAGTGTGAACTTGGGCTGAAAACCATGTGTGGACTGGCTTATGGTTATAAATTCTCAGGGAGAATTTTTTCTCCACTCAATGCCAAATTCTTTATAGACAGTTTTCCTGGCTTCGCTGGGGGGACCTTGGGGGTATGTTTAATAATGCAGATGTGGGTCCCTTGGAGTTTTAGCAATAGACTCTGTTAGAATCTCCTCAATAGACAGGCTGTGGCCTTTCAGTGTCCCCTGCCTCCTGGAAGGCTATGAACCCAGAAGCTGATGTTCACCTAAGGTCATCATGGTGAAGGCCAATTTTGATGCATAGGTGCCCATTTGTACTGAGTTATTTTGCCACAGAGAATCCCTTCGTTCTTGCCAGGAGGGCATTTTGACAACGTGATTCTAAAATTAATCTCAAATAAATGAGTGAGAATAGTAGCCAAGGCCTTTTGGGAAAAATAATAGTGAGTCATGATACACACTGTCCCACATTTTGATGGTTAATTGTATGTGTCAACTTGATAATTGTATGTGTCTAAGGGATGCCCAGATAGCTATTACAATATTATTTATGGGAGTGTCTGGTGTTTCTGGAAGACATTAACATTTACGTTTGTAGACCGAGTAAAGAAGATGGCCCTCCCCAATGCATGGAGACATCACCCAATCCATCAAGGGCCTGAATAGAACAAAAAGGTGGAGGAAGGGAGAATTTGCCCTCTGCTTGACTTGGGACGTCCATCTTCTCCTGTCCTCAGACATTAGCATTCCTGGGTCTTGGGCCTTGAGACTCGGACTGGGTTTTACACCATTCCCCCCTCCCCCGCCCCAGTCCTCAGGCCTTTGAACTCAGACTGAACTACACCATCAGCTTTCCTGGTTCTCCAGCTTGAAGGCGGATCCTGGAACTTCTCAGCCTCTATATAATGTGAACCAATTACTATAATAAAGTTGTGCGTGTGATAAAGTCGTGTGTGTGTATGTATATGTATATACACATACATATAGCCTCAGTAATTTTAAATGTATGACACCAGTTCATGTCACAGCTAGTAAGAATCAGTAAGAATGCACAAAATGTCTAGAAACAGACTGTGTAAGAGTAGATTTTCAAATAAATGGAGCTAGAAAAGATTCTTCACCAAATAGCCAAGAGTTAGATAAAGTTAGTCATTTAGAAAAATGGCCAACTAGAGTTCCATCTTATGCCAAAACAGAGTCCAGATGAATCAGAGTGGAATGTAAAAAGTGAAGACATAAAACAACGTTAAAAGTAGAGAACAATATTTACACAAGCTCCAGGTAGGAAAGACATTTGTAAGCATAAAAAGCAAAGGAAAAAAACATTAAAAATATATTTAAACCTCCATTAGTAACAACAACAACAAAAAACATGGTGAATCACAGTAAAAGGCCAAGGCAAACTGGAGAAACCTCTGGAAACGACATGAGATAAATGTTCATGTTCCTTGCCTTTAAAGAACTATTACAAATTCATAAAACAAAGGTTTAAAATGACATGAACAGAAAATTAACACCAAAAGTGCTCAAGAAACTTTTGAAATAAACATTCAAGTTCACTAGTAATCAAAGGAGGGTACATTGAAAGAGCATAGTTTCCAGACTCATCAAGATTTTTTCATTGATAATCCTCAGCCTTGGCGAGCTTTGGGTGGATGAACATTTCCTATCCTGATGGCAAACTGCATTGCCATTTCTGAGGACGATGTATCAAGGGTTCCAAAAGTATTCCAACACTTTGACTTAGCAAGCCCCTAGGTAAATACATGACAATACGATAGTTACTAGCAAAATGGTACAAAACATACAATCAATATCCAAAATAGAAACTGGATAAATATATTATGGTATGTCCAAAGAATATGACACATGATGAATGAAGTATTAAAGATAAGGCTTTGGATAAAGGCAACACAATGGACAAAGATAGTCTTTCAACAAATGGTGCTGGAACAACTGAACAGCCACGTGCAAAAAAAAAAAATTAATTTAAACACAGACCTTCATGGAAACTATCTCAAAATGGATTACAGACTTAAATGTAAAATGCAAGATTATAAAACCCCTAGAAGATAACACAGGAGAAAATCTAGATGACCTGGGGTACAGTGATGACCTTTTGTATAAAACACCAAATCATAATCCATGCAAGAAAGAATCGATAAGCTGGACTTTATTAAAATTAAAAATCTGCTCTGCAAAAAAGAATGTGACGAGAACGAGAAGACAGGTCTCAGACGGAGAAAATATTTGCAAAGATACATCTGATAAAGGACTGTTATCCAAAATATACAAAGGGCTCTTAAAACTCAACAATCAGAAAATGAACAACCTGAATGAAAATGGGGAAAAGACATGAACAGAAACCTCGTCAAAGAAGATAAACGGATGACAGATAAGCATAAAAGATGCTCGACCTCATATGTCATTAGGGAAATGCAAATTACAACAATTATGAGATGAGATACCACTACATACCTGTGAGAATGGCCAAAATCAAAAACACTGACAACACCAAATGCTGGGGAGGATGTGAAACAGCAGGAACTCTTGCTCGTGGCTGACGGGTGCACGGCAAAATGGTACAGCCACTTTGGAAGACAATTTGGAGTTTTCTTTCAGAACTAGACACACTCTTACCGTATCATCCAGCAATCACGCTCCTTGATACTTATCCAAATGAACTGGAAACATATCCACACAGAAGCTGGCACGCAGATGTTTATAGCACATTTATTCATAATTGCCAAAACTTAGAAGCAACCAAGATGTCCTTCAGAAGGTGAGTGGATAAATCAACGGTGGTCCATCCAGACGATGGAATAATATTCAGTACTAAAAAGAAATGAGCTCTCAAGTCATACAAAGACATGCAGGAGTCTTAAATGCACGTTACTAAGTGAAAGAAGTCAATCTGCAAAGGCTACAGACTATGTGATTCCAACTATATGACATTCTGGAAAAGACAAAACTATGGAGACAGTAAAAAAATCAGGGGTTGCCAGGTGATGGAGGGGAATGAATAGATGGAGGATTTTCAGGACAGTGAAATTTCTCCATATGAAACGGTAATGATGGATAGGTGTCCTTGTATATTTGCCCAAATCCATGAATGTCCACCACCAAGAGTGACCTCAGTGTAAACTATGGGCTTTCGGTGATAACGACATGTCAACATAGGTCCATCAGTTGTAACAAATTACCACTCTGGTGGGAGATGGTGAGAGTGGAGGAGGGTTGTAAGTAGAGTGTGGGGGAGGAGGGATATGGCAGATCTCTGTATTTCCTACTCAGTTTTGCAGGGCACCTAAAAGTGCTTTGAAAAATAAAGCTTATTAACTAAAAAAATTTAAAAATAAAGGGAAAAAATCAGGGCTGCAGGGCTATTTAGCCGCAGGGAAACTGCCCATGACGCCCCTTAGCACATACCACACAGTAGATCCCAGTTTTGCATGAGTTCCCACGGGGAAGCTCTTCCCCATCACCTCCTCTGCTGGGTCCCTCTCCTGTGACCCTTTGTGGGCTGCACAATGGCTGCCTTGTTGCTCCCCCGATGGCTCAGAGACCCACAGAGACCGCCGCTTCTCTGTGGCCTTTATCTCTCATCGCTCTGCTCTGGAGCAAGGGTGATACCCACTCCAGATAAAAGCTCAGCAGAAAACGGCCGGTTTCCATTGGCATGGGGAAATCAAACAGCAATTAACCAGACAGGGGTTACTCATCCCTTTACCAGCACGGCTAGTACGTGAAGTCAGCATCATGAGTCCTCCCGGGGGACCGCCTTGCTGGAGGATGGCAATGTGTCCTCGGCTAGAACAAGGGATGGACCACCCACCTCCACTCTGGCCAGTATTTTCTTTCTCTAAGAAGAAAAGCGACAGCAATGGGAAGAAGAGATAATCCACGGTCTTTGCCAGCAAATGGCAATATTAACGGGCTGTGAGCTGTGCTGTGGGTTCAGAAAACTCCTGGGCTTATCAAATAAAATCAGCCTAAATGAATTTACAAAGAGCCATGTGAGACGCCGGGAGTCATCCAGGCTCTTAGCCATCGCTTCCTCCCCGATGCGGACGGTGCTTCATGCAGCAAGAATGTGGTGCGTGTTTTCCCAGCTTCCTTCTCAGGCTGCCACCAAAGGTGGGAGTAGGGCAGCCTCTAGGAAGCACAGACTCCGAAGCTCTCAGCTTTCAGAAATTCCACAAGTTGATCTAGGACATGAATCACGCTTCAGGTTTGGAAAAAGTTGCAGAACCACAGCCGACGGAGGTTCGGGGTCACCCCACCGTGGTGGCAGGCCATGGGGGTGGGCGGGAGCTGTTCTGGAGACTGGCTGGGCTGAGTCCCTATCTGTTCCATCTGGGGGGTGGCAGTGGGAGCTGTCAAGCTATAGACAGTACTTAGTCACAGGTCAGCTTTGCCCAAAACTGGATTCATCCCGTTAACTGTCTCAAACCACAAACATGGCCATTGAGTCCTGGTTCTACAATTCTCTGAGGAGCCTCAAATGATTTCTTGGGGCGTCCTGGAATTCCATGAATAAACCCATTCCTTAAGCAAGCACACAAAAACCCTGTAGTGAATTGTCACTGAAAACTTCTGGAAGGTTAGTGAGAGACCAGGACGGGGGATGGGAGAGTCTCCTTACCAAATAGTCAACCGTGTCCCAGTAATCTAGCTGAGGAGTAAAGTAGCCCTTGTGAGATGAAAGGTCACGTTTTCCTTTTATAAACAGGAAAACTGAGGCCCAAACAGGGGATAGGAACCCTCCCACACAGGTCTCAGAGTATCATACAACACACACTACTCACGTGCATCTAGTCCAGAAATGTTCACTCTTCCATTTACTCCCTAAAGACCTTCCAAAGACATGTATGCATTTTTCAACTTTATAACCAAATGCGCAAGGATTCACATGGAACGAATGTGTCACTGCCACCCCCCACCCTGTGACCTCCCCTCAGCGAGTGTCCCCATCTGGCTCTCTTGAACAGCTGGAGCGCACCCTTCAGGAATATCTTTGGAGAAGGGCATGTTGCCTATAGGAGGATGACTTCCTGTTGCCACCTCACAAGGTTAACAACAGACGGGCATGGAATTTAGGGTCAGGACCTTTATCTTTCAAGTTCACTAGGATGTTGGTGCAGTTGGCGTTTTGTACTGCAGAGAAATCTTGAAACCAACTTGGCTTCTGCTCCTTTGTACGGAAACATTTTTCCCCATCCTGCGAGGATGGAATCATAAGAAGGGGCCTCGAGTCATTCCCAGGAGAAACAAGGAGCAAATCAGCCCAGATTCCCCCCCACCCCAATCTCCCAGGGTCCTGCTTTGGGTCAAAGGCCAGCCTTGGGTCAGATAGCCTTGACTTTGTTCTGCCACTAGTTGGGTCCATGACCTTGAGCAGTCATGTTACCTTTCTAAGGACACTTCACTCCTTTTTAGTAAGGAGGGAATATTTCCTTCCTGTGTCTGTTAGCACAGGCTAGGTTATTCTGAGTAACAAACATCCCCCAATTTCTTCATAGTTTAAAACAACAAGGGAGTGTTTCTCCCTCAGGCTGCATGTACCTCCTGACACTTGCACACAGTGACCAGACACTGGCCCATCACCTGTCCCATGGCAGGAGAAATGACCAACCTTCTCTCTGCCCAGGCATGGAGGGGGCTGGACACTGGTGAGTAGTGGGAATGACCGTCACACCTGTCCAGACATGGTGTGCAAGCAGGCCCCCAGCACCCAGGGTACCAGATGGCGGCCAAGATTCCCTGGCAGAGTCTGCCCCACGGTTAATGTTGGTGGGAAGCTGGAAAAGCCCAGATGACGGGTGATGGTACCTGAGGGCATCCAGGGGGCAGGCGCATTTCCAGAGGGATACCTTGGGAGGGCAGAACACAGAGAGCGAAGCTGGACCAGCCCAGCAGCGGGTCTTCTGGTGACTGCCCGACTGCCGGAGTGAACTCCGTCCACGCATCTCCCTTCAGCCCACGTGGTCAGGGACCCTGCTCTGCTTGGGGATCCCAGGCAGGCACAGCTTTACAAAGGGAGAATGTTCCAACCGGGCAAAAACGGGATCGTCTAATTTTCAAAATCCCTGGTTCCTCTTGATCTTTAAAAATCAGCTTTTTTTAATCTGAAGCTCAAGATGTGACAGAACTCAGGTTGGAGAGTTTGGTTTCCAGTGAAAACTCCAGAATGGAATGTGCATCTCAGCCAACACGGCTGGGGCTGCCGACCCTTCAGGCTCCTGTTCCCTCTCTCTGTCTCTCTCTGCTTGTCTCTCTGTCTCTGTCTCTTACTCTGTGTCTCTGTCTCTGACTCTGTATCTCTGTCTCTCTGTATCTCTCTGTCTCTGTGTCTCTCACTCTGTCTCTGTGTCTCTCACTCTGTCTCTGTGTGTCTATCTCTGTATCTCTCTGTTTCTATCTCTGTCTCTGTGTGTCTATCTCTGTATCTCTCTGTTTCTATCTCTGTCTCTGTGTATCTCTCTGTATCTGTCTCCCTCTCTGTATCTCTGTGTCTCTCTCTGTATCTCTGGGTCTCCCTCTCTGTCTCTGTGTCTCCTTCCCTCCCCCGTCTCTCACTCTGCATCTCTCTCTCTCTGCCTCCCCACCCCTCTCTCAAGCCAGACAACAACAGATGACGTAACTTCGATCCCAGGCAGCCAGCTTGTTGTATCTGAAGAATCCACGTGTTTTAGGTGTTTCAGAATTACACCCTCTTTCTCATGGGAACACATCTGGGGGCTCTCCCTCCCCCTGGAGCAGAGCACCCAGACCCCGACATGACCAACCAGGTGCCCCAGGATCTGCACCCCCTGGAGCCCAGAGACCTCCTTTCTCCTGGAAAACAAGTCTCTTCCCGTCCAGCAGCCCTGCTAACAAGCAGGTCGTGGCCGCTGGCAACAGGACGTTAATGACAATCGCAGACTCGGCCAGAGCGGCCAGCCTGGCGCAGACGGACAGAACCACCTCCGCCTTCCAGGTCACCATATTCGAGCACTGCACTCCAGGTGGGCCTGGTGGGGACACGCGGGCCACTCACCCCCTGCATGGGCCATGACTCCGAGCGGTGGTGCCTGGACCCGTGAGCACGCAGTGGCCATTCCTGTCCACCGGGAGCGCCTTTGGCACAGGAGAAAAGAAAAGCCTACGTGTCCTTATGCAGCGTGAATACAAGTTTCTGGCACTGAATGCGACTTTTTCTAACCAGCGATTCGTCAGAGCCCCACTGGGGCTGTCAGGAACCACCAGCACTTGGGTGTGTGTGGCGTGTTCCCTCGTTAAGAAAGGGTGGGCACATGAGGCTGAGATCAAACGGGATTAAAGGCTAGAAAAGCATCTATTCTGTTTGATCTCAGTTTTGTTTGAATAGGTTTTCAATGCAGAAAAGTCTGAAGATGGAGGGGAGAAAAGAGGGAAAATCATTCCAGATTTTTACCTTTACAGAGGCACAAATAAATCACAGGTGAGATAGGGAAAGGGGGAGAAAGGAGAAGACTCAGTGCTCCGAAGACAGCCTGGGTCCTCGCAGGGCGTGGGCAGGAAGGAGCGTGTTCTGGGGCTGCCCCCACCCTTACCCCCGAGAGAGACCAGCGTGCATGGCTGAGGGGCAGGGATGTCCTGGAAGACGCAGAACAGCAGGACCCACGCTGTGCTGTGTGCAAGTTAGAGGCTGTCTCCCAGCTCCTCCAAGATTACAGATGGAGTTTGGCACCAGGAGAGACCATGGATGAGAATCTAGGCTTCCTTTACAGATGAGGAAACCGAGGCACTCACGGGGAGTGACTGGTACCTGGCCCCGGTTCTGTCCCATTTCCTCATTCTTCGTCTACAACATTCCCTTTAAATCTCAGCCATCTGGGGAAAGGAAAAAGGCCGTGGAACAAGTGTGCAGTTTCTTTCAGCCTCTGAGGTTGAGGCAAGGAGTGGGCAGCACGATGGTCATTCGTAACCGTCTTATTAGTCAGCTCGGCTACTGTAACAAAAACCACTGTCTGGGTGGTTTCAACAACAGACATTTGTTTCTCCTGAGTCAGGAGGCTGGACGTCCGGCATCAGGATGCCTGCAGCTTTGTCTCCTGGTGAGGACTCTCCTCCTGGCTTGTGGACGGCCACCTTCTTCCTGTGTCACTTCTCACTCAAATGGCAGAGAGGGCGAACTCTGGTCTCTCTTCCTCTGCCTATAAGGAAAACAATCTCAGTCTGGGGGCCCCACTCCCATGACCTCAGCTAAATCTCATCACCTTCCAAAGACCCCACCCCCAAATACTATCACCTTGTGGGTTAGGGCTTCAACCTGTGAAATTGGAGGGACACAAACATTCAATCCATAATACCTGGTGCACCTGGACAGAAATGGCCACTGCACAACTCTAGGGGACACAGGTCACATCCCGGTCTGTGGACAGATCCCCGGGGTTGTGCAGTGCACAACTTACACAACCATCCACAGTGAACCTGAGCCTGGCATCCACCAGTCACTTTGAGCTACCCTGCATTTGGGGTTCTCCCCCTGCTAGTGGGGCCTCCTTTAACAGGTGATGCATTAGAATGTTAAAGCAGGGAAGAGGCTACAACCCAGGTACATGAGCCCAGGAGCCCTGGAGAAGACAAACCTGTCCCAGGAACATGGGCCTGGGACGACTTCACCCCCCCTGAGGTCCATTATCCAATTTTGTCCTCTCCTCAAGGCCATCAGGTACACATTGCTGTCCTCGAGTTACAGGTGGGTAGCACTGGGGCTGTGAGGCCAGACCATGGTTAGACCCTTGAATCCAAAACTCCAGGCATATCTGGCTCCAAAGCCAAAAAGCAGCCCTGGGCCCTGCAGCCTTTGTCAGCTGAGAGGTGCCCAGGAAGCAGGAGCACGTCATAGTCAAGCGATGGACCACTGGGTGGCCATACATGAGCCAATGTCACTCCGTGAGGCCCCTGAGCGCCATACCATCTGCCGCATGCAATGCAAACCTGGTAAGTCACAGGGGCTGGCTCTCAGCTAGTGTCTTCCATGGGCGGGGACGGAGCTGGACATTTTATGCCCATCAGCTCATTAAGCCTTGTATCGGCAAGCGTCAAGCAGAGAAACAGAGTAGCAGGAGATGGGGATGGATTTACCTCCACGTGTTGGCTCATGGGCCTGGGGTGCTGGCTGGGCAAGTGGGAAACCCACAGGGCAGGCTGCTGGGGGCGGGCTGGATGCTCTGGGGCAGGGTCTTGGCCCCTCAGGGAAGCCTCCACTCTGCTCTGGTTGAGTCCTGCCCTCCCCTCCTGGATTATTGAGGAGAGTCGCCCTCCTCCAAGTCAACACACCCACCAAACACCTAGGCTACCGTGTGATCGACTCACTGGGCTCCAGCACCTCCTCAAGTGGACTCAGGAATCGTGATCCTGATGTTACCTGCAGTTGATGGATGGTGGCACGGAGACCCAGAGAGGACCCGCAGCTCGGCCAAGGTCAAGTGGCCAGCCCGTGGCCACAGGGGGATGGGAGGCTGGGCGCCACCTCCGCCTGCTCCACCTCCCCTGCAGCTCTCGGGAGGCCCCACTTAGGTCCAGGTCCCCAGGAGTCCCCACGCTGTGCCCTCCAGGGGGACAGGCCGCTCACCAGGTCCTCCATACAAAGGCAGCCGAGACAGATACATGCCAGTCCTCAGGAACCTCTGTGCTGGGCACCCGGCGGGCTCTGGACAGGTCATTCATTCACAGGCAGGAGGTGAGGTGCCCCAAGATGCGTGACAACGGGGACCTGACTGGCGGCGCTGAGGAAAGGCTTCTTGGAAAGTGACATATAAGCCGAGTTCAGGATGACAAGAAAGAGTTAAACAGGCTACCGGTGGAGGAGAGCCGGGTGCCTGCTCTCACCCCGGAGCCTGCAGTGTTCCGGCAGGAGCACGGCCTCCCGTGTATGAGTGTATGTTACTAGACTGGGGGGCAGTGGGGCTTCAGACGTGAGTCCTGGGCAGCATTCAGTGGCCGAGGGCAGAGCACCGATGAATTGATCCATCGGACCCGTCCTTCCTGGGTGCGTTGGCTGGGGGCAGGGTGGAGCCCTCGCAGGAAGACAGAGGGGTGATGGCTCCTGGGGTCCTGCACGGAGCACCCACTGAGATGGGCCTCGCCCGTGTTTCCCCCGACCGCCCACCCCACGTCCACGGCAGGCGCTCCTCGGGACTCCCTGGGGCCATGCTGGGCTACCGGAGGATTAAAACCAGGTCTGGAGCTCCTCCGGCTTCCTCCATGCCCTGCCATCCCTCCAGCCCTCGCAGGGGACCCCCGTGATCTAGCAAATGAGGTCTCTGGGGCCACCACCTGGCTGGACTAGACGGGTGACACCTTCAAGCCTCCTGTGGAGGAGGAGACGTCGCTCTGTGTCCAGTCCTGCGTGGGAAGTGTCCTTTTTAAGTGCTGCCCAGGGATGGGGCGGGGTTCAGCCCCACACACGTGCAGGCACGTACCCAGGCTCCAGCAGCAAAGGATGCCCCGGGTCAAGGGTCCTCATACCTAACACCTGCCCCGACCACGAAATTATCCCAACATCAGCATTTGGCCTGGAGGATGGCCCCAGAGAGCAGTACGCATGGCAGACCCTGCTGTGTGGGCCCATGTGGGCCCCCCCCACCCTTACCAGCCCTCCAGGGAGAGACCTGGGGACGCCCGGAGGGACTGGAGCGGGGCACAGCTGGCATGACCCCGAGCACAGCACATGTGAGCCTGGCGCTCAGGAGATGCTTCTTGTATATTTGCTGAAGGCAAGATTGAGTCCTCACAGGGGCTCCTGCCAGGCCTCTTCACTGATCCAGTCATTCTACACGCGTTGATGGAGCGCATTTTACATGTTAAATTATGCTGAGCCCTAGGGAAACCAGCCTAAAAAGAGAGAGATGGACAGACAGAGGAAGGAAGGAAGGAAGGAAGGAAAGAGGCAGGGAGGGAGGGAAGGAGGGAGGGAGGAAGGGAGGGAAAGAGGAAGGGAGGGAGGGAGGGAAGGAGGGAGGGAGGAAGGGAGGGAGAGAGGGAGGAGGGAGGGAGGGAAGGAGGGAGGGAGGAAGGGAGGGAGAGAGGGAGGGAGGGAGAGACAGAGGGAGGGAGGGAGGGAGGGACAGAGGGAGGGAGGAAGGGAGGGAGGGAAGGAGGGAGGGAGGAAGGGAGGGAGAGAGGGAAGGAGGGAGGGAGGGAAGGAGGGAGGGAGGGAAGGAGGGAGGGAGAAAGGGAGGGAGAGAGGGTGGAGGGAGGGAGGGAAGGAGGGAGGGAGAAAGGGAGGGAGAGAGGAAGGGAGGGAGGGAGGAAGGGAGGGAGAGAGGGAAGGAGGGAGGGAGGGAAGGAGGGAGGGAGGAAGGGAGGGAGAGAGGGAGGAGGGAGAGTCCCTGCCCAAGATTCCCGCTCCCCGAGGCTTGAGGATGGAGGACAGGAGTGCGTGGGAGACGCCGGCAGGTTATCACAGTTGGGTCTGCCCGAGTTATTCATCCAACAGGGACCAGCGGCCCGCTGTGCTCCAGACGTGCCTGGAGGGTGGGGCCTGAGCTTGGCAGCGGACGGGCAGAAAGCAAGCGGTGACCACAAGGCCGACGCGGATTAGCACAGAGGAAAAGCAGGATTGCAGGGTGAGGGTCTCGGAGGGTGCTGCCCAGTAAGAAGGGGCCCGCCAGGTGACGGGGGGAGGGGGCACAGGTCCAGGGGGCTGTACGGAGGACGAAGACAAGGCGGCTTGACTTGAACGTGGACGTTCGCCCACAGCCAGGCCTTTCCCGGCCCTGAGAGCAGACAGAAAGTGACCCATTTCTTTCCTGAGAAGGCCAGCCCCCGGCAGAGGTGGCCCCGGGTGGACTTCAGACTGTCGGGAGAGGCTTCCAGAACCAGGCGGCCAGCTGGCCCGGTGCCTCACCCAGCACTGTCCACTGGGGGTGTCAATGTCCCCCATCAGAGAACCCTGAGGCCCGGGCCTGGGAACCCGAGGGGCCTGGTGGCTGGGCGGGAGGGGGCCGGCGAGGCCAGAGGGCAGAGGATGTTTGCACAGTGAGTCAGAGCAGATGTGGGGCTCTCGTTACACACTGGTCCACGGAGGCTGGAGTCGAGGCCTCACACGGCCGACGCCTCTGCTCCCTCCCGCCAGAGGGGCCCTGGATGGGGGCAGGGCGGCGGCCACAGACAAAGGCGGGGACGCACAGCCCGTGGCCAAGGGCCAGTTTAAATTAGTGAACATCTGAAATGAAGGAAGTTTTGTTTTGTTCTAAGAACCCAAGTGTGTTGGAACAGTCGGCCACAGATTAGCGGCCGGGGAACACCGCCAGCCCGGCGTCTTACGGAGCCTGATTGAGGAACAGATATAAATACCTCGTTTTCAGAGCCTGGATCTTTCAGCGGGTGACGGGACACAATTACAGGGACCCAAACGCAGCCCCCTTTGGGTCAGCTCCCTGCCACTCAGGGTCCCCAGCGGTTCTGCAGTGGCTGCAAGCCCAGGGCTCGTTATCCCGTGGGCACACGTGCCATGGAGCGGGCTCTGCTGAGGGCTCAGGATGAAGCATCTAGAGCATCAGGAACCTCACCAGTGACCCGCCCACCGCTTGCCCCCACATTGGAAAAAAAACCCACTCAGAAATTCTCCTGTGGCTAACTCATTCCAGAAGCCACCAGACTGAATACTGCTACTGTAAATAGATTTCTTCATTATCCTGGGGCATCTTTTGGCCAAAAGACTAAGGAAAAAACCAGGAAAGACTCAGTAAGTGTCTGGGCCCCCGGCAGGGGTGGAGGAAGTGGGCAGAGGGAGGTTGGGAAGACAGCATGTTCTCGCCGAGGACGTAATCTGTGCAGTTTATGAAAGCGCTCGCTCGGCTAGAGGCTCTGGGCTGTGCATCTGTGAGAACCAAGGCGGGAAGAGGCACAGCTTAACCACCCAGGAGGGGTAGAGTGGGCGGCGTTTCACCATGGTACCCGGGATTTAGTTTATAGAGGTAACCAAGGGAGGACGCGGGTGATCGATGGCATCCAAGAAGAGTCCACCACTTACAGTTTTCAAGGGGAGGAGCCATGCCGGGCCATGCAGGGCCACACGGGGAAGCACCAGGGTCGGCCGGAGCCTAGGAGGGAGGGGGAGCTTGGCCCAGAAGCTCCACTGTGGTTTCTGAGGTTAGGGCCTGGAGAGGCAGGCTCAGCACTGGTGGGTTTGAGTCACTCCAGTGAGCCCTGGGCCATCAGGTACCTCTGGCTCTCGACTACCTGGCAGGAGATTTAGGGCTGGGGATCCTGGCTTGTGTAGGAGTTAGAGAGGCAGGTGGTCGGGGTGGGCTCTGGACCATTGGTCTGCATGTGAAAGGGCTGTTTGCAGGGAGTGGTTTGCTGTCTCCAGGAATTTGCTCCCCTCTGGGGAGGGACAGACTCACCGAAAATCCCCCAAAATGTCAAAGCATCATAAGATCCAGAAATTTTTCAACGTGACTGATACAAGCCGATGGACGCTTCTCTGTTCTGGGGTTTGCACTCTCTTCCAGAGCACTCAACACGGCGGGCCACTCCCGGTCCTTGGAATGGCCTCCTCCACTGGAGCTCCAGGGCTGCTTCTGCTCCGGGAGTCTCCTTGGACTCCCTCAGGGCCTGGTCTTGGGTGGTCTTCTGCTTTCACCACCACCCCGTGACCTCCAGAGGGCATGCACAGGTGCTGGGTCCCCATCTCCACCTGCTTCAAGCCCCTCTCCTGAGCTCCGCACCTGCAGACCCACCTGCCCCGCCTTTCACTGACCTTGGCCAGGCCCCCAATCTTTTCTCCCACGTTGTGTTCTCCCGTGGGCTCTACCTCCGTGAACGGACCCTCTGTCTTCGTCACCCAGGCTCCTCACTGTGCTGTTCATTGTGTCTGTTAGTCCCTCTCCTACCCCTAACACCCCAGAAACTTAGGGAGTGCCTGGTATCCCCAAAGTGGGCGAAAACCACCTGGTAGAAGAGACTGAAGGCAACTCCAAGGCCCTCGGGGCCTGTGCTGGGTTGGGGTCTCTTCCCCAGGAAGGCCCACCCTGGCAGCTCAGCTCTCTCTCCCCCTTGGAAGCACAGCAGTCAGAGAGAGCAGATTGTCTGAGCCCCCATTTTACAGAGTGGAAAACCGAGGTCCAGAAAGAGGAGGCCGCTTGGGAAGAGCTGGTTAATGGGTGGAGGGACCAGGCCTGGGACTCAGCCCTAAGAGTCCTGCTGTGGTGTTTTCTCGACTCACTGCTGGGCCCAGCGAGGCCCCAGGCATAGCAGCAAGGCCAGTGTGGCCAGAGCAGCCTGTGGGCCGGGTATAGGGTCAGAGGTCGGGGCAGGATCACAGCCAGTACCCTCGCTGGGGCTTCCTTCTCAGGGAAGGGTGGTGACCAAGAAGAGGGAAGTTTATCGGGCACCCACTGTGCGTACTCATTTGCTCCCACTGAAGCACAGAGTACAGCCTCAGGGCGGGGATGAGGAAATGGGCTCAGGGATCCCACAGCACCACTGGAGTCCTGGGGACAGTGCCCCTGAATGTCTGCGCAGTGCAGGACCGCTCGGGGACGGGTGGCCACGAGGCCAGGCTTTGGGTGGCAGTAGAAGCCCAGGAGGGACACAGCGTCCGCCTGGGTGCCTGCGCCTGAGCCCTCCCACCCTGGGCGCGGGCATTGTCCTGGGTCTCTGTGTGGGGTGACACCATCAAGAGGCGTTCTCTGCTTTGCAATGCCAAGGGCGTCCAAGGTCGGGAGGAAACGTGCCCACCCTACAGGGCCAGCTGCGGAATTTGCAGGGCTCAGTGCAAGCGTAAAGGTGGGGGCCCGTGTTCCGCAAGTGGGAACGATTTCAAGGCGGCAACAGCAGAGAAGAGCCAAGGGCAGGGCCCTCTCAGCTCAGCCCGGGGAGCGGCCCGGTGCCGTCTCGGGAGAGGGGGCTTTCACCAGGAGGGGTGAGCAGGACGGGTGGTCCCAGCCGAGGGGCCAGCAGGAGGTGGGCTCTGCCCCAAGCCCAGCGTGCACAGGTGAGGGGTGTGCAGAAAAAGTGACGGAGGCCGGAGCCTGGTGGGACCCCTAGGTGGCTTTTAAGCGGGAATGGAAAACACTAGAGTCTTGTTTGGGGGAGAATAGGCCAGCGAGGTGGGGGGCAGGGTCTTGGTGGCTCTCCATCCCCTGGGCTACGCCATCCAAGCGAACCCCACCTCCCGCCCACCTCACCGGCTCCAGGGGCCCCGTTCTCGATTGCAGTAGCTTGGTGGGGAGGACCTGCAGCTCAGCGTACCCGTAAAAGAGGGGGGCACCAAAACTGGGGGTCCTGACCTGATGGCGAGCGTTTGGGACCAACCCCCAGAAAAATGTCACATGCATCAATGTACCCACACCACGCGGCTCTCAGGCCCTCTTGAAGCCCACCCTGCACCCTGCGACCCCACGGGCTGCTCCTGGCCATCTCATCAGCTTCAGGCCCCCAGGAAGGAGCCAGGGCCCTACAGGTGGCGTGTGGCCTGGCGTGCTGACCTCCTGGCCCCTCAGTTCCCAGAGGAGCTGCACATCCCAGGGGGCCCACGTGGGAAGCAGGGCCACGGCCCCTCAGGAGTCACCACATGTGGCCTCTTGGGTTCTCAGTGAGGTGCGGCTCCCACATCTAGCTCTAGCCCAGGTCAGCGCCTCCACGGCAGGCCCCTCACAGCCCCTTCTCCCCAGCGGTGACCAGGGGGCACACTCCCCTGGAGCTTGGGTGAACGCGCTCACCCGGGGCCAGGCCAGGTGGCATGCCTCTGCCCCCCAGGCTCCGCTCAGCTCACTGTCTATCCGCTCCAGCCCCATCACCTTCTTCCTAGAGGTCGGGAAGACAGGTCAGAGGTGGACGGCGCCTCTAGGGCCAGGCGTGGCCATGGTCCAGAATCAGCTTTTGGAGTCCCCAGGGCAGCACCGGGCAGGGTTCCAGCTGGATGTGGATTCTGTCTGCCTTTGCTGCCCGGGACAAGGCCAGCCGTGCACCCCGGGCAAAGGGGGAGAGGCCCCAAGTGGCAACAGGGGTCCACAAGCAGGAGACGCAGGGTGGTCTCGGGCTTGAAGTGGGGAGGATACCACTGAGACCCACAGGCCAGGCAGGCCCCACCCCACCACTCCAGAGCTCTGGTCCCAGCAGCATGCCCTCTCCCAGTGCCCTGTCCTCTCCTGGTCATGGGATGCTGAGGACACCACCTCAGAGGGTAATTGTGGGGTTGAAAGATAAAGCCTGTGCATCTCCCAACCCGTGGGAGCCTTTAGTTGGTGTTTAGAAGAGATCTAGTGCTTTCTATGCTTCTGTGCTCCCTTGTACTGTCTGCTTGAAAACAGTTATCACACCTGTTGTCATTGTTTGCCCAGCTATGTCCCCACCAGACATTCGGCTTCGGAGAATAGGGTCGTACGGTTTCATTTGTATTTCCCCAGCGCCTGATAAGGTCTGAGTGTGTGCTAGTCACTCTGAGGGTATTTACTGAACAAACGAATGAATCAAATGGAAGGGAACCAGTTCTGCGCCAAGCACTCAATTTCTGTCTCACCTCTGCTCCCCCTAAACGCTGTCCCATAATGGCTTCCTTACTCCTGCTGGTCCTACTACACAAGACATCATGAGGGTCTCAGCAGTCCACCCCCATCCCCCAAAACTGTTCCCCGGCCCCCACCAAGGGTGACCACTGCCCTACCTTCAGAGGGATAAAATGTGCTTGTTTTGAACTACAAATAAACGGAATCACACAACAAGTGTTTGTTTTTATTTCTGCCTAAAGTTCTTTCCCTCTGCATTCTACTTGAGAGTTTCGACCAAATCGGTCCACGTGGCAATAGTTGTTCATCCACGTTGCTGCACAGTATTCTCTTATGGCATGTGGCCATCCACTGACCTATCCTATTTTGATGGACGTGGGTTTTTCTACCTTGAAGGCATTACAAAACAGCTAGGACGGACATCCTTGCACACGTGTTTGCTTGCGCCTGTGTACGCATTTCCGCTGGGCATGTACCAAGAAGCAGAACTGCTAAGTCGCCAGGTTTGCATGTTTTCACGTGTGTGCGTTCCAGTTGTTCCACATTCTCATCAACACATGGTTTGTCGGTTGTTTTTAATTTGAGCCATTTTGGCAGGTATGTGATAGTGGTTTTTAAAAAAATAATTTATTGAGTGAAATGCACACACCATAAAATTAACTATTTTACAGTGAACAGTTCCATGGCATGTAGTACATCTACAATGTCGTGCTACCACCACCTCTGTCTAGTTCCCAAACGTCTCCATCACTCCAAAGTAAAACCCCTCAACTCTTAAGCCATTTCTTCCCATCCTCCCTCCCCCCTGGCACGCACCAATCTGCATTCTGTCCCTATAGATTATCTATTCTAGAGAGCTCATAGAAACAAAATCACACAATGTGTGACCTGTGGAGTCTGGTGCCTTTCAATTAACATACCATTTTTCAGATTCACCCATGTGGTCGCATGTATCAGTACTTCATTCCTTTTTTATGGCTGAATAATATTCCATTGTATGGATGGACCACAATGATTTTCATTGTGATTTTAACCTGCATCTTCCTGATTACTCGTGAGGTGAAGCACTTTTTCAGAGGTTTGTCAGCCCTCTGAAGAACCTCTTTTCTCAAGTTCTTGTTGAAGTCTCTTGCCCACTTTTCAATTGGGATTTGGATCTTTTTCTTACAGATTTGCCAGAGGTTTTATATATTCTGAATTCATGTCCTGTATCAATTTTACGTGTTGTAAATATCTTCTTGCACTTTGAGGTTTGCATTTAATTCGTACACCTGTTCCTCACCCATTCTTTCTGCTTCAAGTCCATGATTGTAGTGTTCAGGCTCAGAGCTGGCTATGGGCCGTCAGGTCAGTCATGACCACACCCCTGCCCTGGATTCTATGCAGAGTCTTAGAGAAGAGACTCATCCCCGGCTTCCCTGCCCGCCCTGGTCGGCTGGAGGGGCGTCCCAGAGAGGCTTCTCTAGAGCTCATCTCCTTGATTTCCTGCAGCTACCTGACCACAGACACCCCCAAACCCCAAGCCCACTGCCAGGGGGAGGGCCCAGAGGACCCCATCAATTCAATGCCGTTGAACAAATCTTTTATCCACACCTGCTCTGTGTCAAGGATGGAAGTCAACCCCAAGTCTGCACAGATGGCTCAGGGTCCGGTGGTGAGGTGCACTGGGATGAGGAAGGGGAGGGGATGTTGCTGAAGCTGGAGAGGGGCACACAGCCAAGCTCAGGGTGTTCTGGACCATCCCCCTCTCACCCCAACCCCCAGCATTAGCTGGGAGCATCCAAGTTGACGCGTCTGTGAAAGAGAGAGCCAGCGCACAGGGAAGGACGTGGGGTCCCCAGGGCCTTGCCTTTGACCAGCAGCTCACGCAGGGGTGTGGAAGGGCGGAGGGAGATCCTTCATACACACCACTCATCCTGGGAACCTCCGGGAGGACGGGAACTACGTGGGTGGATGTGGTCGGCTGATAATGGCCCCAAATATCCCACGTCCTAGCGGCTAGAGCCTGTGAATGTCACCTTATACCGCAAAAGGAATGCTGCAAATCCGATCAGGGATGTTGAGATGGGAGATTACTTGGATTGTCCAGGTGGGCCTAGTGTCATCACAAGAGTCCTTGTAAGAGGGAGGCAGGAGGCCAGAGGAGAAGACGCAGGCCAGAAGCAGAGGTCGGACAGATGTGTTTAAAGATGTAGGAGGGGCCCTGAGCCGAAGAAGGTGGGAAAGGCAAGGGAACAATTGTCCCCGGAGCCTCCAGAAGGAACCAACCCTCTGGACCATCTTGATCTTAGCTCAGTGAGACTGATTTTCTACCTCCGGCCTCCAGGACCATGAGCAGGTAAATGTGTGTTATTTTAAGCTCCTCGGGTTGTCATCTGTTACAGCAGCCGCAGGGGGAAAATGAGACAGGACTGGAGTTGAGGGGCTGCGGGGAAGGTGCTCAGGATAGCATCCGGGTTTAGACACCCGGATGTAGGAGGGGCATCTTAATGGGCTCCCCGGACCACATGCGAGAGAGCCCAGCTAGACACTGGGGCAAGTAGCAGAAACGACGCTCTCGCCTAGACTCTCGGGGACTCTTTGGCCGTGATCCCAAGTAGCATGATGTCTAAAATCATTCCCCTGCCAGTCACATCACAGGGCTTGGAATCTAGGTGAACAGAGGCTCAAGAACCCCAGTACTTAAGGAACTGCCACCCGCTCGTGCAGAAAAGAATAATCCCACCGGCAGCACCTGAAACAACAGCTCCCGCTCCCTGGGCATCGGGTCCAGTTACGAGCGTCGTGTGGGCTCCTAGCAACCCCTCTCACAGGCCTTGCTGCTCCGTCTTACAGGTGAACCCCAACCTCACTTAGAGGATGTATTTCTTTTTTTTTTTTAATTTTATTGAAGTATAGTTGATTTACAATGTTGTGTTAGTTTCTGCTGTACCGCAAAGTGACTCAGTTATACATATATATATACTTTTTCATATTCTTTTCCATGATGGTTTATGACAGGATATTGAATATAGTTCCCTGTGCTCTACAGTAGGACCTTGTTGTTTATCCATCCTATATATACTAGCTTTTTCATCTGTTAATCCCAAACTCCCAATCCTTCCTTCCTGAGGATGTATTTCTCGTTCCAAAACCATTGCCTTTAACTCTGATGCTTTACTGTAGTTCTAATCCCCTAGAGCCTCTATGCTTTTAAGTAAAACAAAACCACAAACACTAATTTGGGCGACACTAATTCTGCTTTTGCAAACCTTGGGCCTTTTCTGAACAAACCATTTCCTCACGGGCAATTCATGTCATCAGCACCACCGCCAAACAGCCTTTGGAAAGTCTGAGAAAACACGGACACTCTCTCACAGCCTCTCTTGACTCTTTGCACAGAAGCAAACAGTTCTTTGCTGTTCTGCTGCCTGGTCCTTTAAGGATCTCCAGGAGACAATTTCCAATAACCGACACATACCTTTCCAAAGTCCGCAACGTGCACTCCAAGCCAGAAGACTGCATTTACACTAGCCCATTTATTAAGACGTCTCCCAAAGCCAGACTGGCCGATCTAATTAATTCAAGGGAGTGGTGAGCATCTATCCACCGGCATCCACTGGCATCCACCCCTCCATCCAGCCTCTCTGAGTGCTGGCCTCCATCCTAAGTGTTGTGGAGGCCGAGGCCACAGAGCTCGTCCACTGCAGTGAAAGCAGCCAGGAGGAGACTGGTCCACGAGGCAGGCATGGCCCAGGGCTCCTCTCGGGGTGGCCCCCACCTGCTAAGTGTGTTGACTACCCCAAAGGGATAGGCACCACAGCCTGAACGCTAATACCTTCCGGGGCTCCTGGGCCCCGCCCACCAGGTCAGAATGAGGAGTCAGGGGGGATCCAGGGTCACCCCGGGAGACACCCGGCATCCTAGCTCTCTCCTCAGCATCCCTTTGTCCCTGGTGCATCCCTGCCCCATCTGCAGCCTCACGGTGCTCAGTTTACGGACTGCCAGGTGTGGGAACGTTATCAATCAGTAACATTTTTTAAAAAATCAGAACCTAGCAGCAGCCAACTTTTAAACATGATTTAATGTCACCTCTATCTCATGACAATAGAATAAAGGACACTGCTGAACATGGAGTAAACAGAGCTTTAGGAAAAAAAGCTGTCCTTGTTTAGTTTGCTCACCGTGGACCTGTGGAAATGTCACCCACATTTGGGACACATGGGCTGGGAGGCTCTAAGCGCCTGACAGCTCCTGACACTAAGTTGCCGGAAATCCAGGTCAGGCTGATTTCACAGACAGGTGTCCTTGTCCATCTTCTCGACCTGCAGAAGCTCTCAGAGGACCACGATATGGTATCCTGTCATTCTGAGTCTCGCTTCTCACTGCTAAAGGCGATTTGTTGCACAAACACGCGTACGTGCGGGCTCTGGGCAGGATGCTGAGTGCCGCCAGCACCGGCCATCATCCTGACCGAAGGGCTCCTTCATTCCTCTTGCCTCTTTCATTAATTGTCTACTTCTAATTTTCTTTTTGTCTTTTGGAAAATGTGATTTGTCACCTTCAGGGAGGTCTTTACTTACAGACTCTCATTTCACTTTCGGTGAGCGTCTTCCCTGTTTGTCACTCACCTTTCATTCTAAAAACATGGGTATCTCGGTGACCTTGACGTGCACCTAGACAGTGACACTGTGACGGTCACCCGAGCGATGCTTCTGTTCCTCAGTCATCTTTGTCTTTCCTCCTGAATTTTCTTTGAATGAATAATGTCCTCCAGATTGTTGTTTGTTCATTTTGTTTTGTCTTTTGCCAAAATGCTTTACGAATTTCCTACATCCTAACGTTTCACAAGTAAACTTTTTTCTTGAAAAGCGTGCAATCCTTTGTTAAGCCTTCAAGCAGTCGACAACCTCTGTGCCTGTGTAAGAATCTGGCACGGAATCAACAGATGTATTAAAGCACATTAGTCTGGTGACAATTGACTCTGTTACTTTAGGGTAGCTGTTTAAAATATCAACCTCAACTGATCAGAGTCAGCTTTGGTTTCTAAACGTGACCTTTATTTAGGGTTCCACCAAAGAAAATAGCCATAGATTGAATATTTGGACTCAGTAGCTACAAACAAGACTTTTGGGGGCTTCCCTGGTGGCGCAGTGGTTGAGAATCTGCCTGCTAATGCAGGGGACACGGGTTCGAGCCCTGGTCTGGGAAGATCCCACATGCTGCAGAGCACCTAGGCCCGTGAGCCACAACTACTGAGCCTGTGCGTCTGGAGCCTGTGCTCCGCAACAAGAGAGGCCACAATAGTGAGAGGCCCGCGCACCGCGATGAAGGGTGGCCCCCACTTGCCGCAACTAGAGAAAGCCCTCGCACAGAAACGAAGACCCAACACAGCCAAAAATAAAAAATAAATTAAAATAAATTTTAAAAAAAAGAAAGAAAAAAGACAGTTCGAGTACATTTTTTTTAAAAAAAAGACTTTTGGAGTGTGTGTGTGTGTGTGTGTGTGTGTATGTGTGTGTGTGTGTTTACATTTATTTATTTAAATATCAATCAAGCAGACTAAACCCACTCCTTGGGCTTAGGGTTGGCTGGGGTGACCCCGTGCTCTAGGGAGCTAATAATGTCACAGAATTTAAGGAAATGCCTGATTTTGGAAACAGTCTGTCCAGGGCCACCAAGATCCTGGTGCTTGTCCCATCCTCACTCAATTCCTTGACATGAAGTGGAGGTGGATTAGTGCCCACCCCATATCAATCCCAAGACAAAGGTCCTGCAACCCAGCCCCCCAGATATCTGGAGGTAAATGGAGAAGAAGAGTATCTCTGAGGGCCAGGAAAGCTAGCTCAGGCACCACGTAGCTCCCAAGACCACAGCCGTGGCCTGTGGGAGCTGTCAGGGCTGACCCCGCAATCCTCTGGCCAGATCCTTCATGAGCCTCAGGACGCCGAGGCCCAGGAGAGGGCTCTGGTTGAGGTTACTTGGTGATGCTGAGGTCACACTGCCTGGGCCACAGCACGGGGCCCTGACCCCTGCCCAGAGCTGTTTCCTCTGCACCATAGACGTTTGACTCAAGGGGCTGCTTAGGGTGTGTGGGACGCAGTGTAATCAGGAAAGGGCCTGGCCCGACTGGGGCGGGGGCTGCTCAGAGCTGCCCTGCCTGGACAGGAGGTGGAAACAGCTTCTGAAGCCACATTCCAGGCAAGAAGACTTCCACGGGGATGTGTCGGTGGTAAGGAGGACAGGTGTGGAAGGAGGGAAGTCAGTGCAAAACCTGCTAATGGAGAGAAAAGGGAAGTGTAAGGGGCACCTGAACTTACCAACTCCCCCAGCTGGGACCTAACCCAGGTCAGTCCAGATCTGCCATGGGTTGAGACTCATAAAGATGCCACAGTTCAGACAGCTGCGACCAAAACTATCAGCGGCCTCACTTATTTGGTGATGACTACAAAATCCTTGATCTTAAAAGTTGTGCTAGTGTTTCCTTTGATGTTTTTTAGTAGAATCCAGCAGGAGGTTCCTGAAAATCTATTCTTTTACATCTTTTGATAGAGGGGATGGGGAGAGGGAGGAAAGAAGGAAGGAAGGAAGGAAGGAAAGAAGGAAGGAAGGGAGAGAGGGAAGGAGGGAGGGAAGGAGGGAGGGAAGGAGGAAGGGGAGAGAAATAAAGACTATTACTCCATCTCCATCTCACTGGCCAATAACCAGGAGGCCACGTGCATCTAGCTGGAAGTGGCAGATTATCTTTTCCAAAGGTGGAGACAACAACACCTTCTTTCCCACACACTCTTCTACAATGTGACCTTACTACCGTCTATCAAGAGATGTGGTCTACATCCCTTCCCCGTGGACTTGTCACTGCTTTGACCAACAGAGTATGGAGAGTGAGGCAAGTGACCCTGAAGCCTGGGTCACAGGACCCTGCCCCTCTGCTGTTCTGCTGGGACACTCACTCCTGGAGCCCTGAGCCCCCAGGTGAGACATCCGACCACCCTGAGGTGGCTATGCTCTGAGGAAGCCCAGGGCATGGGACCTGTTCCATGGAGGTTAGGAGGTCTATGTGGATGGGGAGGGGGACCCCTCAGACCAGGATCTAGAGCCATTGTCCATGACTTTTAAACTCTGCGTGCAAACCTGAGTGTTACCTTAAACCTTTTTTTTTTTTTTGATGATATGTATTTTAAAATGTTTTAAATACACTCACAAGTCCTAAGTGCACGGATCAATGAAATTACTCAAACTGAACACAGTTCTGTTTGCGGCACCTGTGTCAACAAAGAGATATTGTCAGACCCCAGAGACGCCCCCATTGGTTCCTTTCCTGTCACTACACCTAGGATAACCACTGCTGTGATGATATAACTTAGATGATATAAACTTAGATGATATAAAATACAAAAGTAGTGAAAGTAAAGAAAATAATGGTGTGTTTACTTTTTTGTATTAGATTTTTTTCATTTCTCACGTTGTTTGTGAATTTAAAGTTGCATAAATTTGTATATCGTTCATTGGCATTGCTGTACTGGATTTCATTTTATGAATGTCAATTAATTTAATCAGTCTACTGTTACCAAAGAGTGATTCTAGAGAAATGGAATTTAAGGAAGAGTTTTAGTTTGGTTCTTGGGCCAATCCATTTTGCATGTGAAAAAGAAACAACTTGGGGTTCAGAGGTCTGAGAGTTATGAGCTGAACTGCATCCCAAATCATTATTAGTGTATTAGTGTACAGAAACGCAACAGTTTGGGTGTCTTAATTTTGTACCCTGTAACTCTACTGAATTCAGTTGTTAGTTACAATGTAGTTCCAAGGCATCTTTAGGACTCTATATATAGTATCATGATGTCTGCAGACAGCTACAGTTTTACTTCTTCCTTTCCAAGTTGGATGCCTTTCCTTTTCTTTTCTTGTCTGATTGCTGTGGCTATGACATCAATGCTAATTTGAATAAAATTGGTGAAAGTGGACATCCTAGTCTTATTCCTGATCACAGAGAAATGCTTTCATCTTTTCATCATTGAGTATAAGGTTAGTGTGGTCTTATCAGAGGTGGCTTTTATTATGTTCAGATATATTCCCTCAATACCCACTTTGCTGAAAGCTTTTACAACGAATCCATGTTAAATTTTTTCAAAAGCTTTTCCTTCAGTGCTTGAAACTTTCTACTCACTGAGTTTCACCACCTAAGACTTCCCCACTGAGGGGATTCCACATTTGTTTATTTATCCACTTTCCTGCTGATGTGCCTGCCACTTGTTTTCTTTGAAAAAATAACAAACATCTGGGACTTCCCGGCGGTCCAGTGGTTGAGACCTCACCCTTCCACCGCAGGGGGCTTGGGTTCTATCCCTGGTCAGGGAACTAAGACCCTACATGCCTCACGGCATGGCCAACAAATAATAATAATAAAAAATAAAAATCTTCATTGAGGTATCATTCCCATACCATACAAATCACTCATTTAAAATGCCCAGTTCAGTGGGTTTTAGTGTAGTGACAGATGTGTGCAACCATCACCACAGTCAATATCATACTGTTTTCATCACCTCAAAAAAGAAGCCCTGTACCCTTTAGCTATCGTCCCCAGTACCACAGCCCCCCTGCCCTAAGCAACTACTAACCTACTTTCTGTCTCTATGGACTTCCCCATTCTGGATGTTCTCATAAATGGAATCACATAATATATGACTTTTGTGATCAGCTGCTTTCCCTCAGCAGGATCCCTCCAGGATCATCCAGGTCGTAGCGTGTGTCAGTTTCTTCATTCCTTTTTATGGCCACGTAATATTCCATCGTATGGAAATAGCACATTTTATTCACGCATTCATCAATTGATGGATATTTGGGTTGTTCCTACAGTCTGTCTGTTACAGATAATTCAGAACACTCATGTGTCTTCATTTCAGGAAGTGGAATTGCTGGGTCACATGGTAGCTCTGCATTTAATTGTTTGAGGAGCTGCCAGACTGTTTCCCACAGCAGCGGCCCCATTTCACCTCCTCTCAGAAGTACAGGAGAATTGGATATACGCATCTTTAACTCCACAAGACACCACCAAATTGTTCCCAAGGTCACTGTGGCAGCCCAAGGTCAGCCCCGCTGACAGGGCAGAGTATGAAAGTGTCACATTCTCACCAGGAAGTGGCATCACCAGACGTGAACGTCTGATGACCACATGGGTATGCAGTGGTCACTCACCAAGTTGGAGCTTAGACTTCCCTGATGACCAGGACAGAACCATGGGAAAGCACCAACATTCTGTTGTGCTGACCGACTGAAAATGTTATTTCATAGGGCTCAACCTCATGGTAAGATCAAGCTTCCTTTTATGGAATGAATGAATCATTTATTTCTTTCTTTATTTCATCCACAGTGATTTCCTCTGCTGTGAGTTTCGTATTCATATATTTTGTCGATTTCCCTGCTTTTTTAAGGAAAGGGGTCTTTTTCCTTTTGATATATGGATACAGGGATATTATTTATGCATTCTGGGTATTAATCCATTATTGCATGTATGATGAAAATATCTTCTCCTGCTCTGAGGCTTGCCTTTTCACTCTGCCCATGGTATTGTTTCACAATAAGAGGTTTTTAATCTTAATCCAGATGAACTTATAAACCGTTTTTGGGTCTGTGCGTCCTTTTCGTTGTCTTCTTTAAGAAATCTTTCCACACCTTGAGATCATTCAAGATAGCTTCCTTCTTTCTCTTTTAGTAATGCTGACATGTTCATCCATCAGGTCCTTAATCCGTCTGGAATATATAATTGGTGAGTGATGTGATGTCACAACCTGATTTTCTCTCTTTTCCGCCCTGATAACAATGATGTCCACATCATTTGTTGTCTGGGCTCCCCTGAGGATCAATTGCCCCTCTGCCACTTGGTGAGTTTCCCTGTGGGAGCGGACCCATCCCCGGGCTCCCGGCTCTGACCCACTGGGCCCCTTTTCTCTCCCCGCTACACCAATCTCCCTTTTTTTTGCCATCACTTTATAAGACTTAATAGTTGAAAATGAAGATAACACCACCTCCTTCTTCAGACTTATTTTGCTTATATTCCTGTCCTGGTCCTTGCTCAGCAATGCGCATGGTAGAATCCGTTTATCAAGTGTCTTTAAAACAAACACAAGCCTCCTTGAGATTGCACTGGCATTCCAACGGATGAAAACATGAAATGAGGACGGGTGACATCTGTAGGACACTGGGGATCCCACCCATGAGCCTGGGGCCACTGCCTCATTCTTTTTTCCCAGCTGTTTTCCCAGGATTTCCTCTGGGGCTGCACCAAAAGTTGTGTAAGCAATTCTTCACTGGTGAGTGCTCAGCTAGGGTTGAGGGTTTTCTACTGTAAACACTGCTGCAGTGAGCGTTTCCTCGCATGGGTCTTGGAATCAGTGTGAGAGGGTGGGGTTAGGATGCATCCCTAGATGCTAGGATGCATCCCTAGACGTGGGCTTGCCGGGCCGTATAGCATGAATGCTCACAGTGCAGGAAGGTGTGCCCTGTTTCCTTCTGGAGAGATTATACCCGTTTACATGGCGAGGGGCCAGACCACACGGGTGAACAGTGGGTTCAAGGCAATGGGATTCGGTTCGTCCTGACCCCACTCACAGGCTGGCATAGGTGGAGGCGTCCTGCCGTGAGTCCACCATCGCAGCAAGACGCGACCCCCCCATACCCACCCCACCACTGTGGTCCCTCTGCTGGTCTCACTGACCAGGCTCGGAGGACAGTGGCTGGAGGTGTGTCTCCTCCTTCAGCTTCGCCCCCAGACCTGGGGTGAGGTCCCACCCCAGCCAGCGTCTGTGGAGTTCATCTGAGCTCTTCCACGAGTGTAACCTCTGCAGGGGAAGGAGTGGAGGCCAATCCTTCACACTGCATCCCCAGGGCTATGGCAGCGCCCAGGCACAGAGCCCGTCCTCAGGATATACTTGGAAACTAATTAGATTAATGACTGTCCCAGCTGTGACCGGAGTCTCAGGCTGCACACTTGGCAGAAACGTCCCTGTTCCTGTTAGCAAGACGCACCCTGATCGGGTCCTAGGTGCACCTTCTCCAGGCTCCCAGAGGCACCTGAAGACAACTGGCGCCCCATGAACCAGGGAACCACGTCTCCTGGGAGCTGGCTTTGCGACCGCAGGGATAACCTGCCCTCCCAAGAAGCTCCCCCTGCAGCCTGACCTTCAGCCAGATGCAGAAGTTCTTGGGCACAATCTCTGCCATGTTTCATCAGTCAGTGTGCACACAGGGCCAGCCCCGATTCAGGGGAGGGAACACGAACTCCACCTCTCAACAGGGAAGTGGCAACAACATACCGAAGAAAGTGATGGTGGCCACCTGGACCCTGGTCATAATATCAGCATCACCCATAATGGAGGTCATCTGCCAGGGTTGATTCTGGGCCAGGCATTGGGTACCTACCCTTCTAGGTACATACTTTTGTTCCCATTTCATGGATTGGTGAACTGAGGTTCCTGGGGACCTTATGTTTAACAAGTAGCAGCACCAGGGTTCAAATCCTCTTCCATCTTGTTCTCAAGATCTTACTCTTTCTACTATATCAGGAGGCTTTGTGACAAGAGCCACCAGGGGCCTCCTTTAATTGTTTTCTAGGATATTTTTCCAAGGACACTCAAATTGTTTCAGCTCTCCCATATAGTTTAATGTTTTAAATTATTCTTATTTTGAAGATATATAAGAATATATACATTATTATAAAGCAAACAGCCATGGATCCACCACCAAGGTCAAGAAAGACAGCTGCCAACAGCCAGATGACTCTGCCCTGGCCTTCCCGAGCACGGCCCCTCTCAGCCCTGCAGAGATAACCACCACCCTGACTTGTATGGTAATTGCTTCCTTCTTTTTCTTTTTAGTTTTACTATTTAATTATGCAGCCCTAACAATATAGTTTAGTTTTGTCTGTGTTTTAATGTTATATAAATGGAATCAAACAGTAAGTATTCTTTCATGTCTGGGGTTTTTCTCCCCCTCAAAATTATGTTTTTAGGTTTATCCGTGTTGTTTTGTGGAGCTCAGTTTATGCGTGTGTGGATGTGTGTGGGATTTGTAGGTCCCGGTTTTTGTTGTTACTGGCTTCTCGTGCTGTATGCAATGTCTTTGCATGAATACACCACACTTTACCATTTCTCTCTCGACGGGCATTTGCACACACGAGCCCAGGCTCCATCAGGATGCTTTTCCAAGGGTGGGACCGCTAGCTCAAGGGCAGGCACACTTCCAGCTCTACCAGATCGTACCCACCCATTTCCCCATGTCCACTCCGACTGGCAGAGGTTAAGCATGCCAAAGCTTTACATTCTTGCCAACACGTGATATTGACAGATATTTTCATTTTCCTCCATCTGACTAGACATCATGATACCTCGCTGTGATTTTATGTTCCACAGCATTTTAAAGCCCATCTCCATGGCACGATTAATGAGTAAACAGCACTAAAGAATGACGCCTTCTTGCATCTAGAAGAACAGTGGGGATCCGGGGCTCCTTCCCCAGCTTTTTCTGGTTTTATTCCTATTATTTTTATTTCAGTGATCGCAGCACCTGTCTTTCTTTGGTGATGAGGTCGCAAAGCCAGGGGGCGGGTGTGAGTCCCCCCCACAGGTGTCCAGTCACGGCCCCGAGGTTTGGCCCCCTGCCCAGGGCCTTCCACAGTCCCGAGAGCTGAGCAGGGTGAGCTCGCCACGCCATCCACAATCACGGACAGGGACAAGGGCCACGTCCTGTGTCCTGTGCACCTGGCTAGCAAGCCCCCCACCCTGAGGTCTCTAGTCGATGACCAGGGCCTTTGGCGAGTGGCTACCCTACATTCATTCATCCCTTCAATCCACCTTTATCACGTGCCAACTCCCAGATAAGAATGGCGGACACCACCGTGGACCAGGCTGTTGTGTGTCGGTCTCAGTCTATCCATAGCGATGTTATTGGCTGGGAAGGGGATACTGGCCAGGGAACACTCACGTGCTCCCCTGCTTCTCGTGGCAGCTCCCGCAGACGTTTCTCCACCAGAGCCAGCGTTGGGTTGCACCCACCCTTGTGGTTCTTCTGACTGCAAGACGCATCTCAGCAACACCCTTCAGGGAACAAAGGAAAAACAAGGCTTGTCACTCATGGGTCCTGGAGGGTCTACGCCTCACATAGGTCTGAGCCCACATAGCGAGGTCACAGGTAGAGAGAGCATAGACTGGGAGTTCTGCCTTTTTTGAGGGATCCAGGGTGCAGTGCCTAGGGCTTTGCAGGGTCACTCTTTATTGGCAAATTTTAAACCTGAGAGAGAGAATTAAGGTTCAGGAAGGAAAAGGCGGGGTCATCTGAAGGTCGGTTACCTAGGTCCCCCAGGATTTCCTAAAAGAACATCATGAGAGGGGCGGCCGAGCTCTTTATCTAGTTGTGCAGTGGGAAGGTGTTTATTGAGGATGGATGTCTTTGAAGTGGGTGCCCGGGCAAGCAAAACCTTCATGTCAGGCACCTGCCCTACAAAGCCACTGTCCTCAGCATTCATGCCGTGCTAGCTCACTTAACCCTTAGGCAACACCGTGAAGGAGGTACAGTAATCTTCCCTTTGGACAGACAAAACCACCAGCACAGAGAGGTTAAGTGAATTACCCTAGGTCACACAGCAAACAAATGGTGGAACTGAACTGGGGATCAAACCCAGGCACTCTGTCTCCGAGGCCCACACATAGAAGCATCCTGGGCTCAGGGCACCTGGAAATGATGCCAGTCCCGTCCTCCTAAAGGGCTCATGTCGCCCAATTTCAAGACACACTACAGAGCCACAGACCACGTGATAGAAAAAGGATAGACACAGGGATCAATGGAGTAAGATAGAGAGCCCAGACAGAGAGCCACGAATATCCCCAACTGCTTTGTGCAAACGCACTTTAAATTTTAGAATAGCTCTGAATTTACAGAAAAGTTGCAAAGATAGTACAGAGTTCCAGTATACCTGCACACCCAGCACCCAGTTCCCCCATTGTCAGCATCTTACGTTACTCCATTACTACAGTATATTTGTCAAAAGTAAGAAACAACATTGGAACGTTTGTAACTACACTGGTTTGGACACTATAACAAAGCTCCATTTCATTCTGAGATCATCAATTTTTCCCTAATGTCCTTTTTTGTTCCAGGATCCCATCCAGGACACCATACTGCATTTAGTCATGTCTCCTTAACTTCCTCTGAGCTGTGACAGCTTCTCAGACTTTCCTTGTTTTTGATGAACTTGGCAGTTTTGATGAAGACTGGGCAGGTATTTGGGGGAATGCTCCTCAACTGAGATTTGTCTTGGGTTTTTCTCATGACGGTGCTGGGTTTGAGGAGTGGAGACCACAGAGGCGAGGTGCCGTCCTCACCCCATCCTCTAAGAGGTACAGGATGTCCACAGGACTTACCACTGTTGAAGTTGACCTTGAAGTTGAAGTTGAGGTTGTGTTTGCCAGGCTTCTTCCCCGTGAAGTTTCTCTTTTCCCTTCCACACTGTCTTCTTTGCAAGGAAGTCACTAAGTGTAGCCCACTCTCAGGGCTGGTGGGGTAGAGAGGAGGGTCTACGTGAATTATTTGGAATTCTGTGTGGGAAATTTGTCTCTTCTCCCTGTTTATTATTTATTCAATCATTTATTTATATCAGTATGGAATCGTGGATATTTATTTTATAATTTGGGTTACACTCCAATTCTACATTTTTGTTTTTGCTGCTCCAATTATTGCAGCTTTGGCCATTGGCAGCTCTTTCAGGTTGGCTCCTGTGCCCCGTTTGTTTTTTGAACACACCCTTACCTTCTGTGCCTACAGGATACTCCAGGCTCATCGTGTGTATCTCCCACCCCAGCCCTAGAATCAGCTGTTTCTGTAAGGAGCCCTGCTTCCTTTCATTGGAGGATGGTGTTAGAAACCAAGATCTGGGCACTGGGTGTGCTTATTGCTGCTGGGACATCACTGCTTCTCACTCTTCTCAGCTGACAGAGCTGGGAAATATATGTGTGTACAGTAACCTGCGTATACAAACATATCTGTAATTATTTCTGTATCTGCCCATCTCTATCCACATTAAGCTAATATGAGTCCATTCTTGTGAATCCAACTTTAATCCAGTACCGTATGGTCCTTTCTAACTTTCCCCTTTGCTTGTTTGTAACCTCCCCCTTCAACACTGAGAAACCTAGATTCCACTACTCACCTTATATTCCCTTATTTGTTCCCTCCCAGTGTGACTGCACAGCACCTTCAGAACTGTTAACCCAGACCCCCACAAGAAAGAATATTACCAACCAGCACAGCATTTATGCACAATTCCTTTCATCTTTACTCTTTCAGTTTCTAATCAAAATACCCTTTTCCATAGTCACTTAGGTCAGCTTCTTTTCCCCATTTCCCTTCAGAGATGTTATATTACACGTACGTAATACAGTTAGTCTTTTGTCACAATCTGTCTTCCATCCTGGGATCCCCTCACATTTTGGTTGATTTTTTAAATTTTATATATCGAAGTTCACTCCATGTGCCGACAAGCTGTATGAGTTTTGACAAACGCATAGTGTCATGTATCCACCAGGCAGTGTCATGCAGAGTGATTCCACCACTTAAAAATTCCTCTGTGCCCCTCCACCACCTCTCCCACACCCAACCCCTGGCAACCACTGATCTTTTTCCTATCTTTACAGTCTGCCTTTTCCAAAACGTCATATCAATGGAATCCTACCATATGCAGCCTTTCTGGTCTGGCTTCTTTCACTTAGCAGAATGCATTTAAGCCTCATCCATGATGCTGCGTGAATTAACAGCGCTTTCCTTTTTCTTGCTCGATTCTGTGCCACTGTCCAGAAGCACCACCATTTGTTTGTCCACCTGTTGAAGGACATCATGGTTGCTTCCAGTTTAGGGTGATTATGAATCATGCTGCTTAAAAGTTCACATGTAGGGACTTCCCTGGTGGCACAGTGGATAAGACTCTGTGCTCCCAATGCAAGGGGCCTGGGTTCGGTCCCTGGTCAGGGAACTAGATCCCACGTGCATGCCACAACTAAGAGTTTGCATGCCACAAATAAGGAGCCCTGGAGCTGCAACTAAGGAGCCTGCCTGCCGCAGCTAAGACACGACACAACCAAATAAATAAATAAATATTAAAAAAAAAAAAAAAGTTCACATGTAAGCTTTTCTGTGAGTGTGAGTTTTCAACTCACACAGGTAACAATACATGGGAGTGCGATTCTGGATCCCATGGTAGGTCTACATTTAACTTCAGAAGAAACTGCCAAATTGGCTTCCAAAGTGGCTGCACCGTTTTACGTTCCCATCAGCCCGGAATGAGCGCTCCTGTTGTCCACATAGTTTCATGTGCTTATTTGCCATGTACCTTTTTTGGTGAAGGGTTTGTTCAGATTTTTACTCGTTTTTAATTGGGTTGTTTTCTTATCATTGAGTTTGAAGTGTTCTTAATATGTTCTAAATACATGTCCTTCACTGATACAAGATTTGCAAATATTTATCCCCATCTCTGGTTTGTCTTTTCTCTCCACATAGTTAGAGCTTGATTTTTTTCACCAATGTTTTGTGCTTTTCCGTCTATAGATCCTACACATATTTTATATTAAGTTTATGCTTAAGTAATTCATCGTTCTTTGGCGCTGTTCAACTGATTTTTGACAATTATGTAAAGACAATGCAATGGAGAAAGAGTAATCTTTTGAACAATCGATGCTGTAACCATTGGTCATCCATATGCAAAAATAATAATAACTTCAACACATACCTCTCAGCAAACAAAACCAAGTGAAGAGGATCTGAAATTCCACATAAACCAGCTCTCCCCTTGGCCTCCACTGCCAGGGACCCAGCGGGCACAGGGCGTTGGGTGAACCCACAGGAGCAGGGGTCAGGGTTTGAACCCCAGCTCCTCCATTTACCAGCCATGAGACTGGGGTGAGTGGCTTCAGCGCCTCTGTGTCCCAGTTTCTCCAACGGGAAAATGCGGATAATAATACAACTGCCTGGTATGTTGTCCCGAGGAGTCCACGAGCTAATACACAAAATGCGTTAGAACAAAGTCTGCTACACACAGAAGTTGAATATCCTGTGCTATGTTGTCGAGGTCACAACCTCGTCTACCTTTGCTGCTCCTGCACCCCACAGCCCTGCCCCTCCCTGCAGAAGGTCCCACCCTAGGATCTCCAAGGGTCCTTCCGCGGTTCCGGGTGGGCTCCATCCCTGGACCTCAGTGACCTGCCTCCACCGTGAGGGTCCCTGTAGTACTTGACCCAAAGCTGCAGCCCAGTGCCTGGGTCCTACTGAGGCCGCGTCGGGGTCCGGGCAGAGGAGGGACACATCCCGTGAACAGGGACTTCCCCTGCAGGCAGCATTACCCCACCTCTTGACCAGGGAGTCAAAGTTCAAAGGACCCGTGGCTGCCCAGGGTTGCAAAGCTCTGAGTGGTGATTGAGGATTTGCACCCAGGGGGTCTGATGCCATCACTGGGTCCTTACCCACTGGGCCAGGCTGCCTCCCAACCCGGGCTTTATTAACTCCCCAACACCCAGGGGCCAGCTCTTCGCGAGAGGGCCTTGGCTGGGAAGCCGGGCAGAGGGGAGCCTAGGAACCACATTACCAGGGGCATTGCAAAACTTTCTAACCTTTCATCTTTTCCAGCATGTTCTTCTAGTCAGCCACAGTCCTTGAAGTCATCACCCTGACCCAGGAGAGTAGCACAGACAGAAACGTGAGGGGACCCGATTGCACATGGCAGGTGGAGACTCGCCCTGTGACTGCCCGGAGACCCGAAAGATAAGGAGACCCTGCCCTCTGACAGACTGCTCGTTCCCGCACGTGGGCCCTTGTTCCGTCCTCCGCTTACATCTGCAGGCCAAGTGACTGCTCCAGGAAGCTGATTGGCTGGGCCGCGGACTCTGAATCACGGTGCGTGAGGAGCACAGCCCAGCTCCAGCTCACTTCCTGCCGATTAGAACATTTCCCCCCGGGGGGATTCCTGAGCCCCCAGTGTTCTGGCGTCAATCTGTTTCCTTGCAGACTTCACATCTCAGGCAGACACATAATGTATAGGAACAGCCCGGCCATCTGGGCCAGAGGCTCTGCAGGCGCAGGGCTGACGTGGTCCAAGGGGCCCCACCCCCGACCGTGCTGGCGCTTTCTCTCTGATGCACCGTCCAGCCACCATCGGTGAGAGACGGCTCCGCAGTTCCCGCCCCAAGGCATCCAGGAAAGTTTGGCAGGAATCCGCCTCTGCTGTGGGCACAGAGCCCAGCGGTGAAGCGCGGGGGCTGTAGCCTCAGGCAAAGCTGGACGCAAAGCTGCTCTGCCCGGACTCTTCATGCAGCCCCGGAGGTGGCGGCTGACCCCGCGGGTCTCTGTTTCCCCATCTGTAAAGTGGGGCGCTCAAAACTGCCCAACATGCTGGGAGGACGCAGTGACCACTGCCGCTGGCCGCGTTTGCTGGTTCCCTGCCCACGCCCTGGACCCTGCCCCTGGCACCCGCAGTGTGATGTCTTCAGGTGGACGGACAGGCCCCCCCAGAGAGCGTGGACTCTCCCGACGCGGCCTGGCACACAGCAGGTGCTCAAGAAACGCTCCCATTGACCCCGTTCTGCTCACACAGTCCTCAGGTTTTGCCTTGTGATACCGGAAGCTCTTTGAGGAAGGAGCATGTCCCGGAAACACCCAACAAGACGGCAGCTGGGCTGGGGAGACCCCCACTCTCTATTTCTTTAGAATCAGAGCCGCCGGACTAGGCTGCGTCCGGGGACCCCGGAGAAGGCCCCGCCTGCTCTGGGCCTCGCTTTGCCATCTGAAAACAAAGGGGTCTGTTTCATCTGCCGTCCAAGCTGGCCCTCAGTGCCTCTTCCAAAACGTGGTAAGTAATGTATCAAAGGCTTCAAAGTGTTCTCCCCACCCTGACAAGTTCTGTGGTCGAGAGAGAAAATTCCCATGATCTTCAGCCTCTTTAATAGGTTCCAAGGCGTTTCCACACCAGGGTCCCACACTCCCCCAGCTGTCCCTTCAACTGTGCAGCTGTAACAACTGTTGCCCTAGAAAGCAGCATCCACGTGATGATGACCACCAAGGGACATGGCAGATTCATCATAGGTAAACAATGGCCCAGAGACGGCAAGCAACCTGCCCCAAGCCACACAGCACAGTCATGGTGAGTGGGATGGACACCAGGCCCGAGTCCTCCTCTCTACCCGACACACCTCAGGCGCCCTCCCAAAGCCCCAGTTTTCTTGTACCCAGAGCATCCGAGAGCCCTGCAGCCACTGGACATTCCCCCCACGAGGGCTCATCACCTGGGGACCACTTACCCTCTGGGCTTCTCTGGATAATTGGAGCCCCACCCTGATCCCCACCCCCAGCCCCTGGCCAGCTCGTGTGGCCTCGTGGGAGCTGCTGGCCCAGCGTGAGAATGAGCTCAGCCTTCGCGTCTGCTCTCCAGATGCCCCAGTCGCAGACCTCCTCTGACCTCTGCCCCAAGCACACATTCCACCGTTTGTCCTCAGAAGACAGAGGTCACACATCATGTGTGCTTGCTCTCAGCTCAGCTCCTCCCTGGGACCGTGGGGGACCCCTGGCCAGGACGGCCACTGGATGTCACCTTGTGTGCCGCTGAGGCGTCTCCCTGGGGCTGACAGGACAGCAGGGCGAGGTCAGCCTCCGACTGGGCAGGAATGAGCCGGGATGGATTGGTGATGTCTGTCCTGCTGCGAACGGACAAGGGGCTCACCTGTAACTTACCAGGTGACCACCTGAGCCCGCCTCCAGCGTTTGCTGCCGGTTGCTGATTTGTGCTCAGTCCAGGGCTCGGCCTGGGTGGCACTCCTCACTTGCAGACTTGCAGACGGCTCCCCAGGGCGGACCCCTGGGATCTACAGGACACTGTAAGAGCTGAAGTGTTGTCACCCGGTCCTCCCAGAGGCACAGCAGGAGTCAGCCCCTGTCCCAGATGAGAACCGAATCCCAGGGGCCAGGTAACAGGCAAGGCAGGCGCAAACCCCAATCGCTCTCAGACCAAGGAGGAGGGAACCCGGCTAAGCCCCCAGCCTCCGCTGGACTGGGCCTGGGCGCCCCCCCTCTAGTCCTCACGCTTCAGCTCTCATCCTTGAACCCTAAACTGCCATCTCCCACCCTTGCCCATCTCTCTATATGTGCTCACCTGAGCCCCCTACTCCCCTGCGTTCCCGCATCAGCTCACCTGGGTCGCCTGGAGCGCCCGCCCCACCTCCCCACACCTGGCTCTCTCCCCGAGGCCTGCAGGACCCAGCTCGCTCTACGGCTCCCTCAAGACCCAGCACTGTCCAAGCCCCCCGAGTGGGTGGGTGTCCCCCCGTGGCCAGAGCGCTCCGTATATTCATGGGAAAATTAAACACCCCCTCCCCGACCTTCCTCCGTCTCCTCTGCCTGGAATGGCTTTCAGCAAGAAAATGCAAGGAGATAGAGATGTCCTCAGCCTGGGATCTCATCAGAGGTGTCGGAAACAGCAAAACACCACTGTCACCAGGTGCATTTGCCCCATGCACGTTTTTCTGTGAAGACGGAGGGACCTAGAACCTTCCAGAATTGCCTGGGAAGTTCCCTGAAGGCTCTGGCAGTGCACCTGGGGGAACTGGGATTCTAGGGACTGCTGGGGAGTCTAAGGGTCCCAGAGTCTGAGTGGAGAAGCTCACACGGATGTGAGGCCTCTGTGTGTCTGTCGAGTCCTGGGGGCTGGAAGTGGCCACCTGCGTCATCACAGCCGGCTCCCAGGGGGACTCACTGAAGGTCTGAGGACAAGACACAGTTCACAGCGGGGGTACGGGGTTGGCTGCCTCTGTCCTCTGTCCCGGCCCCCGGGGAAGCCGGGAGTCCAGGAGAGCGGGGCAGAAAGTGCAGAAGGAGACCACAGCCCCCGCCTCCGCTCTCCCGACCCAACACGGAGGCCGGGCCCATACTGGCTGGGTCGGCCGGGCTGGCACTGTGGCTGGCACGCAGTGGGCATTCTAGAAGCGTCTGCTGTGTGCAGGTCCAGTGACAAGAGCCATGGCTGTGGCAACGTTCACAGGCCACTGGGGGTGTCCTCGGGGCAGTGCCCTCTGCCCTTTCTGCCCCAGATCGATGGCAGCTGCCTGTGCTTCCGAGCGGCGGCAGAGCCGCCTAGGAACCAAGAGGAGCGGCGTGGGAAGCCGTGCCCGTAACCCAGGGCCGTCCAGTCTCCAGGCGCCTCTGAGGCCCGAGGAAGCTGTGGGGGCTCAGGAAGCCCCCGAAGGCCTGGTCACTGAGTGCAGTCAGTGTGGCCACTGTCCCCGCCCACTGGACCCATCCGGCTTGGTGGCGGCGTTCCGTCCCTCCCAGCCCCTAACCAGCCACTTCCAGTTGCTTGAAAAGAAAACACCGCAGGCTGGCTCGGCCGAGGGAGGTGTGTTTGGTGAGGAGCCTCGGCAAAACCAGAACCTAAACTGTGGAACCGCTTAAGCTCAGAGTTTATCCTTCGGGATGTTTACCAAGGGCCTGAGGCAGGGCCCCAGTGAAAGGCCGCACACGGCCCTGCCCTTGAGGAAAGCGTGGTCCAGGAAGGTTGGCTGCAGGGATGCAGGCGCCCGTGGGAGCAAACCCTCCGTTTTCTCATCTGCTAAAGGGACAAACAGCGCCAGGGCCCAGCGTGCAGCTGGGGGTCCCTCTGCGGCCACGTGGATTGTCTTACGTCACCGAAAGCAGGTTCCCCGGGAGAACTCCCTGATCGCTTTCTCCTTAACCTCCCCCCTCAGCTCTTGAAAGACCCTCTCCGTCTCCAGGGGTCCTGGCCGTGCCTGCCCAGCCCACTGCTCCCAGGGATGCCCACCCAGGGCCCTGTCTGCCAGCCCCCCAGGTCAGCAGAGCAGAGCGCTGCTTGGCCAGGCAGGGGACGCAGAGCCCTGCTGGGCACGGACCCCAGCGCCTCCCCTCGCCCCCTTCTATTCGACTTGGCCATCCTGACTTCCCTTCTGTTTGTCATTTCAATCATCTCAGGGCAATTTCCTTTCTCATCTGAACACTGATTCCCCTCCAGATGGCTTCCTCCCCCCATCCCCCTCTACCAGGGTCTCGGGCCAAACCCCAGGGCTGAAGGCGGGGAAGGAACAGCAGAGGGTGGCGGTTGAACAGGGAGGGGCTGGCGGCAGGGCCTGCTTGGAAAGGGCCGTCCTCTGCAGCACGGCTGGCTGAGCGAGCTCGGGCTGCTCCCACCACACCAGGGGCAGTGGCCACAGCTATGCCATGAGCACATTTTTAGACTGTGAGTCAGCTGTTAATAGAGAGATTTTTTTTAATCATCCCAGAGAGAAGGCTGATTTATAGCTCTTCTCCGCCGGGGCTGAGCCGTCAGGGAGGGGGTTTGAAAGAGGCTTGGGTGGTGGGAGGGGGCAGGGGGCCCCAGACCAACCCCTGGCTGGCAGCGGAACGGGTCAGAGAAGGGTGTACTGACCTCCTGTCCCATCTCCGCGAAGAGGCTCGCTCCCGAGATGAATGGTCCTAACAGCTAGGGCTCAAGCTGGGGCCTCCATCAGCTCTGACACCAGCTGGGGTCACTGTGACTCTAATTCCTCATTACAAGGGACCATAAATCAGTCACAGAAATGGCTTTTCTCTGTCCCCAGCCTGTGCCAAGGCTTTGGGTGTTGAGGAATGAATAAGACAAACCTCTTATGCAGAACAGGCCACATGTGTGAAAAAGAGCATTCCGGATCTAAACAAGGGTGAATGGACATGTCCTCTCTGCACCTACAGAGCAGGGGCCGGAGGGGAGAGGGACCGTCAGACCGGACTGTCTGTGCTTCTGGACAGCTGGGGCTGCACAGCTTCACTCCCTACATGGTGATCACCGCTTGGCAGCGGCAGGCGGGGCCAGGAAGGCTGATGCAACGGGGCCAGGCCGCCGGGAGCTCCGGCACTCCCCACCCCATCCCTGCCTAAGTCTCACTCCCCGGCTCGAGCCAGCTGCCCTCTCACCTCGGGGGCTCCTGCAGCGTGGCTCCCGGCACCTCTGGGGTTTCTGCTTGGGTTGGGGGACGGGGAACCAAGACATGAGACCTTGGTGACCCAACCCTTCCATTTTCTGGGACGACGGAGCCTCAAGCCCACTTCGCACCCAGCCTGACAGTGGGTTCTGCCCCCGGCTGTGTAGCTTCTCCAGGCCTCGGCTCCCTCAGCCCCAAAACGAGGGTCGTCATCATGTCTCCCTCACAGAGGGTGTAAAAGGGGTGGAGGTGACTACTCCAGGACAGCAAAGGACAAGCACCGATCTGACCTGGCCCCTCTTCCTTCTCAGTCCCAAGGCAGACGTTGCTAATCAACCACCGCTCTCCTTCCTACAGATTCGCGTCTGCCTCAGAATCCCTCTCAACACCGCCATAGGCCACCACTTGTAATTGATCAGGGCTGTCAGTGAAAGACACCTCTCTACGTAGAGACGAAAGGGAAGCCCAAAGAGGAGCAGGGACCTGCCTGAGCTCTCAGAGCTGGCAGCAGAGGGGACACCAAGCTACAGTTGTCCAGAGCATCGGGGAGGAGAGGACAGGGAAGGCGGGGCTCTGGGCGAGGAAGAAGCAGCAAGGTTGGCAACACCTGAGTGAGCAAGACCCAACTGGGTAGCGTGACCACCGCGGAGATCGAGGATGCTCCCTGGTGGGGATCCTAGCCCATCACCAGGGGGTTGCCCCGTCCCTGCCCTTTCCCCCTCACCACTCATGCTGTCTGGGCACAGCCCAAAGATGCACCCAGTCCTGGGAGGAGGGCTGGATGAGCACAGAGAGGCCTGGGCTTGGGGGTCCGAGGGCTGGTGAGATCCAGGCCGGTGGCTGGCACTGCCACTCACGGAGCTGTGAGTGCTGGTCATGGGGAGTGTCCCCTTGTCCCCCTTCAATTACATGGGAACTGCAGCAAGTGGGCCGTGGGTCCCAGGTCTGGGGGAGGGACACAGATGGCTCCCCAGGGGCCTGGGGCTGAGGGTCTCCCACAGGCAGCAGCTACAGCCTGTGTTTCCTTCAGGTCTGCTCACATGTCCACCCTGGTTCCCCAAGGCTGAGCAGGGGCCGTAGCTGAGCCCTCCCGGTGGGCCCCATGCCTATGCCAGGCTGACCTTGAGCAGCTTGGCAAGGCTTGCTGAATGCATGATGCCGAGGACGCATTCCTGAGGGCTGACCAGACGCGGGAAGGGGACGGGGCTCAGAAGCTGAGAAGCAGTGAGGTCACCGTCTCAAGCCACCAGGCCCCCATTTTGCCCCAGTGCAGGGTCCCATAACAAACCAGAGATGAGGGTCAGTGGCTTACAGTGAAAGTTGTTGCCATTAGACAGAAAACCTCCTTTTCTGATGGTGGGGAAAGAGCATGAACTTGGCCCAAGCACTTTGAATGAATATTCCAAATGTCCCACAGGCAACAAGAGGCAGAGGAGTAGATGCAGCCGGAGGCCCGAGAATCTCTTGTCTCAAGGCCAGCTCAGGGAGGCCCCCTCGAGGTCCCTGCGGAGCGTCAGAGCAAGCCCCCCAGCTCTGATGGCAGAGCACCCACGGCCAGGGAAGGCCTTCAGAGGCCCACACGCTGCCAAGGGCAGTGCCCACCTACCTCCGCCCCCCGGGATGCAGTGCTAAACCAAAAAAAAATCGTGTACACTAAAATAAGGGAAAAGAAGCCTAATAAAACATTTATTTTCTCCCAAATGACTACCTTAATGCTTTTTATGAAATATTTTAAGAATGTTGCAGTGTCTCTGTCTTGCTAAGTGTGCGTACTATGAATTTCACTTGATTTCAGCCCAACGTGGGGCTGGGAAGTCTGGCTTTCTCCCATTAACCACCCGCACAACTCTGGAGGCAAATGGTACGGCTGGGGCCCTCAGCTCCTCCGGGGACCAGTGGCCCGTCCCCTGCATGCCATGCCGACCCCAGCCCCAGGCTGGCACCGTGGCTCCCGCTGGGCAGGCAGAAACCCAGACAGAAACGCTCAGGAAGCTCCAGGGCTCCCTCCTACCAGGCTGGCCTGAGACGGGGATTCCACAGATTCTGGCTGCCCGGGAAAGTCAGCAAGAACCCGAGAAGTTCTGACGCTCTGCTTTGCCCAATCGCTCACCCTCTGACAGGCCAAGGTCATTGTCCGAACAAGGAGGGACTTAGGGAAGAAGGATGCTGTTGACCTCCGTGGTCAGAAATGGTTTGGGTGCCAGCAACGGAATGAATTTCAGCCGGAAGGAAAACATAACCAGACACATCCAGGGGACAGTGAGGGTTTCAGAAGGTGGGGTCTGGAGTCAGACACACCTAGGTTCAATGTGTGACTCTGGGAAGTTCCCTGAACGCTCTGCACCGATTTTCCCCATCAGTGAAGTGGAGACAATGCCTGTATGATGGGGTTGTAGTGAGGGCGAAAGACGGTAACATACACGCGTGCGATACGCAGACCCAGGCACGCGTGCCGCCTAGCCGGGAAGCGCAGCTGTGGGCGCTCCAGTTCTGTGCCGGAAAGTGGTTAACAACCAGCTCAAGGGGTTGGGGGGAGGACAGCCCCACTTTGAACCACTTGCCGATTTCCATGGCGTGAATATTCCCACCTTGTCGGATTCCGAGCTCCCGCCGTGATGTCTCCGACGCAGAGCTGGGAGAGATGCACACCGTCAGCTCTGGCGGGCCAGCCTGCCCCGCTCGCGCATTCCACATCCCGGGAGCTGTGGCCTGATGGAGCCATGGACAGGCCTCTGAAGATGCAGCTGAGGGGCCAGCTTGGAGACGACACCCTGTGCGCGTGAGGACGGGGCCCCCTCCTGGACGTGGCATCCACCCGAAATCAATGACCTGTTGCCAAGAGGGTCAACACGCAGACGGGTCTAAGAGCCAAGGGGAGGGAAGGTGGGGTGGTCCCTCCCACCAGCGCTCCCAGCGATTAAGTAGGGGAGCTTGTCCTTCTATCCACACAACTCCAGGTTCCAGAGAGAATCGCTTTCACCAGACACAGTAAGAGTTCCCCCAGTTGTCCCCCACCACCGCCCCCTGGTAACTTCAGCCTCCTCGTGCCAGGAGACCAGCAGCTCGAGAGGGCAGTAAGTCCACCAGCAGGGTGACTGGCCGTCCGTTTCCCCTTGAGACCAGCAGCAATGGGGCAAGGGGGGAGGCATGCTGTGTGCGCCCCCAACCTGTTCTGTTAAGTGTCCCCGGGGAAAGGGCTCAACCACAGCCCAGGAGGAGCTGATTTCCCGGGTGGGGTGTGCACCCCTGGGGTGACCGGAGGGGCCGCTGGACCAAGGCTTGTGCAGCAGGAGCCTGGCGCTCGCGGCCCACGCTGCAGCTGCGTCTCTCTGGCAACTGCTCCGGACAAGAGGAGCCCGCTGTGCAAGGTCATCCCTCCCTGGGCCACCCACATCCAGTGACCTGTCAGGCAGGATGCGGAGTCTCGGCCCCTTCCCTGGAGGCCGCCACCCGCTCCAGCGCTCCCCGTGGGGTGTGCTGTGGCCCTGGCGCCACGGCTCCACGGCCCATCTCTCCCTCTGCCCAGGCCCGTGCTTCTCGCTCTTTTAGGCCTTGGTCCCCGAAGCACCCCCCCCCCAAACCATCTGCGCATAATTCTGTATTTCCAAGGCTTCCATAGAATCCATCTTCCACTCGGAAGTCCAGACCCCGGCCCCAGAGTTGCCACGAGAAGGTGTAGAGGGAGGGGTCCCGAAGCTGCACCCTGCATGGGTGGGGCGGGGGGGCGGGCGTGGGCGCTTGGTAGGCAGCTGTCCCTGACGGTCCCCCAGACCTCCCTCCAGCAAACGGGGGCAGGACAGCACCAGGAGCCTTGTCCCGAGGCGAGTGTGCTTTTAATTAGCTGTACAAGAAAGTCATAGGGATTAACTGTCCATTGACTGCCTTTCAAGGGGGTGTTGGAAGAATTTGCTGCACGTAAACTAGCCGTGGAAAAAAGCACTGCCGCTCCGTGTGCACGTGGAATTCTTGACCGGGATTTGCAACACGGGCGGGAGCCAGGCTTAGATCCCTCTAGGAAAACATCTGAGATTCTACTGAAAACCAGTGAGAAAAGAAATCCATGTACACACCAGGCAGCCTCATGCTGGAAAGAAACTCAGGCCTGCCTGGATCTATACAGACTGGAGATGAACTTTCTAAAGTGTGGCATTGAGAGGGTGAGAAGCAGATCCTCTGGGCATTTAGAGGGGGAGAAGCAGATGCTGCAGAGTCTGGTAGTTTTCAAACAGTGTTTTCTGGAGCCCCAAGGGGTCCACTGGGCCTCAGAGGCTGCCCGCGGGGTTGGGGGTACTGCTCCCCCAGACAACGGCGAGAGCATCCCGCCTCAGTCCATTTCACCTCCTGAGCTCCCACAGGGACTTTCTGTGACAGACGCCGAGGAAACTTAAAAACGTGCTGGCACATAACGACAGCCCCACTCTCGCGAGGTCCTGTCGGAAACGGAGAAGCAAGACAGCGGTGCCTCTGCAGGCACATGCCAGTCGGGTACTGAACTGCCCAGTTCCACGTAGGCAGCAGCTGGGACCACGTGGTGGGGGAAGGGTAACCATGGCAACCTCCCCCCAGTCATCGCTAAGTAATTCCTCCACAATGTACAATTGCTCTGTTTATAGGAAGAATGCTGACCATATATTCTGGTTTTCCATGCACAATACTTCACTAGGAAAGAATGCAGAACCCACCAGAAGGAGCTCACGTTGCACTTTTCCCAGTCAACCAAACCTCTTCCTGGTCCTTGGGGAATATGATGGATGGGGTCCCATCGGTCTCCCTGCAACCCGAGAAGATGTAGACTGCCCGGCCTCGGATTCACTGCCCAGAGGAGGGTCCCCATGTGTCAAACCGCGGATGCTTCCCACCTGAAAACCTCCTGAAGACATACGGGGCAGTGGACTGTGCCAGCCGCGGGTCTGGAGTCTGTAATCGGGCCAAACCACCACGGCACTGGTTCTTCAGAATGAAAATTCAGCCCGTTGAAGCACAAGGGAGTCTGGCTTCTCGCTGGCTGAGGCCACAAACGCTGCTCTGTGACTTCAGCTGAGTCTTCGTTCTCTGGAGAAGGCACACACGCTCGCGTCCTTGCGACATGAAGTTCAAATTTAGGAGGGAGAGATGAGTTTCAGATGCTAAAAATAATCTATGGGTTCTTTTCGAGGAAGAGAATCAGCCCTGCTGTTGGGCCCGCCTTGGGAGAAATGTTTTCACTCCCCATCCCGTCTTTGATGCATGTGGCGGCCATGTCGTTGGTATTCCAAACGAGGCCTGTAATTTCCTGTGACCTGGAAATCCAGATGTTCCCCGGTTTAGACTTTACCGCTCAGAACAATGAATTTTACTAAAATGCACCCTGGAACTTTTTTGAAACTTTTTTTAATGGGATGCGCATGGCGGAAAAGTGCAGAAATCAACAAAGCGTGGCTCAATGAATGATCACGGAGTATGTGCCCAGGTGTCGACAGCCAGGCGATGGCCACTGTGGAGCCCAGCTTCTCCCTGAGAGCCCGTGAGCCCCTCCCACCTCTGTCCCTTCACCTGTGCCCAGAGTGGCCCCCACTGCCTCTAATGACGCCTTAAGTGAGATTCACCTGTGTCGCCAGGTAAGCTCTTGTTCCCGTTGCTGTGTAACCACATCGAGGCCTTTCTTAAAAAGAAAAGAAAATTAGTTTGTTATTTGAAGGGGAAACCTACCCCGGCGGGAGCTCTGGGTGGGAGGAACGTTGGCTCTCCCGGCCCACCCTCCATCAATGGCACCCATGCGTGACTCACCGCTGGTGTTTTCAGGCTGCCTCCAGTGAGCTGGCGAAGGAACCTCAGTTATTAAAGGCTGTGCTAATTACAAACGCCTCCCACAGATGGTCCAGTGCGGGGTAATCCTTTCCTTTCCCTGTCCCGAGTTTCTACATTTTTTAATGAGAGGAGGCAGAGAGCTGGTCTAGGATGCAAAAGATAAGCTGTTCTCCCAACTTCAAACACCCTCCCTTCATCTGGAGCCTAGATGCCCCACCCAAGCCCCGTCCTCTGCAGAGACGGTACCCAAGAGATACACGGGCTTGGCATCCACCCTGCCCAGGGCCTGGTCACAAAATCAGTGGACAATATCAGCCGCTTTCCTATAAAGAAACAAAGCCAGCAAGAACACGTAAAGGCAGAACAGAACCTATTTACAAAACACTAAAACATTCCAAAATAACAAAAATGCACAGGATCTATAAGAGGAAAACATTGAACCTAGGTTCTATAAAATAAGACAAAAATGGAAGAGGAAACTCTTCGTGGATAGAAGGCATATTAAATATAAGACTGTCATTTCTTCCTGAAATTATCTATTCATGCAACTGAATCCTCAGTAAAATACCAGTAGTATTCTCCACGGTGGTGTTGCAGGGAATTTAAGAAATAATTTTTCAGTTCAAATAAAATAATGAATTCATGAGGACAGACTAGAAATTTCTGCTTCACTACTGAAGTCACCAAAGCAGCCCTCTCCGACTTTAAAGCCACCACATTTAAAACAGCTTGGTGCTGGAGATGTCAGCCCATTGGTGGAACTGAGTAAATCCAGAAATAACCCCAGAAAGACATGTGGGCTCTTAGAAGATGATAGATTGGAGGGAGAAGATGGAATGTCCTATAAATTATGGGCCCGCAAATGACTAGTCATTTGGAGGAAAAAAGCTTAAGGAAGAACTGAAGTCCTACTCTCTCCTTGCACCAAAACAAATTCCAGGACAGAGTTTTAAACATGAAAATTAAGACCATAAAAAGTAGGGGCAAAATCACACATGGATTTATAATACAGTCTTGGAGTGGGAAAAAACATTCTAGACAGTACCCAAAAGAAGTTATATCAGAGAATATTGACTGATTTGAATACATAAAATTGGAAGGTTCTACAAAGCATACACGTGTACACATATATGTGCATATGTATGTCCGTATAGCATACAGATGCTACAGATGCTATTACATATGCATGTGTATGTACACATACACATATATATGTAAGTATCTCACATACATATCCAAACTCAAAGATAATCTAGGCAAAAAACAAAAACAAAAACCTGCTACAGGATAGACCAAGGCTCAATTCCTTAATAAACCAAGAGCTTATACAAATCAAAAAGCCTCCAATTATATGAAAAGAGCGAAACCCAACTCAAGTTATTTCTGAGCTATTATATTGGCAGAAATGTGGAAGTTTTCAATACCTGGCATTGGCGAGGGTTCGGGAGAAGAGGCGGCCCGAGGCCCCGGTGCGACGCCAATTTGTGTTCTTGTCGGTGGGGCACTCTGCTCGTCCCAATCGACACTTAACACGCACCTTCAGCCTCTCAGTTAGGAATTCCGCTGCACGACTTTACTTACTTTTAAGGAAGTAGGCCAAGATACACACAAGAGAGTGTTTACAGCCCCATTGCTTGTAAAGGCAAGAACACTGCAAACAACGGAGGTGTTGCCCCAGCACTGAGGCACTAGCTGTGGGAGCTGCTCTAGATGCTTCCCCGTGACCTAGACACCCTCATCATCCTCGTGATGCAGACAAGGAAACCGAGGCACAGAGAGGTTGGGTCACTGCCCAAGGTCACACAGCAGGTGAGGCCTGGCACGGAACCTGGCGCGTGGCGGAAGCCGCTCCCCGGCAGCCAGTGCTGTTCTTACCATGGTGGGCATGAGGGGCTCTGGCTAACGGTTTATTTCTTGAAGTGGTTTGTATCATCCTTGCAAAACGTGTGAGGCTGATTCTGCTTAGCTAAGCACTCTAACAGCAAATTGTAGGGTGGACCTGACTGGCTGAGCAGTCCTGTAAAACAGGAAGATCTGGTGACTCCGCTGTGTCCTGAGCAGACCATCACCACCCTGGAGGCCACAGGAAGGTGCCAGGGTCCTGGAAAGGAGTCCAGAGCACCCGCGGGCTCCACGGATGCTGGACGAGGGCTTTTCCCTCCCGAGCAGAGCTGCAGCCCCTCCTGCCTGCTGGAGCCCAGCTGGGCTGGCCAGGCCGCGCGTCCCCCCCGCACGGAACATTGCTCCCCGACGAGGCCACGGGGCTGCGAGCCACACTCGGCCACTTCCAGGAAGTCATCTGAAGCCAGTCATCAAGGCTGGGAGGATCCCCCTCCTCCGGGTTCCGCCTCTGGAGCCGCTCCAGACGCGCTCCCCACACCCTTGGCAGAGGTTCAGGGGGGATTTTTCCCTCTAGTTGAACCAGAGAATCTACAGGGGGCTTGTCCTGCAGATGAGGTGTGGGTCCCTGGGGCACTGCAGGCCAGTGTGGAGGTCACTCTGAGGGCAGGGCCTGGGGAGGGGGTGGCCTCAGTCCCCGGGGAACTAAGAATAAGGTGTTAACAAATGTCTCCCATGGAACATTCTTGGGTCCTTCCATCCCCCCCAGACCATCCCAGGGTCCTCACCAGCTGTAAGGGGAGGCCCCTAGGGGCTGCTTTAGGGGCCCTAGAGGGAGTGGCCTGGCCCAATAGCGGTGAGTACAGGGCTCGTTCTCCAGACAACTGGTCACCCTTCGCACCACGCATGACTCGCCCGGCCCGGGAGAGGGGCCAGCGGGGAAGGGGGGCTGGACTGCCCAGCTGGGAATGACGAGCAGTGGAATCTCCGCTCCGTTGATAAGGAAATAATTCTCCATCTTTGTCTCCGGTTCAGCCGCAATCACCTTGTGCGTTACAACTGACGTTCCTTCAGGAAAACCAAAGTCAAGGACAGTGAGAGGTGGAGGGGCCTGGACGTAGCCAATCGCTCCAGGAGCCATCTGGGCAAGCTCCCTTCCCGCTCGGTCCTCAGTTTCCCCGAATGAGGGGTGGTCTGGATGAGAGTTCTCAGAGATCCTTTCACCTGGACCTTCTGGGCCCCCAGGGCCACTCTGGACATCTCTATGGGCTGGTGGGGTCCGCGGGGGAGAGAGCACAGCTGGTCACAGTGAGGCCATGGGGGGACAGAGAGGAGGCAGGTTAAAGGGGAGCAGATGGGCAGGGGCGGGGGAGGGAACACCATGGCAGGCTTGGGCAGCATCTGAGGACAGAACGTCAGCAGGCCCAAGGCTCGCGGCGCCGGGGAGGGGGCCTGGGCCTGGGCAGCAGGCAGACGTGCCCCTAGGTGAAGCCCCGGAAAGCCCAGTACGGCCGGAGGGGGACAGAGCAGCCCCGGGCCCAGCCTCAAGGCCCAGTCCCTTCTCCTACAGCCACAGCTCGGCAGCAGCTGTTTGTATCTGAGACCTCCTCCACTGCCCCCGCCTCCTTTGCTTCTCGCTCCAGTTGGAACTTCGTTCCAAATGGTAAATATTTTTTTTCCATCTGTGAGGCTCGCATGCAGATGACTTTAACGTGGAAAATACCTTTTGCTCTTCAATCCAGCACAGGAGTCTGTAGTCCAGAAGATGAGTTCTTTGTGCAGCCAGAGGGCAAGCTTTTGGCAAAACACTCCGCCTTCCTCTGGACCATGATAAACCAAGGGAATTGCTCCCCTGGCCCCTCCATCAAGGGCCCGCCTGGGGGCTGGTAGATGACATCTCCGGGGTAAGGAAGCAGGGAGTCCACTTCGGAGCTTTTGTTTCACCCCCGCCTGGCTCAGTGTTGGCACACAGCTCTCTAAGACCCCTCCACTGGGTGGAGAACAGGGGTTCCCACTGTAGACTTGGGGAGCCACTTCCTAGCTGAGTGACCTTGGGAAAGTTACCTCCCCTCTCTGATCCTTGCTTTCCCCTCTGTAAACTGGAGGTGAGAATGGAACCTTCTTCACAGTTTGTTGCAAGCGTGGAATCAAGCGATGCTTACAGAGTGCTTAGCGCACTGCTCAAGCTATTGCAATAGAAGTGGCCAGAAATATGGCATCTTAGAAATTTAGTCCGCCCCTTCAGCTTACAAAAACATGCTTGGATTGCTAACTAAAGTAACAGCTGCTGGGTACGCCAGGGGCTGCTGGTACATCAGGGATGCGTGCTGAGGCCCAGAGCAAACCCTGTGCTTGTACCAGCACAGGGTTAAAAGAATGTATTAAAAGAAGATCAACCTGTTGGGTGTCTCCCTCCCCACGAGAGCAAATCAAGTCACCGCTAGACTGCAGCTGCCCTGAGCGTGGGGCCTCACTGGTCTGCCCCCAGCCCTGTGTTCCCAGGGGCCCTTTACAAACGGAGGATGGACGGGGCCTCTGCAGTTCACCCCTGGACCCACTGGCCTCTCAACAGAGTTCACACCCGAGAACAGCTGCTCGTAAATGCGGTTTTCATTAATTTCCTGGAAGATGGAGTTTTAATTTCCACATGATGGGTCTTGGGAGACCTGGGGAAGGAGGACCCAGTGCAGAGCTGGCCTCCGTGGTCCCTGGCACCCTTGTTTATATTTATTCCCACATTTGTTTAATCGTCTCCAGTCCGTGCCCAATGTTCTGGCTCCGAGGGGAAGGGGCCAAGCCCATGAGAAAGTGCCCCATGTACTTTCCTGGGGGGAGGATCCCCCCAAGAAACTTGAACTTGCAGCAGCTCAAAGGGGGGCGGTGTTGAGACCCCACAAAGGACAGCGAGGCCCCTCCAATGGGTGGACATCACGTCACACCTCTGGAATGTTCTTCGAGCAGTCCCAGAACATCCATTCCAGGGAGGGGACCACTGTGGTCCAGGAAGCCCGGGAAGGAAGACAAAACGTGCAGCAGAAACGCCGTGTCAGGATGGACACACGGTCTGCCCAGTTCCAAGTCTTCAGAGTGTTTTATTTTCTTCAGGATCCCATGAAATCTCTCATACACAATAGGACACAGGGGTCATTTTCGGAGTGAGGCCAGGGTGTGGGCGGGATGAACTCATGCACTGGGAGTGCTGGGATCCCGGACATGGAGGAACTGCCCAGCCCGGGCCCCCGTGAGTGGAGAGGGCGGCCGGGCATCGCCCCAGGCAGGGTTGCCGGTCCCTGCGGCCTCCCTGCCGACAGGTTGAGGGCTGCCAGCTCCTTCGTCTGCTTTGAGATGTTGCTTCCATCCAGCCGAAGCACAGGGGGGCCGGGGATGGCCGAGCAGGGCCCTGTCTCTCACTCCCAAGCAGTTTAAAGTGTTACAGGAGGACAGCTCCTGCTGCCCTCGCGCGGGGACTCTGCACTAGACGCGGCCACCCTGACTGTGTGATGGGGGACAGTTCATGCATCCCGCCTGCCTCGGGTTCCTCGTCTGGAAAGTGAAATTCGTAAGGGCACCCGTCTCACGGGACCACCGCATCCTCAAGGAGCTAAAATTTGCCGAATGTTTAAAAGCCGTCAAGGCACACGGTGAGTTCTCCAGAAGTGCTGGTTAAATTAAGAAGATGCATAAGAAAGGAGGCCAGGGCTTCCCCGGTGGTGCAGTGGTTGAGAATCTGCCTGCCAATGCAGGGGACATGGGTTCGAGCCCTGGTCTGGGAAGATCCCACATGCCGCAGAGCAACTAGGCCCGTGAGCCACAATTACTGAGCCTGCGCGTCTGGAGCCTGTGCTCCGCAACAAGAGAGGCCGTGATAGTGAGAGGCCTGCGCACCGCGGTGAAGAGTGGCCCCCACTTGCGACAACTAGAGAAAGCCCTCGCACAGAAACGAAGACCCAACACAGCCATTAATTAATTAATTAATTAATTAAAATAATAATAATAATAAAGAAAGGAGGCCAGATCTAGGAGGAGGAGGGTGCCCGGCACTGTGGGAGGCCAGGGGGCCTCATCTCCCAGACAAGGAACCGAGGAATCGGAGAGCCGGGGGCCCAGCTGGTGGGCAGGAGCGGCCTTGAACCGGACATTCCAGGAAGGAGCAGTAAGGCGGCCCTACTCCCCAGCACCAGTGGCCTCCAGGGTGGAGGGAGAGGGCATGGGCACTCCCAGCGTGGAGGTGCCCACTCTGCCTGCCCCGGGCAGCCCTGCGGGGGCGTATCACTGCATGAACACCTGTGGAGCTTCACCAACAGCCTAGCAACGTCCTGGCCTGCAGGTCCTGTCTTTGGACCTCAGATGGGGTCCCTGCTCCAATAATCAGGGTGCTAAAGCAGCGCCCCCAACCCCAGGACGCCCCATCCATGTCCCCAGACCCGCCCAGCTCGCCAGGGGCCCTGTTCCAGGCTGAGAGGCTGAGTCCCAGCTTCCCCGAGGCAGCTCACCCCAGGCCAGTGCCACCAGCAACTTCCAGCCGGCTCTGCCCCCACCTCACCTGCTCCCCTTGGGCCCCAACCACAGCTTGCTTTTGTTGTTTGTTTGGGGACTTTTGAGGGCATATTTTTAAGTGTCAAAAGTTTACACATTGGGCTTCCCTGGTGGCGCAGTGGTTGGGAATCCGCCTGCCAATGCAGGGGACACGGGTTCGAGCCCTGGTCCGGGAAGATCCCACATGCCGCAGAGCAACTAAGCTCGTGCGCCACAGCTACTGAGCCTGCGCTCTAGAGCCTGTGAGCCACAACTACTGAGCCCAAGTGCCACAACTGCTGAAGCCCATGCGCCTAGAGCCGGTGCTCCACAACAAGAGAAGCCACCGCAATGAGAAGCCTGCGCACTGCAATGAAGAGTAGCCCCCGCTCGCCGCAACTGGAGAGAGCCCGCACACAGCAACGAAGACCCAACACAACCAAAAATAAATAAATAAAATAAATAAATTTATTTAAAAAAAAAAAAAAGTTTACACATTTAAGTGTAAAATATTTCAAACACATTGGAAAGTACAGAGCAGCCCCGTCCAGTAGTCCTTTCTGTGATGGGAGGATGTCCTACCTCTGCCCGTGCAATTCAGCAGCCACTGGACAGACACACGGGGCCTGAGGCACTGGAAACGTGACCTGCCTGCCTGGGAACCTTCAGGTGGAATCTAATTCGATCTCAATTCACGGCCATGACTGGCTGCCACGCGGGACAGCACTGGCTTAGAGGAGATGGCTCAGACACCACGGATGTCAACGTTCATGAAGTCTCTGTGCAATTTTAGTTTCTCCAGAAACAGAGCCAGAGACAGGGATTGGAGGGCAGGTTGTTCATTTGGAAGATGGAGAGAACGCTGAGGGCGGGGCGTGGGCCACAGGAAAGGGGAGTCACCCGTTAAGAGCACCCCCTCCAGGTGGACACATGAGGACTGGCCCGGGCACACAGCGTTGTCACAGCAGCGGTACCGTGCTGGGTGGATGAACCACGCGTGGGCACCCACACAACGGAGTGTCAGTCAGCCGTGCAGAGAGGTGAAGTGCTGCCACATGCTATACTCGAGCCCCAAAGACATGGTGCTGAGGGGAGAAGCCAGACATACAGGGGATGAGGGGGAGTGATGGGTACAGGATGTTATTCGGCTGAGGGAAATGTATCCCAGGTAGATAGAGGTTACCGTCGGACAACATTTGAATTTACCAAAGTCCACTGGACTGTTAACCTCCCTGCAAAAAAACACACAAGAATGTGTGAAGTCAGTTCTCACAGCAGGGGACTGGGGGTGCAGTCCTGCAGGGGCATGCTGGGAAAATGGTCCAGAAGTAACATCCCCAAGGGTAGGGAGCTGGGGTATTTATCCACCACCACCACCCTCCCGTCATGATGGCCAAGCATCCCTGGGCACAGAGGTGCAGCCCTGGGGGCTGAGCTGTCTGGAGGACGCTGAGGGGGAGGGTTGGGGGGACATAGGGGGGCACAGATGCTGCTTCTCCCATTTTTATAATAATAATAATAAAACAGCCCCTCTGTGCACCGCCTGCATCCCATCCCACCCGCCCCCAGAGATCATCTCTCTCTTCTTTTTTTTTTGGCCACGCTGCGCAGCTTGCAGTATCTTAGTTCCTCGACCAGGGACTGAACCCAGGCCCTCGGCAGTGAAAGCACGGAGTCCTAACCACTGGACCACCAGGGGATCCCTGAGACCACCTTTGTCTTGAATGCCAGGTTGATCATTCACCTGTGTGATGGGGAGAACGATGTCCCCCAAAGATGCTCTAATTCCCCGAACCTGGGACTCGGTTATCGGAGAGGACTATGCAGATGATTAAGTGAAGGATCTGGAGATGGAGCTTACCTTGGATGATGGGGCTGGGTCCTGTGGTGTCACAAGGGTCCCTACGGGAAGGAGGCAGGAGGTCAGAGCAGAGAGAAGATGTGAGGACGGAGGCCAAGGTCGAGGAGGGAAGACGCTGCCGGCCCCGAAGCTGGAGGAAGGGCCGGGAGCCGAGGAACACAGGCACCTCCAGAGCTGGGACAGGCTGGGCAGTCAATGTTCCCCTGGAGCCTCCAGAAGGACCCAGCCCTGCTGACACCTGGACTTCAGTCCAGTGAGACGGCTTTTGGACTTCTGACCCCCAAGACTGTAAGATCATACATGTGTACTGCGTTAAGCCACCAAATCTGTGGTCATCCTACAGCAGCAGCAGGTGTGGCATTTATGGAACGAGCATTGATTATCCATTTGTCTCCCACTTGCCTTTCTCCCTCACTTATGTTTTATAAACATCCCCGCTGATTCATGGAACCGTTATCCATCCTTGTACTGCTGAGTAACATTCTGCCACACGGATCCACCACAATTCATTTGTCCAGATCCCTGTCGATGGGTTTGGAGCTGTTTCCATGCGTTGGCATTCTTAGCGGACTTTTATAAACGTTCTTTGCCCTCTTTCCTGTTTTGTAGGGTTTCTCTGGACTCATATGTCCGGTGTTTATTTACTCAGCAAAGGCTTCCCGAGCATCTGTACTCGATGCTGCTTACTAGGAACACAGCCGGGCAGGGCTGGGCTCCAAACACAGCTGGTCCACCAGCCACAAGCCACAGAACACAAGTCAGGCTGCAGGGGGCTCCCTGGCGCCCCTTCACCAGGCACCCCGTGAGAAGGAAGTATCCTCTTCTCCATCCCCCCCAGCAACCCCACAACCCCCCAAGAAACCCTTCCTGCCCACCTCTCTCCGTGGAAGCTAAGCCTCCTTCTGTGTGCCCTGGGGCAGGCAGGGTGGGAACTGGCTGGTGGTTTGGAACCGCTGGTCTCGGCATCTGTGCCTCTGCCCTGGTTACAAGACGAGTGGCGGGCCGTGCTGAGCAGACACGTCAGACCACCAGCATTTCAGGAGGGGCACTCAGTGCCCTAAGGACGTATCATCAGGTGTGAGGTACGATGTCATCACAGAGGCTGCCCCAGGCCTCCCTGTATGCGCCAGGCAAGGCGAGCCCCTCTCTGCAAGCCTTCTCTGCAGAGTCATCACAGTGAGGCTAGCAATTTCCCCATCTCACGGATGAAGAGGCTGAACTTAGAGAGGATTGGTCCCCCGCCCAGGTAAGCCCGAGGTGGGCAGAACGTCCACCGCAGGGCCTTCGAGGTCTTCTGCCGGAGGAAATTCCACCTCTTCTGGGAATGCCCTGTTCGTCCTGTAGATTCGTCCTGTAGATGGGAGGCCCCTAAAGGGAAAGCCAGTCTTTCTGTAGTCAGGACCCAGGCCAGGGGCTCTGAGTCTTGGTTGTGCTTAGAATACAGGGACCTGATTTGAATCCTGAAATCATTCCTTTATTTATCAAAAAAAAAAAAAAAATCTACCGAGCTTTGCCGTGTGCTGGGCGCTGGGCTTGGCGTGGGGCTGGATCAGTGGATGAGACAGTGGGGGCCACGCCAGTCGGAACCTGCAGAGGGTCTGATTTCCTACTCGCCTGAGTCAGGGCCCCAACAGGAGGCAGGTGCTCTCTCAGGTCAAGATCATTCAAGGAGGGTTTATTCCCAAAGGGACGATTGCAGTGGTGCAGGAGAAGGGGCGCCCTAGGGACAGCACGGTGACTGGGGGCTGTCATCCCAGCCCCCAGGGAGGAGGGGAGGTAGTTTCCAGACCCCACGTGGAGAAATCAGCCTGGGAGGAGATGCACGGCCAGCAGAGATGACCTCGGGGGGGGGGGCGGGTCACACAGCCTGCCTACTCCCCTCCCTCCTTTCTTCCCACCCCCACCCAGTGGCTGAGCCCAACTGGAAGCCAGAGGAGCAAGGTGCCTTTGATGTGGTCTACCCAGGACCACCCTCAGGACAGAGAGCAGAGGGGAGAAAGGCGGACCGTGGGTATAGAGGGGCAAGCAAAACACCAACAAATGTAAAACGGTGCAACACCATGGAAAACATAAAGCTAAATGTAGAGTTTCCAGATGACTGAGTGATTCCACTCCTGGGTACAGACCCAAAGGAACTGGAAACGGGAACCCAAGTCCAGGTACACATAGGCTCACAGCAGCACTTCCCACAACAGCTAAAGGTGCAGATGCATGCACCCACCAGCAGAGGAAGGATAAACAATACGTGGTTCATCTATACAGTGGAATATTATTTAGCCATAAAAAGGAATGAAGCACTGATTCGTGCTACCACATGGATGAACCTTGAAAACATGATGCTAAGGAAAGAAGCCAGACACAAAAGGACAAATATTGTACATGAAATATTGAGAAGAGGCAAATTCATAGAGACAGAAAGTAGATTGGAGGTTACCAGGGGCTGGGGGAGATGGGAGGTTGTTACTTAGCAGTGACAGAGTTTCTGTTGGGGTGATGAAAGTGTTTTGAAAATAAATAGTGGTGATGGTTGTACAACATTGTCAATGTAATTAATGCCACTAAATCGTACATTAAAATGGGTGAGCTTTTTGGTATGTGAATTATATCCCAATAAAGCTGTTTTTTAAAAAAACATCAGACGCATTCCACTCCCCTGCCCCGCAACACTCACCCAGTCCTGTCCTCCCTCTGGTTGAAAAGCTCACGTCCCCAGCACAGAGGATGGACCATGTCCCAGGAGCTGCCACGTCATCGTGGGCAGTGTCAGTATGATTGCCGGACACACTACCCCCTGAAATGTACAGCCAGCTGCACCAGTGCTTTTCATGCAGGGCAAATTGAAAGGGGCAGGGGAGACAGGAACAATGTGGGGCTTTCTTCCACCTAGGGCTCCATTGCCCCTTGACCTCTGCATGACCTCTGCTGGTGGGGTGACCCAAGACTTCACTTGCCAAGGATCTGGGTCCTTGGTGGCCCTGCCTTTGTTTTCTTCCCTTGTGAGGAATTTCTTATGTAAACAGCACAGCCTAGGTTTGATGTATTTCACCAATCTGTCAGCATCTTTTAACTGGTAAGTTTTGTCCTGCTATGTTTAGTGTGATGACGGGTGTATTTGAAATCACTCTGTCTTCCTTGTGCTTGCTATCCAACCTGACCCGTCCAGGCTCCCTGCCCAACCCTCTCCTGCCTTTCAATGGACTGACGTTCTCTTCAGTTCTGTTTTTCCCCTCTGCTGCTTTTTCCACTCTATTTGTTTTTAGCAGTTATCCTTATAGGTTTGACATGCCTATCTAAGCTGAAAATTGATTTCTTTACCTTTCTCTGAAACAAGGAGAGGAATCTAAAATACTTTCACTCTTATCAACCGCTCCCATCTTTCTTGTTATTCTTGGCTGGTATTTGAGTTCTATCTTTTTCATCCCTCAAATGAGATTTGTTTTCTACAGTCACAGTGGACAAGGCTGGTGTTGGGCTGGGTCTCTTCTTTTTACCATTTCTTCCAACAGCAGCACCAGTCTGGCTGAATGCATGCGTGCGTGTGCAGGCGTGTAGGAGTGCCCTTGGGACAGTGGTGGCCACTTTGCCTGCAGGGGATGCAGGCTGTGCCCAAGCCCCCCCCCCCGCCCCTCCCTCCCTGACCTCCAAGCACAGCCTCCCTCTGTGTTTGGTAAACATGTGAGAAACTCTAAACAAAACCTTTGCAAACCATTCCTTCTGGCATCTCCTTCTCCCTTTGGATCATTCTCTTTCCTCCTGAATCATATTTTTTCTGAGTCTTTTTCCTGAGGGTCTGTGGGGATACTCTAACTCAGATCTTGTTTGTCTGACATTGTCTTTATCCACCGGTTTTTAAATGGCATTTCACGGGAACATGATGGATGGAAGGGGAGTGTTGTTTGGGGAGCACTTTGGAGATGCCTTCCTGTTGCTGTTCTTTGAGAGTTTGTTGTCATTATGGTTGTCCTTTGATGGGGAATCAGTCTTTTCTGTCTGTCTGATGACATAGGACCTTCTCTTAGTTCATAGCCCCAGTGTGCTATCGTGTGCCTGGGGTGGCTTGCCTCTCGTCACCCAGCTTCCCGAATCTGAGGATGCATGCCTGTCATCAGCTGTAGCCCCTTCTCAGCTGTGAGCATTTTGATCACAGCCCCTCTTCCGTCTTCTACTTCCTTTCCTCCTGCCCCCAGGACGGTGGTCCCCTCCCACCCTGAAGCTGGCCTGCGTGGCTTCCAAGACTGGGTCACAAAGGTCATTGCAGCCTCCCCAGCTCTCTGGGGAAGCGGCCACCACGCTACCTGCCCCTGTGAGGACACCGGAGCAGCCCCACGGGGAGGCCCCCCCCCCAATTCTCCTGCCAGGCGAGTAGATCCTCAGGATGCAAATGTGCAGTTGCCTAGGAACGGGGTGGGGGAAGGTGGCAAAATGGTTCCCCCTGCACACACAGACCTCCCTTGGCCCCGAGCGTCTGCCTCAGCGTTCTCTCCTCCAGGAAGTTTCTGGAACGTCTGCAGCCACTTGATTCCCCCTTCTCTGGGCATCTTGCCCTCTTCCAGGCCTGTCACTTTCAGTGCATGTCCTGTTGTGTCAGAAGCCCAACATTTCTTTCATTTGAGTTTCTTGATTCAAAGTGCACAGATTATCAGATTATTTCCTTGTCTCCCTCGGGGTGCCCAGTTCTGGGCCTTAGATGATCTGAAAGCTCCCTGCTCCCTGCAGGAGGCGGGGGGAGATTTCTTGGAGAGTCCACGGCCCGAAAACAGACCCCCTCCCCGTGGAGATCACGCTGCTGTCCTCACCACGAGGGGCAGCTGTATAAAGGGCTTCCTACCGCCACGGGATCCCCAAGGACAGGGATATTTTGGTCTCATCATTACCAACACCGTGTCCCCCACGCAGGCCTGACACCGTAGGGGCTCAGCTTCTATTTTCAGAAGGATACGAATGTGGTTTTGTTTGCCTTTTGGCTGCCGATGGAAGTGTGGAGAGCAAACCCCACCTCCGTTTCATCAGCTGGGAAGGGCTTTTGGTGAAAAGCCCTCTTCCATTCCACCCCATTCCAATGACAGTCTTCCCTGGCCCGGACTTTTGTTTTCTTTTAACATTGTTTTTTACTGTAGTAGAAAACACATAACATAAAATTTACCACTGTAACCACTTTAAAGTGGAAACTTCAAGGGCATTTACGAAATTCACGCTGTTGTGCAACCATCACCCCCTCTGGTTCCAGACATTCGGCCCTGAGTTTTCTTCCTGCTTCCACACTGTATAGTTTGCTCTACGCATCTCCCAGGAGCTGCCTAAAATCCTCATGGAATGAGGCGAGATTTCCATTAAGAAAATACCTGAATTGCAAGGATGAAGTTTGGGCTCTTTTAAACTCGTAACGCTCCTGAGAACGCACGGTGGATGAAGGTGAGCTGGGGGATTCTGCGTTAGCATTGGTCTAGTCGTCCAGCTCTTTCTGAGTTTTGGCAGCCAACGACCTCTTTCCACGACACCACCGGCTCCCAGCTCCTGGGCTCCGGGACCCCTCACTGGCGGCCGACAGCCGGGAGCTGCCCAGGCTGTGGATTCTCTGTTTCCTTGGGTTACACACAAAAGTTTTGTCCCCCTTGGCTCTGTTGATGGCTCTGTGCAACACAAACTGACCAAAGCCAGAAGCGACGGCTAGAGCCAGCATCCCGGCGAGGTCGGAAGGCCGCTGCCACCCCGTGCCCCCTGCCCTCCTGTCATGGCCGCACCCTCGGAGGAGGAGACCGGCGGAGGCCCAACAGCAAACTCCCAAAGGGCAGCGGCCCTTCTCCCTGCCCTCGACCCCCAGGCCGCTGACCTTCTTCGCTCTTGTTCCCTGTCAGGACATCTTTGCCAAACACTGAGTGGAAACAGCTGAGCAGCTCTGGCTGCATCTCAAGGCTGGGATTCGAACACGGCTCAGAGCTGCCAGCTGGTCAGTGTATCTCGGGCTGTGGATCTCTGCAGCTTGGCAGTGAGAAGTCTTGGACGAGAGGCCCCAACTCTGCCTTCTCCTGCAGCACGTCTGAACCCAGGCTGGTTCCCTGGAGGAAGAAGGAGAGGGGGAGGGGAGGGCACAGCTGAGGCCTTGGAGATGGAGAAAGCTCCTGAGCCCCTCACCATTCCCTGTGACTCGGTCATCCCAGCTGCACGCTGTCCAGTCAGAAGTGTCCAGAAGGCTGCGGGAAGCGTGAGGCAGGGCAGCAGACCCCAGGCCACCACCCTCAGACCTGGTCCTGCCTCCCCCTGCTGAAGGTCCGACGGGCCGGAAGCAGCTGGACAGCTTGGGAGAATCAGGGAAGGCAGCAAGGCACACAGCACAGAGCGGCGGCAGCGGCCCTGATGGCTGTGGGGGGGTCTCCAGCAGAGCCAAGACGGGACAGTCACACACACCTCAGCGGCACCCAGGCCCCGCCCTGCGGCAAGGAAGGGAGGATCCGGGTCCTGGATGTTCCTGGTACAGCAGAGGGAACCTGGCACGGGTCCGCTGAAGCAATCTGCCAGCTTCCAAAAGGCCCGTGATGTGATGCCAGGTTGGACAGGAAGTGATCTTATCAGAATCGTTCACTTTCACCTCATCCAGCCTTTGCAGCTGAAGCACAGGGGACAGGGGAACCAAGGAAAATGACACCCGAGGACATCCAGACTAAGACAGACTACGACAGTCCACAAGGCGACCGGCTTGCTCTCCAAAACGTCCATGAGTCAGTGTCCTGGGAAAACATGAAGGGGGCGGGACGTGTTCGTCCATGAAATAGATCAGAGGCGGAGCCAAACGGGAGATGCGAATTACATTCTAAATCCCAAAACCCAGAAAGCCATAAGGTGCCTCTCCGCACAACTGAAGAAATGAAATATAGACTGAAAGATAGACAGAGTGAGGAGACTGCAAAGTTCTCCAGGGCCAGGACGGTATCATGCTGATGATGGAGCGTGGCCTTCTTTTTAGCAGAGGCAAGCCAAAGGGTTTGGAGGAGAAGAATGGGATGTCTGCAACTTTCTTTCAAATGAGAAGAGAAAAAGAGGGAGGGGGAGGAGGAGTAGAAGCCTCCCGCGTCTGTCCATCCATCAGGGTCTGGACAGAAGCACGGGCAGACTGGGTAGCTGAGCACATTATGTAAAGGGACTGGTCCAAACATCTGGCCAGGGAGGTAGAGACTGGGAAGGAGAGCCCGGTGGGAGCTGTTACCCCATCAGCAGGGAGAAGGGTGCTTGAGAGGCCCTGCACGCACACACCCACCTCCCGCCCATGAGGAGGGAGCCGGGAGAAGACCGTCAGGGCATCACTGAGGCCAGGTGGTGGCCGCATGGGCCAGCGTGGGCCTGTTGGGTTTTTTTTCCTTTTTGTTTGAAATGTTGAACATTTGAAAACTCTCATAATAGTAAAAAATGGGGGGTGGGAAGGAGAAGAAGGAGGCAGAGAGAGGAGGGCGGACGCCCACCCTGGCCTGAAAGGCGTGGAGGAAAGCCAGTCTGCAGGCCGGGAAAGGAGCCTGCAGCTCCTCCCCGCCCGCCCACCTCGGGGGCCCCGTGGGCCTCGGGCCGGGCAAGGGGGGGGCGCAGGCGGTCAGCTCGGGGGAGATGCAGCCCCGCTCCCCGGGAGGCAGAGCGGGCATCTGCCTTCATACACAAAAATAAATGGGCAAAATGTGAATAACGGGGGTTTCTGGGGGAATAAACAACATTTGGGCCAAAACCAAACTCCGGTAGACATGCTCACACTTATTTAACGGGTTAGCACTGTTTTCCTTGGGAATTGCATGGGTGTGGAGAGTTTCGGAGCTTGACCCGAGAAGCAGTTCCTGCCAGGCCCTCAGACCGACTGCAAGCAGCAGAGCTCAGGAAACTCGGCAAACCCTCAGACCTGCTGAGACGCGTCCCCAGCGATCAGGGCCAGCCCTGCGGCCGTCACACAAACACTAGGAGGACAGGCCAACCCAGGGCCCAGAGCCACCGCCCGGCCCTCTCGCTGGGTCCAGGCCCTGGAGACCCCTAGCCCACGCAGGCCCACACTGCCCAGCCCACAGCGGGGGCCACGGTTCAGGTTTGTGTCTTGGTTACTTAGCGCCAGGAGCGGTGACCTCATTGGCACAGAGAGAGGACAGAGCCCCCTCCCCAACAAGGTCCTGGGGAGAGGCGGGGCCAAGGCACAAGCCAGTGAAGGCGCCAGGAGGAACCCCCTCAATGTAGGGAGGGAGCGGAGGGGACCCACGTCACCCACCCCTGCACCCCTGATGGAATCCACAGACAAAACAGGCTGAGCACATCGCCCAGGGTCAGACAGACGTGGGTTGGAACGCAGCACCCTCTTCCTGGCTGTGTGCCCTGGACAGGTCACCCAGCATCTCTGAGCCTGTTTGCTGCTCTGTGTAAAGGGCTTGCTGAGAGCACCCATGACAGAGGCCCATGGAGAACAGCACCTGGGAAGGCGTTTAAAGCAGCTCCTTTCCACCACGAGTTGATTGACTTGGCGTGTAAATGTCCTGGGGCTGCTGTAACAAGTGGCCACAAACGGGGGGCTGGAAACAACAGACATTCATCTCTCCCACTTGTGATGGCTCGATGGCTGCAACAACCTCTGTTTACTGATGTGGCAGGCAACATTTTTCATTCACAGAAGAATTATGTGTGAGAGTAGCTGTATCATCTATGAATTTCATTTCTGGATCATAAAGGAACTGGTAAAAATATTTGTTAGAAAAGGGCTGTTGGGTCTGATGGGGTGAGAACCATATGTCAAAGCAACAGCCCAGGGCTGGAGCTCCAGGGGGGCTGGAGGGGGTGTGGGAAGCAGGACTTGAGCAGGAATCTGAGAAATGGGTCCAAGAGAGGATCCACGTGCAGAGTCCGGCCCGGAGCCGCAAGAGCCTGGCCTGAGGGTTTGTGGAAACAACCAGCCGGCCGTGGGTTTGCACCCACAGGGCCCAAGACAGGAAGGGGCACCACCAGCTCAGGCGCACCCGCCCCTCTGAGGGTGTTCTCGCACTTGCTGAGACTGAGAAGTTGTGCTTCTCACCCGGGAGGAAGAGCAGGATTCAGGCTGAAGCCCGGGTCCTGGGATCCAAGGTGGGGGGCTGGTGGGGGAGAGATGCTGACAGTGAATCCGGGCTGACATTTACCTAAATCGAGAAGGCAAGAAACACGGGGGGACATTTTAGCCTTCCAGGGGGGAAAGAAGGCAGAATTCTTTCTCTTTTAATAGTCCAAGCACCAAAAAGACACTTTGAAAAAAGCCGGACGAGTCAGAGGGCGGGGGGGGGCCGGCTCACAGGCCAGGGCGGGGGCAGCTCAGCACCCACGGCCCACAGGAGTCTGGGTCAGAAGCCCTGCAGCGGAAGCAAGGGGGTGATGGACCCAGCTCCGTGTCCCCCAAGTCCCCTGGGGACGCACAGAAGGGCAGTTAGCGGCTCAGAGCCTTTCAGCCTATCCAAGGGAAAATCATTTTTTTGGAATGGGTGGGCAAGGAGCGCTATGTACAAAGATGTTCTCAGCCGTATCATTTAGGATAATGAAGAATTCAAAGTATCGAGGAGAGGTGGGGCGTGGTTAGTCTGGGAAATGTCTCTCGGGGGCAACAGTCCACAGACATTTAAATGGCCTGCAGGCTGGCTTAGGGGATAATAGTAACTGAAGAACAAGATTAGAGAGGTCCAGCACGACCACCACACTGGGACACACAGAGAAAAGGCCTCCTAGAAGGGGTAGCGCAAATGCAAATGGCAGTCTCTTTCAGTGAATAAAAACATAGGTCAATAGAAAGAGCAGGCAGAGGCCAGGTGGGCGTGGGATGTGCGGGGATGCCGCGTGCCTGGCTACAGGTTCTCCAAACCTGAGGAGCGGGCAGGAAAGTCAGCCCAAACGTGGCACCCAGAGGACCGCACCCCGCCAGAGGCGGCCTGGGCTACAGTCACGCCGTGTGAACGCGCTCTCCCAGAAGGGAGGGGCCACTTACCCTGAGCAGTAGCGTCTGTTAACGTGTTGTCAACCAGGGGTGTGTAGCAGGTGATGGGGGGGACAGGATCCCCCAGGGGGAGGCTCTGGGCAGGCCCAGCGGGCCCGGGAGATGGGCTCCGTCTACCCTCCTGCCCCAGCTTCGCGTCCCCCGCAAGCCGGGCCATGTCCACATCCCCCAGCCACCTCTCCCAGACCCGGTGCTCATCCAGAGACACTGTGACCTGCGGGGGCTCGGCCCTCCCGCCATGTCCTCCCCCAGCTCTTCAAATGTGGGCCCCAGGACATCTGTCATCTCACCAAACCCTCCCAACAAGCCGCTAGGAAAGTATCACCAGCACCACCACCCCCCCCCAACTTTGTAAGGAGAGGAGATTGCAGCTCAGAGGCTGCTTGTCCCCAAGGCCACACAGTGCAGACGGAAAAGGGCTCAGGACCCCGCTGTCCAGGTCTCCCTACCCTGAGCCAGTAACAGCACGTGGGCAGAGCCAAGAGCATGGCTTTGGGGGTCAGCTGGACGTGAGTTTCAGTCTCCACTCTGCATAAGGCCTCTGGGCCTCAGTTTCCTCATCTGTAAAGTGGGGACAGGGATGCCTGGAGGGTTAAAGGTGACGACCTGCTTTCCTGGGCTGGCACGGGGTGGGGCGGTCGCTGTCAGCTCATAACCCCAGGGTCAGGGCCAGAGCTGGAGATCTCAGGCCACTCGACACCTCGGGACTCTCGCCCCATCCGTGCAGGACTCGGTGTGGCCCAGCCTGAGCCCCTTGTCAGCCCATACTCTTGGCCCAGCAGCCCCAGTGGCCCTGCCCTGCCCTGCAGTCATGGGCAGCAGGAGGGGATAAACCCTCAAGGAGGGGGGACAGCCTCCCCACAGGGCTGGGCCTGGGCCTCAGCTCAAAGAGCCCGGCCAAGCTGGCCTGCCGCCGGCCCTTTAGCAACAGGAGGGCAGTGAGGGGCTGTGGGAGTGGGAGCGCAGCAGCCCAGCCCCTCATCCCAGCAGGAGGGAGACCCCACCCCTGCCCGTCGGCTCAGGCCAGGGTTCCTGGACCAGGCCTCGGTCTCCACTGGGGCCTGGACGGCCACAGCCCTCCTCTTCAGCTGGGGTTCCCAGTCGAGCTGTCACGGTGGCCGGCCGCCAGCACCCGCCAGGCCGCGAGGTCCGATGACATCACTCTGGCCCAGGCGGCGGCAAAGTAAGAACAGATGGCTCCTCGTCCAGGCTTGGACCCGCCTCGGAGGCACCTCGCGAGCGGCCCTCCACTGGGTGGGCCCAAGGTGACCAGAGGCGCCAGGACAGCTGCCCTTACACATCCCTCGCCCCCCTGAGTGGTCACCGCTCCCGCCTGGGCTGGGCCTCGAGGGAGGGTGGGCACCGCCTGTACCTTGTTCACGGGCGTCTCCCAACCCCCGACACGGCGCCAAGCACATGGTTGGCGTTCAGGAAATGCCAGCGGGATGAATGAAGGGCCACCAGCTGTCCCGGAGCCGTGGCTGGGGGTCCGAGGTTCCCCTCCCCCCTCCCCCTGCCCTGGCAGGGTCACCGCCATTCCTCCTCGGTGGGGCTTTGCAGTCTCCCCCAGCTCCCAGCAGCCACCAAAGACCATAGATCAGATGATTGCATCCACATGGAATGTCCAGAAGAAGCGAATCCATAAAGACAGAAAGCAGATGAGTGGGTGGAGGCTTGGGGTAGGGGGTCACGGCTAAAAAGCGTGGGATTCTCTTCCAGGTGATGAAAGTGTCCTAAAATTGAGAGTAGTAATGGCTGCACACATCTGTGACCACACTCACGCCATGGACCCCTTAAGTGGGAGAGTCATGAGGCGTGTGAATTATGTCTCATAAAGCTGTTTAAACAACGAAGGAGCCAGTTCTTGATAAGCCAGAGGCCTGGGGCCGCTGACCTGGGAGCTTAGCTCTGAGGACCATCCACATATAAGGATCCAGCAGGCAGACGGTCGAGGGTGTCTGTTTGATCCCCGCCTCAGGTTTTAAATGGGGCCTTCCCTGTTATCGGTGGAGATGATGGAGACTGAGGCTTACTCCTAGTATCATTATTATAGTTGTTACTGCAGAGCTTAATGGGGTCTCATTTGGTCCTTAGGAGAATCTTAGACCAATGGTATAATGGGCCCCGCGTGACGGAGGAGCTGAGTGCAGGGGGCCACAGATGTCAGGGGGTCTGGTCTGGCCCGACACCCAACACCAGCATGTGATCTCTGCACAGGACACAGCTGCAGGTTGCTCACTCTTCTTTGAGGCTGTCAGAGTATAACTTTCAGAAAACTGAAAGCAAGGCTGTCACACAAATATAAAATGAATATGGATCAACAATTCATTAGCTCATTAATACAGGAACCAAAAAGAGGCTGCAACAGTTTGAGGAGCAGGGCAGGTGAGTTAAAGGTGACACAGGTCAGGGTCCCTCCGGCAAGAGAACTGTAACTCTTGGGGGTCACCTTATGCCAGATGCAAATCTGCAAGTTAACATAACTTCACAAAGTCCAAACTCTTAATTAATAGTAAACAGCAAAGTCCACAGGCACATTCTCCAGATAAGAAAATTCCTTGTGTGGCCTTAAATAATGCCCCAGGATGACTTAGAAAGGATAGCTTTTTTTTTTTTTTTCTTATTTTCAAGCTTTAAATAATTTTCCTTGACATTGAAGAAGATACAAATAAATGGAAAGATATTCCATGCTCATAAATTGGAAGAATTCATGTTGTTAAAATGTCCATACTACGCAAAGCAATCTGCAGATTCAGTACAATTCCAATGGCATTTTGCATAGAAATAGAACCAACAGGGACTTCCCTGGCGGTCCAGTGGTTAAGACTCTGAGCTTCTACTACAGGGGGTGCAAGTCTGATCCCTGGTCAAGGATCTAAGACCCCATGTGCCGTGCGGCACAGCCTAAAAAACAATAAATAAAAATAAAATGAAATGGTGCATTTTTTAAAATAAATAAATAAAATAAAACAACAGTCATTAAAAACAAAAAAAACAAAAAACACCAGGAAAGTTCCCTGATGACCTAGTGGTTAGGATTCCAGGCTTTCACTAACGTGGCCTGGGTTCAATCCCTGGTCAGGGAACATCCCACAAGCCATGTGGCACAGCCAAAAAAAAAGAAAAAGAACCAACAATCCTAGTTTGTATGAAACCAAATGACCAAAGCAATCTTGAGAAAGAAGAACAAAGCTGGAGGCATCACAATTCCTGCTTTCAAATTATGTTACAAAGCTATGGTAATCAAAACAGTATGGTACAGGCATAAAAACAGACACATAAACCAAGGGAACAGAATAGAGAGCCCCAAAATAAACCCACATATATATGGTCTATTCACTTACAACAAAGGAGCCAAAACTATACAATAGAGAAAGGATAGTCCTTTCAATACAGACAGACCTCACTTTACTACACTTTGCAGATACTGTGTTTTTTACAAATTAAAGGTTTGTGTTGAGCAAGTCTATTGGTACCATTTTTCCAACAGCGTTTGCTCATTTTGTGTCTCTGTGTCTCATTTGGGGAATTTTCCCAATATTTCAAACTTTTTCACTAATGTTATATCCATTATGGTGATCTGTGACTTTCGAGGTTACTATTGTAATTGTTTGGGGAGCCATGAACTGCAACCATATAAGACGGTGAACTGAATTGATCAATGGGTGTGTTCTGGCTGGCCCACCGACCGGCTGTTCCCCATCTCTCTCTCCCCCTCCTAGGGCCTTCCTTTGCCCTGAGACACAACAGTATTGAAATTAGGCCAATTAATAACCCTACCATGACCTCCAAGTGTTCAAGTGAAAGGAAGAGTTGCACGTCTCTCACTTTAAATCAAAAGCTAGAAATGACAAAGCTTGGTGAGGAGGTCATGTCAAGAGCTGAGATAGGCCTAAAGCTGGGCCTCTTGTACCAAACAGTTTGCCAAGGTGTGAAGGCAAAGGAAAGTCCTTGAAGGAAATTAAAAGAGCTGCTCCAGTGAAGACACGAATGATAGGAGAGCAAAACAGCCTTATTGCTGGTATGGAGAAAGTTCGAGTAGCCTGGATAGAAGATCAGACCAACCCAACGTTCCCTTAAGCCAAAGCCTCATCCAGAGCAAGGTTCTAACTCTCTTCAATTCTATGAAGGCTGAAAGAGTCGAGAAGCTGCAGAAGAAAATTTTGAAGCTGACAGACGTTGGCTGAAGAGGTTTAAGGAAAGAAGCCGTCTCATAACGTCGAAGTGCCAGGTGAAGCAGTAAGTGCTGATGGAGAAGCTGCAGCAAGTTATCCAGAAGATCTAGCTAAGATCATTCATGAAGGTGGCTACACTACACAACAGATTTTCTATGTAGACAAAACAACCTCTATAGGCAAAAGACACCATCCAGGACTTTCATAGCCAGAGAGGAGAAGTCAGTGCCTGGCTTCAAAGGACAGGCTGACTCTCTCGTTAGGGGCTAATGCAGCTGGTGACTTTAAGTTGAAGTCAGTGCTCATTTACCATTCCCGGAGTCCAAGGGCGCATAAGAATAATGCTAAATCTCCTCTGCCTGTGCTCTGTAAATGGAACAACAAGGCCTGGATGACAGCACATCTGTTTACAACGTGGTTCACTGAATATTTCAAGCCCACTGTTGAGACCTACTGCTCAGTAAAAAAGATTCCTTTCAAAATATTCCTGCTCATTGACGATGCACCTGGTCACCCAAGAGCTCTGATGGAGATGGGCAGTGAGATCAGTGATGTTTCCAGGCCTGCTAACACGACATCCATTCTGCAGCCCACGGATCAAGGAGGAATTTCGACTCTCAAGTCTTATTATTTAAGAAATACATTTTGTAAGGCTACAGCTGCCATAGACAGTGATTCCTTTGATGCAGCTGGGCCAAGTAAATTGAAAGCTTTCTAGAAAGTGTTCACCATTCTAGATACCATTAAGAACATTCGTGATTCATGGGAAGAGATCAAACTATCAACATTAGCAGAACTTTGGAAAAAGTTGATTCAGGACAACAAGCTTGGCAATGATTTTGGATTTGACACTAAAAGCAAAGGCAACAAAAAGTAACAATAAACAAGTAGAACTACATCAAACTAAAATCTTCTGCACAACAAAGGAAAACATCAACAAAATGAAAAGGCAACCTACAGAATAGGAGCAAATATTTGCAAATCATATATCTGATAAAGGACTAATAGCTAAATTATATTAAGAATGCATGCTACTAAGTAACAAAAACTGATAATAATTTGATTTAAAAATTGGCTGAGTAACTGAATAGACAATTTTCCAAAGAAGACATATACAAATGACCAATGGGTACATGAAAAGATACTCAACATCACTAATCATCAGAGAAATGCAAATCAAAACCATAATGAGATATCATCTCACACCTGTTAGAATGACTATTACCAAAGAGATAAAAGATAACAAACGTTGGCAAGGACTTTGAGAAAAGGGAACCCTTTGTTGGTAGCAATGTAAATTAGTGCAGTCACTATGGAACTTAGCACGGCGGTTCCTCAAAAAATTAAAAACAGAACTACAGTATGATCCAGCAACTCCACTTCTGGGCATTTATCCAAAGGAAATTAAATCTCTGTCTTCAAAAGATATCTGCACCCCCAGGTTTATTGCAGCATTATTTACAATGGCCAAGACATGGAAACAACCTAAGTGTCCATGGATGGATGGATGGATGGATGGATGATGGATGGATGGATGGATGGATGGATGGATGATGGATGGATGGATGGATGGATGGATGATGGATGGATGGATGGATGGATGGATGGATGGATGAGAAGATGCAGGGATGTGGGAGGTTTCCTTCACTTACACTTCTGGTAAAAGGACAGATTAGGTTAATCAGGCCAATCTCTCACTGAGGAACAAAAGTGCTTAAAAAAATTTTTTTAAAGCAATGAGGTAACAAGATAGTAAGGAATAAGGAGGCCACAGTCTAAGGGGGGCCAGGCCCGCAGACGTGAGTGCAGCTCAACATGCCCTTAATTGAGAACTTGTGGAAAAACCAAATGGACCTTGGGTTTCAATAGCCTCATGCAAGACACAGAGGCCCCAACCCAGGCCCGCACGCCCAGGGCGGCCCCCAGGAGGCACAACTCATAGAGCCTGGAGCATGAAGACCCCCCCTCTCAGGACACGAGTGAACCAGCAGCAGACCCGCTAAAGGCCCACCCCAGGGACCACAGGGGAGCTACCTCAAGACAGAGCGTGGGGCTGGACATGGAGGTGGGGCTGTCACTGGAAATTGGGACCACGGTACAGACCCACATCACCCAGTGACTCAAAGGAGCCTTTTCAATGAATTTACCTCAAAGTGACCCTGGCTCTGTGGTGGCCCAGAAGGACTAAATGTGGACTTTCCCCACTTATCCTCGACCTCAAAGGAGTTCCACAAATTATTTACTAACGACAGCAAGCAGGTCTCAGTACAAGCGCAGAAGGGCACATAACCCAAAGAGTGAGGAACAGGAGAGGAAACAGACCCACAGAGCTCAGATACTGGAAAAATCAGATAGAGTATAAAACAACTATGTCTCTATCAAGCCTAAAGAAATCAGAGCCAGATGGAAAAATCTACAAGAAACTATTCAAAATGAACCGATAGGGTAAAAACAAGTAGAAACCTGGGAATAAAAAATACATTAATTAAAATTATTTATTGGATTTTGATTTTCATAGTATATCCAATTCAACTGAAGGAACAGTACTGAACCAAAGAACAGATCAGAGATGTTATAGAGGTTGTAACACAGAGAGGCAAGAGGATGGGAAAGGTGTGAGGTTTGGTGACATGGAGAAAAGAATGACTTGGTCTAACCACGCTCCAGAAGGTGAGAAAAAACAGAAGCTCAGAGCAATACTTGAAGAGGGGACATCTGAGAATTTTATAGAACTGGTGGAACTCACACACAAAATATCCCCCAGAAAAGCCCGATGAACCCCAAGTAGGATTAATAAAAGGGAATCTACACCTAGACTCATCTTAGCACAACTACAGAGAGAAAGAGAAATACAGTTGACCCTTGAACCACACAGGTTTGAACTGGGCAGATCCACTTCAACATAGATTTTTTTCCAATAAGTATATTGGAAAAATTTTTGGAGATTCGAGACAATATGAAAAAACTCGCAGACAAACCACATAGCTAGAAATAACGAAAAAATTAAGAAAGAGACGCACGTCATGAATGCATAAAATCTATGTAGATACTATTCTATCCTTACATAGGCATAAGGTGAATGATATTTAATATAAAATTAATAATGTGTTCGTTTTCTTACTGTTTTATAACTTTGCTTCCAAAGAATTACATTACCTTACTGTATGCCTCTCTCTCTCTCTCTCCTAATTGAAGATACTACGGAAACAGTACCAGCCTATCATCAGAGGTGTTTTTTTTAATGTAACGATGTTTCCAATACTGTATTATGAATATGACAGTAATACTGTATGTCATAAACATTTTATAACGATTCATTTATTAGTGTTAGGTTAGGCTACTGTGAGGCAATTGTATTGATGACACCAGGTGACCATAAAGCAATCGTACTGCTGCGTCTTCGTTATGAATGCATGAATCGTTATACCTGTATATAAATGATTTTTTTCACGTTATCTTTTCATTTTTGATGTCCAATGCTAGTAATACATATAACATGTACTGTGTTTTGTATCATATAAGACAATAGTGATATAGGTACTGGCAGACGATTCATCCTGTAAACAGATGATGTAAACTTATACTATGGATAAATACTTATAGCATGGATAAATACTCTAAATGTATTTTCTTTTCCTTACAAGTTTCTTAATAACATTTTCTTTTCTCTAGCTTACTTTATTTTAAAAATACCATGTACAATACATATAACATACAAAATATGTATAATCAACTGTTTATGTTATCAGTAAGACTTCCGGTCAACAGTAAGCTATTAATAGTCAAGCTTTGTGGGGAGTCAAAAGTTATATGCAAATTTTTGACAGCATGGTGGGAGCCGGGGTTCGGAGTCCCTAAGCCCCGTGGTGTTCAAAGGTCAAATGCATTTGAAAAACAGCCAAAGAAGGAGACAGATTACTTTCTAAAGAGTAACATTAACGGCTGACTTGTCCAACACAGGAATGAAAACCAGAAGCCCGTGAAAGGCCATCTTCAATGAGCTGAAAGAAAATACCCAGCGAAAATGCTTTCCAAGAATGAGGGCAAAATAAAGACATTTTCAGGATGATAGAAAAAACAGAGAGAGTTCACCAGCAACGGACTGTCTCTGCAGGAAATCCTAAAGGGAGAATTCCAGGCATATCCTTATGTGATTCCAGATGGAAGGAATGTTTGTAAGAAGAGAAGGAGGGCATAGAAAGTTGGGTGAAAAAAAGTGGGTGAGTCTAAATGAGCCCTGAATGTATGCAAATAATGAAGCCTTTTGTGTTATGCCAATCCAGCCAGGTAGTGTTAACATACCTGTCAATCAGGGGCCGGTAACCAGGAAGCCGAGGAGGCCTGCGCTTCCTGCGGTCTCTGATTAACTCTGCCTCTTCATAAGAAAGTCGATTGAATAGTGCCCCTCCCAAATTCGCGTCCACCCAGAACCTCAGGATGTGACTCATTGGGAAACAGGGTCTGTGCAGATGTAATTAGTTAAGGATGGAGAAAAGATCCTCCTGGGTTAGGGTGGGCCTAAACCCAAGGACCGCTGTCCTTATGAGAAGAGGAGAGACACAGACACAGAGGAGAAGCCCGTGGGGTGATAAAGGCAGAGATTGGAGGGAGGTGGCTCCGAGCCTGGAGTCTCCAGGGACTTCGCAGGGAGGGAGAGAGGGACCGAGAGGATGTGGGGGGGGGGTCTGGTCTGCAGGGAGGGCCTCCTGAGCGGGAGCTCGGCTGTGGAAAGGGGTGTCCAGAATCCGGCATCCATGCTGGGCATCCGCTGCTCGCTGTGGGGCGTAGGGTTGCTGCAGCCCCAGAGGACTGGAGCCTCTGAACACCGTCATGTGGCCCAAATGTCACATGGTCCATCAGTTCTCATCAGGTGGAGATATCTGCCAGGGGCTGGGAGCAGAAGATTCCGGAGGCTGCCTCCTGCTAGGTGGGAGAAACACTCTAATTTGCATGTCTGGAGGGGGCACTGGGTCACTGCCAAGCACTTGCCACCTGGGCTGGACCGCAGCTCTCAGAACAGACAGCAGTGATTTATTCCCAGGAAACTCTGGGTTCCAAGCCTGGTGACCTCGGGGCCTTGGGCCTGTTACTTGATTTCTGGGTGCCTCGGTTTCCCCATCCCAGGCCATCGTATCAGGAGAGACAGCCAACGTTGTCCAGCTACCCAGACCCGACCAGGGGGACCAGCTGTGCTGTGTGCCCAGGACCCTCCCGGCTCCAGCACACAAGGGCTCGGGTCCCCGGAAAGTCCTCAGTGCCAGGCAGTGCAGGCTGGACCCAGGGAGGGAGGCCGCGCCCACCCGGCAGCCTGCGGCCTGCAACAGCCTTTCCCAGGGAGGTCAGCAGGCGGGACCCGCCCACACCCCTACCCCCGCTCAGTTTGCAATAACACAGGGACGTCCGCGCGGCTCTGCGAACAGCTGGGCCCCATTCCGCTCAGCTCTGAGCGCCCATGAGTCACCCCGCCAGGCCTCCCACAGGCCAGGCCGGCGGCGAGGGCTGCAGACGCCACGTCCCCACCTCCTGCCTTCCACCAGGCAGCACTGCGCCTCCTGAGGGGCACCCCGCCCCGAGGCGGTCTCCCCAGCTCAGGCCCCGCCCTCTGCAGCTGCTGCGGGAGTCTGGGTGAGCTCCGGGGTCTGAAAGCAGGAAAGAGCCAGGCTGGGTCCGGGCCCTATGGCCGCACCCGCTGACCACCCTCCTGGTCCATCCTCGCAGGGGTCCGGCCCACCGGCCCCGCACCTAGGAGTACCGTGCACCGGCACCCCCACCCGAGACAGTGGAAGGTGGTCCTCAGGCCTGGGCCGGCCTGTCCCTGCATCCCCCTCCCATCCTGAGGCCCCTCCACGGAATCCTCTGCCCTGAAGCCAGCAAGCTCGTCTGTCACCAGAAGCTCAGAGCAGGTCACGCAGCTGGCCCAGAGCAGCCAGCCGTCTGTTCCCCACAACCTAAGGCTGATCCCCTGCCTTCCCCCCGGGGTCTGGGTGCAGAGGAAAAGAGATGTCTGGAGGCCACTGGGTCCCGGCTGCAGGGACACACTGAGGAGCCGGCCTGAGCTGAAGGGGCCTGTGCCCCTGGGGCCACGGTCCGGAGCTGGTGCCTGAGGGGCATTGCTCCCCAGACAGTGCCAAGGGTGGCGTGGCCGACACCATCTCTCTCGCTCAGCCCAGCTAGGGTGACGCGGGGTTCATCCCCACCGTGGGACATCCCAGACTCCATCGAGAGGATATTCCTCAAATAAAAATACGATGGTCGACCAAGAAAGAGCTAGTGAGGGCCTCAAGAAAGTCAGATTGATTCCCATAAACTTGAATGATTTGCCAGAAATTTCACGAAAAAAAAATTGTTTTGAGACCACATTAAAATAAACACCAATTTTAGAGTTCCACATGACTGAGATACTGAGCTGAGTGCCTGGCACCGTACCAGGGATTATAAATACAGACACAGCCGCGGAGGGGTGCTAGACATAACCAAAGTTACCCAGGCTGGCAATGCGCTTTCACCTGCAAGTTGCTTGTATTGTAATGGAGGCTCTGTAAATAGTTCGATTCCAAAACTATGTCCAAAAACAAAATGCTTTCTAAAAGTAGGAAAATATATCTGAGTACATTAGAGTGAAATAAAATGTGTGTCTGTATTTATAATCCTTGGTCCATTACCGATCTCGGCCGCGTGGACCTTTAACGGTCGTTGATGGTGTTTATTCCAATTTGGTCTTATTTTTTATGTTTTTCATGAAATTGCTGGCAGATCATTCAAATTTATGTGAATTAATTTGAATTCCTTGAAGCCTTTGCTAGCCCTTTCTCTGTAGACCATGGTATTTCTATTTGAGAAAATATATTTTGATAAATGCTGAGATGCCTGATAAGTTCAAAGCAATTTCTGCTGAATGGAGGATATTCACAATCTTAGGTTTATTTGTTTGGAGTCTTTGTTTGTTGTTTTTGTTTTACTTAAATGTGTACATATTTCAACCCCAATATTCTTTCAGGTGCCTCCCTATTCAGAGAGCCTTTCTTTGGCAAGTATATTTCTCAGGCAAAATTCAAATGGGTGGTCTCGCCACATGATTCTCTCGAACAGCTCTCTCAATTTTGTTCCATTTAGCTTCAGGATATAAACGTATCCAATTAAACCTAAAAGCACACTCAAAGCACTCTTCCCACAAGTACGATTTTCCGAAGCACAATTATACGACTTGAAATTAGATCTTACGCACTGTCTGAGCCCTCGAGTTAAATTTGTCTGTTTCCTCCTTTGCTTTCATAGGGATAAGCATCGGTGGCCTCAACTCTGCAAACTTTGCTTTCAATCATTACAATTCTTAAAAGATTCAAAAGCTCACGTGCTTTGACTCTTTGTCAAACTATTTGATTAAAGCTCTCCAAGCGAATTTCAATCAAATGCAAAAGACTCCTTTTCCAAAACGTTCAATACCATCCCAGGTAATTCCTCGATGGCCCAAACATTTCTGAACTCAGATGACAGGCAGCAAACAGAGAAAGTACAAGCTGCTACGCTGAAGGGTTTTTTCTTTAGTTACACATCACCTTTGAAACGAATTTTGTAGTTCAGCTTAATTTTAATTTTTATTTTTTGGCTGCACCACGCGGCATGCGGTACCTTAGTTCCCCGACCAGGGATTGAACCCGTGCCCCCTGCAGTGGAAGCGCGGAGTCTTAACCCCTGGACCGCCAGGGAAGTCCATTTTGATGACTCCACCTTCTATATCTATTGGCCACACATCAAGCTAGCTTAAATGCAATTAGGAATTTCGTACAAACCACAAGCAGTTCCCAATAATAATGGATTTCTTAATTTAGTCAAAATATTGTATTTTGTGGGGGGCTTCCCTGGTGGTGCAGTGGTTGAGAATCCGCCTGCCAATGCAGGGAACACGGGTTCGAGCCCTGGTCTGGGAAGATCCCACATGCCGCGGAGCAACTGGGCCCGTGAGCCACAACTACCGAGCCTGCGCATCTGGAGCCTGTGCTCCGCAACAAGAGAGGCCACGACAGTGAGAGGCCCACGCACCACGATGAAGAGTGGCCCCCACTTGCCGCAAGTGGAGAAAGCCCTAGCACAGAAACGAAGACCCAACACAGCCAATAAATAAATAAATAAATAAATAAATAAATAAATAAATAAATTTATTTTAAAAATATATATATATATATATTGTATTTTTTATCACAGTGCTGTGATCCTCCCAAGTTCATCTTCTTGTAAACACCTTCAAGATGAACAAAATTTCAATGTTGAAGGGTTTGTTTTGTTACTGAATTTATACCAGGATTGACAGGACATCAGCTATTTCACATTTGTTCGAATGCGCTTCCGGATGCTTTACCTATATTCCAGCCACTGGATTAAAAAAAATAAAAATAAAAAAGCAAAACATTTTTGGAATTAATTTAACTGATTTCTTGCTTGAAACAACTGATGTCGCTAATCCGAACAGGAATCACTCAGTGGCTCGTAAAGTTCTTCTGAGGATGCGTGTACAACAAGACTTGGAATAAAAAAAGAAGCAAAATCAATTTCAAAGAACAGACGTTCCCTCTGGAGAAAATGACAGGCTTCAGAGTCATGTGTCCCTGACCTGCAGCTGCGCCTGTGCCGTTGCCCCAGTCTTCGGGGGACCGCCCACTGGTGACCAGCTGGCAACACACCCACAGCCGTGCCCTCTGGTTCCCGCCCACTCAGCCTTGTCACCACTGCCCCACGTTGGAGATCAGTGTCCACACCTATTTCATACCAGTTAAATGTTCCACTTTCTCGGTAAAAAGGAATCAAAATTCAATCGTTTTGTGAAGTGCGATTTTCATGTTTCTGCTGGTTGCCACTGAATGGGTTTATTGCAAAATTTTAAAAGCATTACCAAGAGCAATAAAAATTAAAAAAAAATAGCTGCGGATTTGCACCATTCAATAAATGACAAAACCACAGGAGGGGTTAAGCTTATTCTGCCTCTACTCCGTGGCAGGGCCACTCGGCCTTCCTTCTGCACACGCCATGCATGGTTTACTAACGGGTAATTTCCATCCCCCCCCCACCCACTGGCTGCCTAGTGACTCACGCCCGTCAAGACCACAGTACCCACCATGCTCCGGCCCCCCTCACTTGGGGGTGGCCCTGAAAGACAGAGCTTCAAGCAGGAAACTTGTCATCAACTTTGTGTGGCAGGAGAAGCGGCAGAAGATTAGCGTATACCATGCCTCCGGGGCGGGGGCAAGCGGCTTGAAAGGAGCAGGATTGGAGGTCTTGGGGAGAGGTGGGTGGGCTCCCCTTCAGGTGATGGTCTCGGGGGGGCACTGGCGTGAGCACAGCCAAGAGGGCAGGATGCTCGCCTGGAGGGGGTCAGCCAGCCTCTCTCCTCATCACCCAGCGTTTGAACAACGAGTGCGGGAACAGAGCTGCGTGCCGGTGAGGCTGGGGACTCTGCACCGGCCCACCGACCTCAGGCCCCTCTCACCGGGGTTGCTCTAGCTTCTGTACTGCTGCGTGTGCAACTGTCAGCCGCAAGACCACCGCTGCGCCCTGCATAGGGCGCCGTTCCTCCGCGCAACCAGCCAGCATCCCTATGTCACGGCAAGTATAGCGGAACCGTCAGACTTTCTGCCCTGGAGGCAATTTGCCTTCCTGCATTGGTCAATGTTCCAGGCGTGGGTTCTCTTTCCCTGTCCACACAGCCTCTGCCAACAGCATTCACCAAGACTTCACAGGGCATCTCGCTCAACAACACAGGGTCCAGCAGGATGTGCCTCAGGCCAGCAGATCCCCATCTTGGTGAAGGTAGAGGGACAATGGGACCATGACCCCGGGACCCACTGGTCCTGTCTCATACCTTGTCACCCAGAACCTCCAGCCTGCTAGAATATAAAAAGGCTCCTTAACGGCTTAGCTACTGCCTCGGCTTGACAATGACCTCTGTGGAGCTAGGACACTGTCCTTCAAGATACAGTGTCTAATAGCCAAAAGCTAGAAACAGCCCAAATGTCCGGCAACAGAAGAATGGATAAACAAATGCAGTCTATCCATGCAGTGGAATATTATTCAGTCACAAAAAGGGATGTAGTACTGGTCCATGCTGCAACGTGGATGAACCGTGAAAACATTACTCAGTGAAAGAAACCAGGCGTGGAAGACCCACACATCGTTCGATCCCATGCATATAAAACATCCAGAATACGCAAATCTGCAGAGACAGAAAGCAGATCAGTAGTTGCCAGGAGATGGGAGGAAGAGGAATGGGAGAGATTATTTCATGGGTGTGGGGTGTTCTTGTGGGGCGATAAAAATGTTTGAGAGCTAGATAGAGGTGATGGTCGCCCAACCTTGTCAACACGCTAAAAGCCGCTGAATTGTTCACTTTAAAGCAGATAATTACATGTTAGTGAATTTCATCTTGATAGAAGTATATATTAAGTGAAAGAGAAAAGAGAAACATTCAGTATATATTTTGAACCATCGTCCTTCAAGGTACAATATGCATTTTGAACCGATGGCCACTGCACAGTGACTGCTCTGACCCCAGTAATTAGAAGACACGTGTCCCCGAACCAAGGTGTGGAGGGCGGAGTGAGCCTTCTTGCTACGGCTTCCCGTGCCCACCGGGGAATCTGTGCTTCCCAACCCCACAGCTTCACACTCTGTAGGATGAGAGGTCCCAGTCCCCAGGGATGAAACCCTTCCTTCAGGGAAGTTCATAAGGGTCCCTGTGAACCTAACGTGACAATTGCCGCCTGGTTCTGGGTTCCTCTTGGCAGCTGAGCCTGAAGCAAAGAAAGGAGTCTCTCCAACCTACCTCTCTGCCCCCTCTCTGTGTAATGGGGGCAGGGAGGCGTCGTCCTGGGCCCCCTCTTGGGGCTGCCGCCCTGGGGATGATAGTCAGTGGACAATCACAACAGCCACCCCGGGGCCAGAAGGCTGCGGTTATTTCACAGCAAGCAACCCAGGCCAGGAGAAGGGCGGGTACAGGGTGCGGGTGCCGGACGGTGCTTCTCGCCGATGCAGTGGAAGGCACTGGAGTGACAGTGCTGTAGGTCGTCCCACCAGCTCTCCTGAAGGGAGGTGTTTTTGGGGTGGGCGTGGGGGGATGCTAAGAGCCACCACATTGAAGCGTCAAAGACAGGACAGGATGGGCTTACAGAGAGCCTCGAGCAATCTGAACAACGCAAGGGGCGGACCGATGTCCTGCCCACGTGCCCTCAACCTGCCCCAAGGCCGCTGGCACACAGCCCCCTCCCCTAGTGACCCCTGCTCCCCACGTTTCTCTGAGGCGGGGTTGCTCTGTCCACGAATGCAGGGGATCGAAACCCCAGAACGACCCTCGAAGAATACGGGATGAGAACAGCCAGTAAGCACCCCAGCACCGTCACCACCCTCATCGGGACGACTCGGAGGGCCACTCAGTCAGGCACAGTCCCACCGGTGCCCCCGTCTCGGAGGGACTCCCAGCATCCCCGCCAATGTAAATTCCTTGCATCCAAATCTTCGCCTTGGGGTCTGACTTGGTGGGAAGCCAGTCTACGACAAACTAAGGCCCTGAGGCCCTCCTGGGCAGGAAGATGTCAGTTGTGTCTGAAGAGAAGGAAAAGTACAAAGTCATTCCCCAGAATCGACCACATGACGAAAGGACGAAGACACTGCTGAATTTGCCACCTGCGCCAGGAAAAGAGGCTTCAAATTGGACCTACCCAGACAGACCCAGAGCCCAGCACTAAGCACGGGCCCCACTCCTCCACTCCAGGTCCACCCCACGTCCACCCTGCCCAGCCTGGCCAGGAGTCCAGCACCCTCTCTCGCCCAGAGGACAGTGGGACCCTGGTACCTGGTGGTACATCTCCTTCACGTCCTTGACAGCCTGTCCTCACCCTGCGGTCAGGGGGGCTTAGCCAGATGCCGCCCTATGACATCCGCACACTCTAATCCCATGAAAATCCTCCCATTGCTCCAGGGCTGCAGTGCCTCTGGGACATGGGACCACTGGGACGGGGTACAAAATGTTGAAATACTGCCTCATCGGTCAGTAAATGGTGATGTTCCATGCTCCCCTGTCCTTCCCAAACGCCGGGATCTCTCCGAGACTACGGGGTTCATTCCAGGACCTTGCTCCAGCCCAGCTGGCCATCCATTCTCACCAACCTGTCCTACTGCCTCCCCGCTGTCCCCTGTGCCTTTGCTCCAGCCTCACCTCCTTAGAGCCCTGGACCGACCCCACTCCCTCCAGCCACGGAGCACAGGCTGTCCCTCCCCCTCACTAGTTCCTACTCATTCGTCAAAATCTGACTCAAAAGCCGCTTCCTCCAGGAAGCCCCCCCTCCTCCCCGGCCCCGGAGATGAGCTCTGGTCCCGTTGCTTCTTCCGTGGTTCCGGCACCTGCCCTCTCAGCACCTCCCGCCCAGGTAATTACACTCAGTTCTTGGCTACTTGGCTAAATCTCTCCTCTCCTCTACAGGGCTAGCTTCTCTGGAGCAGGAACAGGCTGGGGGTTTTTTGGTTTTTCTTTCTTTCTCATCATTGTATTCTCGGCACTGGGCAAGGTACCAGCCCAGAGCAGGAACTCAGCAAGTCTCTGAATGAAGGCGTGAATGAAATGCCATCTGATCTGGGCCCCAGCCCCCCGCCAGCCCCCCCAGCTGGTGACGGCAAGCCGTACACGCGGGAAGCTCGGCCTCCCTGTGACTCTGGACTCTCAGGAATGCTTCGGCAGCACAAAGAATTCTGCTCCAAACCCCAGCTGGACTTCTTATCTTCAAGGATTGCACAAAATCCTGGAACTCACTTTAATCTTAACTGTCCGTTTAGAGAACACAGCAAACCCGTAAGGCTCGAGGGCAGGGGTGGGGCGGGGAGCGAATTCACTGATCCTTAATCTCTAGCAGATGCTGGGCGGGGCTGAGCCAGCTCTTCTGAAACTTAGGGACTGTTTCTTAATGCTGGTGTTGAAGTCCTTCGGAGGCAGATCTGGGCTCGCTGGCTGCACAGGCCCCAGCTGGAGGGCTAGACACAGCCCTTCTGGTGGGCTGACGTGGCCTGACAGGGGCACCACGACCAGTCTTTGAGAAAATCCATGTGCCACCTTCTCCAAAACCTTCCCTGACACCCATTTCCCCAACTCCGAGGGCGCATACAGAATTTTACACAAGTCAGCAGTGGTCCACGTTCCAACTCCACCACGACAAGTATTTACCCGACACTTGCTGTAGCTGGAGGGGCTGGGAGGCAGGTGGGTGCGGCGGGGAGAGCAGGGAAATTGTTGCCACCAAGGAGGTCAGGGCACCGGAGCAATTAAGTAGGCATCCCTGGAGCTGGACCGCCCTTCAAATCGTGGCTCTCGGCCCCTCCGTGGCCCATGGCAGGTCACCAACCCCAGAGCCTCATCCATAAATAGGGGAAAAACCACTCTTCTTCAAACATTTACACCGTGCCTGGCACATATTAGGCACCTGATGTTTGCGAATGACTTTGTTATGTGCCTACTGTATCCCAGGATCCGGGCTCAGTAATGATCACTGTCCTGGGGGCCGTATTTCTGGCCAGAAAAGGATCCTGTCTGGGGCTCAGATTATAATGAAGCCCATTCTTCATCTAGGGAGAGAACACAGACCCAGGATAAGAAGCATGCAAATGAGGAAGCAAGATGGGAAGAATCGTAGAGCCACACATGGCAAACAGAGCCCTCCGGGAATAGACAGCTCTTTCTGGAGAGTTGATTGGAGGAAGCAGCGAGACACAAACGCTCAGCTGGAAGGGTTCCTCCAGTGAAGACGAAGATGAAGAGCTCCAGCCCCCTAGGTGCACACAGGCCAGGTTGGGGGCAACATGGCACAGACAGAAACACAGTAACATGATCCTTGGGTATCTTTGCCTAGCGGTCACTCGGGGAAGGTTCCAGGCAAAGTGTTCTTCCCCCTTTATCTCGTGGATTCCGCCCAACAGCCCAACATGGCAGGCACCACCATCACCCCAATTTTACAACCGGGAGGTTCTGAAGGGTCATTAGATTGCCCAGGATCCCACACGGTGAAGTCAGGATTTGAACGCAGCCCACTGACCCCAGAACTGCTCTTTCAGGACCACCTATGCAGAAAAGAGGGAACAGGACCAGAGCAAAAGCCTGCCCTCACAGCATCAGTGGGTGAAGCCCAAAGCTCTTTGGCAAGAAGGAGCTGGACAGTTATCCTCAGGTCCCACTGCCTGCCTCTTCTAGATGTCGGACATACCCACGTCGTGCTTGACTTCAGAGCGTTCTCCCCAAAGTTTTCATGCTAATGTGTAGGCTCAGCCATTTGCAACTTTCATGGTCTCCCGAAATCCGGAGGGAGAGGAAGCTTCCTTCCAGGTGGTATCAGGCATCAGTATCTGTCTGCAAGGAGTAGACCCTTCCTCACTGCTACAGCCGAGATTCTGGAAAACCAGTTATCAGTAGTAAGGAACTGATTCCAGCATCCACTCTCTGCACCCTAACCAATCACATAGGATGCCTGCTTCTGGTTAGCCCTCCTACATCTTCCCCAGACCAGCAGCCTCCGATCAGGGCATATCCGTTCCCTTTTTTCCACCATAAAACTTACCCACTCCGGGACTTCTCTGGTGGCACGGTGGTTAAGATTCCACCTGCCAGTGTAGGGGACACGGGTTTGAGCCCTGGTCCAGGAAGATCCCACATGCCTCGGAGCAACTAAGCCCGTGCGCCACAACTACTGAGCCTGCACTCTAGAGCCCGCAAGCCACAGCTACTGAAGCCCGCGCACCTAGAGCCTGGGCTCCGCAGCAAGAGAAGCCACCGCAACGAGAAGCCCGCGCACCGCAACTAGAGAAAGCCCATGCGCAGCAACGAAGACCCAACGCAGCCAAAAATAAATAAGTAAAATAAATAAATTTTTTTAAAAACACCACTTACCCACTCCCCTGCCTGCCTCTGAGTCTCTGCCAAAATGAAAGTCGTGATACCTGACTCCCTTGCTATAGCAAGCCCTGAATAAGCAGTCTCTGCTTTTCCCATTTTACTGGCCTTCATTTATTTTCCCCTGGGGCTCTATGTTAAGAAGGATTCTGAGGCTTCTTCGGGGCTCAGTGGCCAACTAACAATGGCCCGTGGGCTGTGGCAGAGGTGCTAAGAATCTGCCACTGTCTTAGAGCATCTCCTCCTGCTTCAGCTAGAAAGATGCCTCCATCGAAACACCCACCTTCTGCTTCCGTGATCCCAGCGGTAACGCAGATCGAAATGCAGGAGAGGCAGCTGGTGGAGGAGATGGGAGAGTCTGCTCACCCATAAAGTCTAGCCAAAAGTTCAACCCAGTACTTGGCCGAGTTTCCCGCTATCCCCTCATCTAGCACTAGAATACAAGAGATGGCACAGAAGATCGGAAGGCAGATGGCAGATGGCCCTCAAATCTGATCATCTGACCATAAAATCAACACAAAATGGCTGACATTGTCGACGGTTAAAGGAAGCGTTACCAGGCCAAGATGGGGAGGCCTGAGCCAGCGGCAGAAATGACCAGTTGACCCGCCAGGATCTGACTCCCTTTCCGAGGTGTAGTTATGCTGGGGGCCAGTGCCCCGCCAGTTTCCCAGCCTCCCTTGCAGCTGAGTGGAACCACGTGATTGGTTCTCACCAATGGAAGGGAAGAGGAAGTGCCCCAAGCACTTCCGGGTCCAGGGGGTCGAAGGCACACTCGTAGCCGTGCTCTCTCCGTACAGGCTTCCGGGAGCCCGGGTGGAGCCTGGGTTTCCGAGGAACGCTCAGAGCAGAGCCAAGCAGGAGCAGCCCGATCTACTGAGTGGGCGCCGTGGTTTTGTGGTGCAGCCGCCGCGGCAGCCCCACCACCGGCGGTGCCTGCAGATCGATGAAGGAACGAGGAGTCCGGGTGAGCAGAGCAGGCCTCCCCTGTCCGACGAAAAGAGGAAAACAAAGTGGGAAGCTCCTGTGTCAGACGTGTGGGGGATAGACAGCCCTGGCCACCAGATGGAGAGCTGGAAGCTGGGTCGCTTTCCCAGAGGTCAAGTTTGTCAATATGTCAATATCAGAAAAGGCGTTCACTCGCCATTAGCAGTCTTCGCCGGGGAAGAAAGTGAGACAGACTCCAGGAGGCTGGAGGAGGCAGCACTGTGTCGACAAAGCGAGGGGAATCCCGTCAGCGTCTCCAACAGCAGATGGGAAGAGGGCTTGCTGTGCTCATGGCCACAGAGCGTGTTCCTGGTGGTGAGGCTGTTGCTGGAGCGTCCAGGGATGTCTGCGTCCAGCCCTGCCCATCATCTTCCTCACAGAGGAAGGGACACACCCAGGAAAAGAACAGAGGGTCAGCGGACACGGCTTCCTTTGATCTGGGCTTCTGTTCCACACCATCTGACGCAGAGCCCCAGCAAAGCAGATGGGGGGCCCATGACCTGGGCTCAAACCCTGATCTGGAGGGGTTCCCGCTCTCTAGCTAACCCCCTGGTACAGGGACCCAGAGCAGTGACCAGTGCCTCAGGCACAGAGCGGAGAGAGCATAAGGTGACCAGGCCTCCAGAGGACGCCAGGGCTCAGCTTCTAGACCTCCCGACACGAGGTCATTTGAGATTGGCCCGCCCTGCCCGCTGTGGGCCAGTCTCTCCCTCTGTCCAACAAGGAGATGGAGCAGAGGGCCCTCTGTGGTCCCGTCCAGCCCCAGGAATCCTATGATTTCATGAGCCCATGGTTATTATCCTTGGATAAGCTCTCCAGCCCACAGGACCATGAACCATGAACTGAAAAGTTCATCTCAGAACCAAGGAGGTGTGTGGAGACGGGTGGCCAACCCAGCTTCGGCACAGCTGAAGTCACCCCAGCCTTACATGGAAAACCATTCTTAGCTCAGGCCCACATGAAAGCAGGCAACAAATGTGGCTCCCAGACTATGGTCTGCTGACCCCTGCTGTCATATATAAGGCCCAAATCTCAGTGGCTCAAGAAAATAAAAGTTTGCTTCTTCTTGTGTAACAGCCAATGATCATGCAGGCGGGTGGCCTGGTCTTCCAAGCCAGGGAGCTGTGCAGGGACCCAGGCTCACAGAGGCTCTGCCAGAGACTCTTCCACGTGTGGTTTCCCAAAGTCACCATGGGCATCTGTGTCCACATCAACATCCAGCTGGCGTAGGAAGGGACCGCGTGGGGGGTTGTGTGGAGGCCCTGGCTGGGCCTTGGCCACATGGCTCCACCCGGGTGCAACAGGGGTGTTGGGAAATGTCATCACTGACCCGGAACCTGGTCCCCAGCAGCAGCCCGATGGACCATCTTTCATGGGGGCAACAACAAGGGTGGTTACGGATGGATGGTGAGGATTAAGTGAGGGTAATGTGTGAAAAGGACATTATGACACCTGGGAAGCCGTTCTGTATGTATTATCCTAGGTACCAGATATAGAAAAGGTTATAACGTGGGGATATTTTATTTTAAAGACAATAAAAATGAAATCGGCATTCCCACACCCACCACCCAGATTAAGAAAGGAAACTTTACCTATCGTCTTGAGACCACTCTGCATCCTAGTCCCATGTGCCCCGTCTCCCCAGAACCACCCTCTTTTGGCCCCCGGTCCCCCATTTCCTTTCATTTCCCCACCTCTTTGTTCACCCGAGATCCCAGAGCTCAGTGCCACCTGCCCGTTTCCCAGCTTCACGTCAGTGGCACGGTGCTGCTTGCCTCTTCCTGGTGTTCGGTCTCTTCTGCACGTTACATTTGACATTCATCGTGCATTTACATAGCTAAAGATCCTTTATTTTCATTGCTGAATGTTGTTTGCCTATACACACCACAATTTACTTACCCATTTTCCTGTGGAGGGACAGTTGGGCTGCCTCTCGCTTTGGGCTGTTGAAATATGTTTGTACACATCTCTTGGGGCCCATGTGTGCATTTCCCAAGGGGAAGAGCCTTGAGTCACAGCGTACGGCAGGCTGAGCTTCAACAGATGAGGCCAAATGTGTCTGGAGGGGCTATCCCACTGCCCACCTCCCCCTGCAAGGCGCACAGCGCCCAGACCCCTGGACAACCCTGTGCACTGATCCTACCTGTGGGTGCATGTCCCCCCACCTCATAGCGCCTTAAGATGCCAGCCTCCCACCTGACGCTCATTACCATCCAAGTGAGGCTCACAAAGCCGGATCGCTCTTCCCATTTGACAGATACGGGCCCTGGGCAAGTCGGAAGTGGGACATTTCCTATCGTCCCTCCACTGACCAGGCCCGGCTCTGAGAGGAAGTGTATGTCCCTGGCCTCTGTCCTGGTGAACCCAAGGTCAGGCCCTCAGGGTCCGGGGCCGACTAGGTCCTCGTCATGCTCTGCATTGGAGGGTGCGACCTGATTTCCCCTCGAGCCCAGGACCAGGCCAAGCGAGCGCCAGCACAGTCTCACAAGGGCCCTGAGGAGGGATGCAGGGAGAGCCAAGGGCTGCACATCCCTCGTTGGTATGCAAAACAAACTGGATTTAAATTTCAGGATGCGCATCTCCACCCCGCATAATCCCGAGGATGAAATTCCGTGCAGAAGCCCAGGCACCCGTGCTGAGTGGGCACCTCCCCTTGCTGCAGTGCCCACCCCACCCCACACCCCCGCGGGCCTGGCTGTTGTTCCCACCAGAGGCCACCTGCTGGTACCCCGCCCTCTGTAGCATCTCTTCCCGCTCTCCTTCTCATGCACCTCGGGCAGATATGGGGGGTCAGGGGACTTCCCAGGCGGTCCAGTGGTTAGGACTCCACGCTTTCACTGCAGGGGGCTCAGAGTCGATCCCTGGTCAGGGAACTAAGATCCTGCACATCGCGCAACATGGAGTGGCCAAAAAAAAAAAAAAAAATGGGGGGGTCAGACGTCTGGGGACAGCCCCTCACCAAACACCCAACTGTGTAGCCTCTGCACTTTGAGCAGATGAGGTAATGGGGTGAGACTCTTGGGACCCTTGGAAGGATAACTGTATTTTACAGGCGGGAGGGACCTGAATCTCACTGGGGGCCAAAGAACAGACTCTGCCGGATGGATTCTAAAGTGGCTTCATGATCCAAGCCTCCTGGTGTGACCCCTTCCCCTTGAGTGGGGGCTGACCTGTGACCTGTTTGTAATCTCTAGACTATAGCAACCGTTACGGAATGTCCCCTTTGCGAGTACTTTACAGAATTCCGTAACGCTCATCTTTCTGGGAGACTGTCTCCCTTACTGGCTTTGATGAAGGAGCTGCCGTGTGAGAGGGCCCCATGTGACTGAGGGTGGCCTGAGGGCAGCCCCCCCAACAGCCAGTGAGGAACTGAGGGCAGCTCCCAGGTGACGGCCAGCAAGAAACGGAGGCGCTCACGTGACACCTCACAAGCACCTGGATCCTCCCAACGGCCACAGGAGCTTTTGGACTCTCCCCCGGCTGAGCCTCAGGATGCAACCCGCCTCCTGCCCCCAGAAACTGCGAGACGACAAAAGTGTGTTATTTCACACTGCTACGTTGGTGGCGAGCATGAGATGCTCAAAGTGGCAGCCATACTGGACAGAGGATTTACTCTGCTGAGCGTTTTAAATAAAATAGTATCTCTAACTTCCATGATCATGCTAAAATGCACAAAGTACTACTCAAATATTGAAGAGCACTATGGCTCCCAAGACCCATTAACCAGAAAGAAGGTCAGACCCCAAAACACAAACTCATGCTCGAGGTTTCTAAGCCAACTGTGACTTGGGAACCTACCTCGGCTCCGGTGGGATCCTGTCGCCCCTTTCTTTCCCAAGGTCTCCAGCTCACCAGAGGATCCCCAAGCTCAGTTCTCTCTGGCTACCACCCAAGGGTGTCATTGTTGTATTTGCTTAACCAAAGCCACCATTCATGCTGCATTAGCATTGCTAAGCATTTGGACATTCAGACCCTTTCTTAGTCTGCTCAGGCGGCCATAACAAAATGCCATAGACTGGGGCCTTGGACAGCAAAGCATTTCTCACAGTTCTAGAGGCTGAGAGTCCAAGATCAAAGTTCCAACCAATTCAGTCTCTGGTGAGAGCTCTCTTCCTGGCTTTTAGATCGCCACCTTCCCACTCTCCTCACATGGCAGGAAGAGAAAGAGAGACAGAGAGACTCATCTCTCCTTATAAGGACACTAATTATATAGGATCAGGGCCCCACCCGTATGATGTCATTTAACCTTAATTACCTCCATAAAGGCCCCATGTCCAAATATATTCCCACTGGGGGTTAGATGAAGGGGGTGGCACATTCAGTCCATAAGAGACCCCCATGGCCATCTGCAAAGAGAAGCTTAGATGTCTCTCCCTCAACCATGGACAAGGGAATCTACCCTGGACTTCCTCTTATTTCCTTTGACAATAAAAAGACCCGCCCAAAAACTTCCCCAAACATTTTCCAGCAAACACCAGTGTGCATGCAAGAGTAACAGGTGTTTTGAGAAAAGAAGATTCCACAGTGAAATAGGTTTGGGGCGACAGGGTTATACCAAGTGTGACAGGCCTCTCTGAGCCAGGGGTGGTTCTCCTTGGAATGGATGCGTGAATGGCGGTGCCTCCGGCCCAGACACCACGTGGCCACTCGCCCTTCCGAGTCCAGCCAGTGAATCTGTCCCCAAGGTGAGTCAGAGGCTGGTGAGGAGACCCACCGAGTCCAGCAGACAGAGGAGCTCCGAGGGAGCCGGTGCTGGGACAGGACCGCTGGCCTCACCCATTCACTGACACGTCCTGACCCAGTTCCTGCCTCAATCACAGTTTACTGCCGCTTCAGAAATTGCCTGAAAGGTCACTTCTCTGCCAACCCATGAGCAAACTAAAACAAGAAGCTTTTCCTCCCTTCAAATGTTTAAAAGGCCATCGAGGTCCCGCCAGCTGCATGAGGCTCCCTGCTCAGACTCACCATCCCGGAATCAAAGCCCCAGGTCCTGACAAGGTGGGGGACCCAGCAGGAGACACACGAGGGTGACCACACCCATTCGGCACTCCTCTGGGAAATCATCAGAGCCTGGCACACAGTTGGTGCTCAAAATAGACACAGCTGAGCCATGCCCAGAACGGCTACAGCGGCAAACCGCAGACCCCACCGCTGCCCGCACAGAGCCGCCAGCCCACCAGGAAGACAGACAGTAAAGACCAGAGGCGTCCAGGGTGCTGGAGGCCGACCTCCCCCACCTCCACGGCCGACCCCCACCCCCGGGCCGCGCCAGCCCTCTTCTGGCACTGCTGTAAAACCGGGGAAGGCAGCAGTCCTTTCAAGCATGACCGAGCCCTGATGTCCCTGTAGGACCTGGGGTCGGCACAGCTTCTCCCTCGGGGTCCCGCCGCCCAGCCCCAGGGAGCAGTCAGCGCTCAGCCTCTAGCTGTCACCTCCCTCGAGGTCTCGCCCGTCCCTGCACCCCACATTCAGAGTGAGCGAGAGGTCACTCTAGAGGTCCAGCCACCGCAGCCTAACGCTGGATGTTCTGTCGGGGGCAGTTGCTCTGGGGCTCCCTCGGGGATAGGCGACGCCTTACAGGCCTGAAGCCCCTGCAGCCACTTTCTCAGCCCAGTGCCACCTCCCCCTGCCCTGCGCAGTGTGGACCCCTCACACACATCCGGCCCCCGAACTCCAGCACGGCATCTGCTTCCGGAACACCCAGCCTGAGACAGTGGTTCCCGAGTGGTCTGAGAAGGCAGCCCCCCTTCCAGAGGGGTGGGGAGTGAAACGCTCATGGATTCCATCCCTGCTGGCCCACGAGGCTCAAACCCCCTGCAGGGTTGGCGGCCCAGGTGTCGACACTTTGAACAGGAGGAACTGGGACTGCCTTGCTGCTGGAAGGGACCAGATGGTATCTGTGAGGACTAAGGACTGGACGGTCATTGCGAAGCCCACCAATGTCCCAGAGAAAGACAAGGGACCCCTGGGGGCGGGGGCAGGCAGTTACAGCCCAGGTGTGAAAGCCAAGGGCCCTGAGGGGAGGGGACAGCTGAGAACACCCAGCACAAGTCCGAGGGCCAGGATGGTCAGAGTGGCTGGACCCCACAGACAGCCAAACATCCAACCAGGCAGGCCTGCCGGGCCAAGGTCAGGGGCCTGGTTGGGGGAAGCTGGAACCATGACACAGGGGATGAAATATCTGAAGATACCCGTCCCCAGGTCCTCCAAGACTTCGGAGCCACAGCTGGAGCTACACCCCACCCCTGCCCACACAGTGGGGGGCCTCCCCTGTGAGACAGTAAGTGTGGCTGAGGCAGGCTGGGACCCGGGACCCGGGACCCTTTGCCGCAGTGCTTGCACCTGGACACATGTCTCCTCCAGCGGCGAAATACAAAGAAACCATAAGGGACTAAAAATAACTGCGAGCATGCGCAGGTGGGGCAAATTCTGGACCAAAGATACAAAGAGACCAAAACAACCCAACTGCCACTTCTGAGGAGCCGGGAGCAAAAGCAGGGTCCTGCGCATGCCCCCTGCACCCAACACCACCAAAGGGGTGGGCACCCCACCCTCACCCCATATAAGGAACCAGCTCGCCCCTCCCTCAGGGAGGAAGCGAGCAAGGGAACCTGTTGTTTATTCTCGCTCGCTCCCCCCGCCCCCGCCGCAGCAGGGGCCCCAGTACAGCCTCGCCTGAACTTCTTATCTGGCCTCTTGTCAATTTCTATTGATTAAGGAGGCCAAGGACCCTGGTGGGTAACAGCACCCCTCCTCCCCTGCACGCAGGGCCCATGACTAGGGTTAAGTCATAGCCTGATTAGGGACGAGGGGGCAGCACCCCAGCAGTGGAGAGACCGGGGGTGGGGGGCAGACGTGGGATTCGGTCTGAGGGCGCCGGAGCAAAGACCGGGTCATAGAGTCGTCCGGGGAGGAGGATGTGTTGGGAGAGACTACGGACACACTGGGCTTGTCCCCTGGCCGGGAAAACAGACCCGCCTCAGCGGGAGAAACAGAGAGGCCCCGGGCTGGGGCGGGCTGTCCTCAGCGGAGAATCGCGCGCCTTGCGAACGGCACCGCCCGGCGCACCGTGGCCCCGGCAGAGTGGAAGCCGGGACCCTCCGAGGGCACGGTCATGTGTCCTAGAACCTTCCCGCTGTAGCGCAGCCAGCCCCTCGGCTTCCTCCTCGGCGGTCCGGGGCCCCACACAGCGAGATGGAGGAGTGGGAAAGCCCGCCATCTGCAAGCTGGGGTGCAGTGGGGCCCGCTGGGTTTGGGGGTGCGAGCTGAGAACTGACAGCAGGCTCACCACCTGCTCTGCTCAGCCGCACGCCCCTGGGTAACAGTATCCCAGCCAGAACCGCCCGGATGCCCTCCACGCTCCCCCCACCCCAGAGCCCCGGGACTTCTGACCTTTTAAGAGAGAAACAAAAGCTGGCTTAGAACTGCATCCCAAGGGACTTGAATTTTCCTCAAGTACTGAATTCAGAAATGTTTTCCCACTTCCCTTGAAAGGAGTATCAAAAACTGCACTTGAAGCATTCTTAGTAGATGTCACAAGTGTTACAAAACCTAGGTGCAACTAATTTTGTCCACCTGGTTTCTGTATTCCCAAATAAAACTTCACGAAGACTTAACATTCTTTCCCCTTCCAAAGTGTGCACAAGAGCACATTTACAAGGCGGGGTGAGTGACTCCCGCCAGAGAGAGGAGGGGGCGGAGGGGACGTGAGCTTGTGTCTAAGTGTGATTTCGTCAGCGCGCCCCTGCCCCAGACCCTGGCTCCGGGGCACGGCTGGACTTTTGCCCAGAGTGGGGCGGTTTGGCTGCTGCAGGCCCGGGCCCAGGCATCCGCTCGGCTGCCCTCCCCAGCGCCCTCCCTCCGGGCTCCCCACAGGCTGAGTCAGTTGCGGTGGAGGAGCAATGGTGGCGTCCCACAGTCCTAGACTTGCTGATGGCAGGGCTGGGGAGCAAGCTCGTCTCGGGGTTGGCACAGGAGAAGCCGGCCTGGGAGGCGGCGGGAGGCGGTGGGCAGGCATCCCTGTGTGCCCGCTCCCACACCCTCCTCCCTCCCAGGGCTCTGGCCTCACTTGGTCCCTCGAGGCTGCCCCACCAGCTCCGGGGGCACGAGCAGTCGCCTCGGTGGCCACAACTCTTCCCACTGACTGAGCATTTACACCGTTACAGAGGCAGGGAAACTGAGGCTCAGGCAGCGAAAGCCACTCGCTCAAGGCTGCAGAGCTGAGACGTGGCCAAGCTGGGACCAGCCTGCGCACCACCAAAGCCGCCCATCGGGTCCACACCCACCTGGCCATCCCTGCAGCTCTCAGCCAGGCAGACAGAGGGGCAAAGCGAGGCCCACCAGAGAGCCACAGCCAGCCGGCGGTGCAGGTGGGGGTCCCGTGTGTGTTCACGGACTTGTGCTGAGATCCTCCAGGGGCTCTGGAAGCTTCCAGGGATCCCCACTCTGATAATGTGTCAGGGCTGGAGGGACCGCTGACTCTGGCTGCATCCCAGCCAACCCACACCCACCCTGGGCTTCAGGGCTCCGGGGCGGGCGGAGTTGGGGTGTGGCTTGTTTTGTGGGTGGGGGGGCATGGTGGGGAGAGGGGATCAGGAGCATCTCCTGGGCCAGGGCCCGCCTCCCCTCACAGCCCCACCCTCCCCGGGAAGCCACCCAGAAAAGGAGGAGGGAAAAGTTCATTTCCTGAACATGGGTGCAGAAAAGGAAGAGTGCAGGCCGCGTCCACGTGGCAGTTCCTGAGCGCCCGCCCCGGCCGGCAGCCACACCCAAGCAGGCTCCCCAGGGGGTGGGGAGGACCCTACTGGGACCAGCGGCACCCCCTCCTCTCTGCTGGCCCTTCACGCCCCTCCCCTTCATGCCCTTCTCCAACTCTGCCCTCCTCTGCCCTGCAGCACTGGCTCGTGCCTCTCCCCAGAGCCCAGGGCAGCAGGGACGGGGCCCCAGGAGCCGGTCAGGGTGGGGGACACGCAGGCCTCTCCCACCAGCAGCAGCGGGCTCACCCAGCTCCCAGGGCCAGGCTTTCCCGCGGGGCCAAAGCCACGCCTCCGTGTGCGAGGTCTGCCCTGGCACCAGGGATACAGCCCAGAACAAAGCCTATGTCTCTGCTCTGGGTCCCCCGAAGAGAACAAATAAACAAGCATACGAGATGCCGACCCCACCTGAGGAAGGAAGATGCAGGGAGGAGACGGAGAGCAGGGTTGGGTGGGGGGGGACCCTCAGAAGCGACACCCGAGTGAGGACACGGCGGCGGCGGAGAGAACCTGGAGTTCTGGGAAAGTGCTCCAGGCGGAGGGCGCAGCAAACGCAAAGGCCCTGAGGCAGGAGGGGCTCCCAGGAGGCCACAGTGGAAGGGCCCTGAGGCAGGAGGGGCTCCCAGGAGGCCACAGTGGAAGGGAGCGAGAGGGAGGCCAGACCAGGCCCCAGTGGCATCCCAGAGCCGGGATGGGGCTGCCTCTGGCCCTCCCCTTGTCTTGATGGCGCAGACAGCTGATGCCTGGGGAGGAAAGCGAGTGTCTCCTACGGTTGCACAGGCCATCCTCTCCCTAAACACACACTGAGTGCCAACTGTGTGCCCGGAGTGTCTGTGCGTGAAGTGTCTCCAAGGCGGATGTTGGGCACTATCTCCAGGCCAGGCTAAGTCCTCCCCCGCCCCGGGGTCCCCCTGTGAGGACCAGGAGGCCGGCAGCGGCCAAGGAGCAGGCAGGGGACGGCCTGGCCCCAGGCGCCCTGCTCCAGCCCCTGCCGCTCTGCTGCTTGCAGACCTCAGACGTGAGGCACTGCTGGGGAAGCCCGTGATGACGGAACACCCAGGAGGTGGCTCTGGAAGGTTCTGGGCGTTTGCCCAGCACATCCTCCCACCCCGAAGGGTCTGCAATTGCTCCCCCAGGGGAAGCTGCAGAAGCAGAGTGTTTGGGGGAGGAGACAGGTCCACGGGAGGGGCATCGGCAGGGCTTGGCCTCATCCCGAGGGCAGTGTGGGCGGCTGCTGGTGGGGTACGCAGGGCCCGCAAGACCCCCTTCCTGCTCCCCCTCCCCACGCAAGCCACCCGCCTCCTTGCAGATCTCCCAAAAGCAAGGCAGGAGCCATAGGGCTGCACTGACCGGGGACCGCGCTGTGCTCGGGGACCCAGGCACCGAATGCATGCGATCTCACAGCAGCCCAAGCAGGGGGGACGGCCACCCCCTGTCACAGATGCCCAGGGGGTCACATTACCCCCTCCCCAGCCATGCAGCTGCTGGGTGCTCCAGCCGCCAGGCTCAGCCCAGGTCAGGACGGCGAAGCTGAGCCCCAGTGCTTGGCCGAGCGCAGCCCCGGCGCTTAGACGGAGTCCCGTCACCTCCCGAGTTTCCAAGACGAAAGCAAGTCGGCCCGAGTCAGAGGCTCACAGAGCTTCTTCCCCAAAGCCAGCCCAGTCCCAGCACCCCTCGGCCTCCCAAACGGACACCCAATGCGGGTGTCAGGGCAGGCTTCCCGAGCAGATGTGAGGCGCAGCCCGGACAGGAGGAAAAGTTGGGGAGGAAAGCCGAGTGCTTCCCTCACTCCCCCAGAGATGCCCCAAGTGGGGAAGATGGGACAGAAGCCTGGGCTGGGACCTCGTGGAGGGCAGCCCGCAGCCTCCTCCCCAGCTCCCCCTGCACCTCGGGGTCCTGCTCACCGCAGGGGCCAGAGCCACGATCAGATGCAGTTTGTACCCCGAAGGCCAGAGAAGCCCCCAGCTCAGACCACCCAGCCTTTTCCTGGGAAAAGCTGACAGTGGGGCAGGGCCAGGTCCTAGGGCTCTGATTCCAGCTGGGAATCCTGGCAGGGTGGAACTGAGGGTCCCCAGAGGACACCAAGTGCCCCTCACAGACGTGACAGCCCAGCACCCCGCTAGTGAACGGACTCTGTCTGGACGCAGGGCATGGGAGGACAGGGCCCGGCACGTGGTGTGCGAATGACCACACGTGAAGGGAAGGGTCCGCAGAAAAGCCCCTGTGGTCGGTGCCGTGACTCCCACTTTGCCTGCTGGGAACTGGGGTGCCCTGCCCCAGGCCCGCGGCTCCAAAGTAAGGCCTGGCCAAACCCTCCATCTGCAAGAGCCTCAAGGCCCAACACCGAGTCTCCAGACGGTTCCTGCAACCCCGAGGCCCAGGGTACTACCTGAGGAAGAAGCCACCGCCCCAGCCCAGGGCACCCCTCAGGTCCCCTGGGCTGCCCGTGGCCAGGCCCCTGCTTGGGTAGGCTTCCTCTGCCCCCTAGTGTCCGCAACTTCAGGGCCCATCAGGGTCAGTGGGGCAGGAGGGCCTGTGACCAGGACCTGGGGCCAGTCACACCCGCAGCCTCGGGCATGAGTGCAAGTGGGGCGGGGCGAAGGCCCAGACAGGCCGTGCTCAGGAGGCCGTGCTCTGTGGGTTGCCTTCTTGAGATTTTTAATCTTCCTCGAATGAGGACCCCTCCGGTTTCATTTTGCACTGGGGCCCACAAATTCTGCAGCTGGCCCAGCTCCCAGCTTTCACACTGGATGGGTCAGACTCAGCCGTGCCCCTACCCGACTCAGCCGTGCCCCTACCCCGGCCTTGGCGGCTCATCTGTGAAATGGGTTTATGCCCAGGTCCCAGGGTGGTCTGGGGGTGAAGGAAACAGAGACTGAGCTCTGACACTCTGGGGTGGGTGGTGAGGGAGTCCGGGAGGCTGGTGGGGGGAGAGAGGAGGGGAGAGAGGGAGTAGGGGGGAAGCAGGAAGAGAGGGAGGTAAGGGGGAGTGCAGGGAAAGGGCGGGAAGGAGAGGGCAGGGCGGGGGCGGGGGCAGGGCCTGCTGCAGGCCGGGCACAGGCGAGGATGCAGCCCACCAGGGCCGCAGTCTCTCTCTCTCTCTTTCTGGAGCCGGCGGCCCCCACTCCCCCGTCGCCCAGTGCCCACCCTCACAGAGGAGCTGGGAGCGCTGGGCACAAGTCCCGTGGAAAAGAAGCGGCTGCACGTTTTCCGAGATGTTTTAAACATTGTTTTGGCAACGCGGAGGCTCCTCTGCAGCCCGAGACATCCTGACATAAAACAAGCCTGACCCCAGGCTCCTCTGGCCTCCTCTCCCAGCCAGCCCCAGCTCCCAGCTGCCGGACACACGGGGCCAGAAAGGCCAGCCTACCCTCTTCAAATGGCCTCTGTTTAGGGCCAAAATACAACTCATGGTGAGTTTGTTTCTGCAGTTGCTAAATACAATAGCAACGCTGCATCCGTGTGGACGGTTTCCTACTCTGTGCAGGCTTCCTGGGCCAGAAGGGGCCCAGGTAAAAGTGCCTCATGGTGCAGGGGAGAAACTGGGGTCCAGAGAGGCAGAGGAGCTTGCCCGGGGGCAGTGTGTGACCCCTAACAGCTGGGTCGTGGGGTGTCCCAGGGGAGGGGCCGGCCTGGTCAGCGCAGCACAAGTGTCAGCCCTGTGGGCCCTCTAAGCCTCACCTCCCCTTTCTGTACCTGGTTCTAAACAGTAAGGACATCATGTTACCTAAACTACCTGGTGCAGGACCTGATTCGTGGAGGGCAACAAAAACGGACACTCAGGCAAAGGAGGGAGCGCCTGTGAAGGGCTTGGACAGGTGAATAGGAGTTCACCAGGCTGGCCAGGCAGAGGCATGGACCCAGACCACGTGGTGCACAGTAGGAAGGAGGTCGGCTGACCCCCACCCCGGGCCTACCCCCCCTCCTCATCCCGGCTCCCCTCAACGTGTGAGAGGTTCTGGAAACATCTCCCGTTAGGGAGGTGAAACTTTTCCCCTGTCCTCTTATGTTCAGTTTTGGAGGCAAGAGAGAGATTATAGGAGAGAAAAGACAGATTTTTATTCCTTTGCATACGTACTTGGGAGTTCACAGAAAAATTTGACTCGGGGAATTAGAACGTGGGGCTTATATGCCGCCTTACGGGTACATTATAGGGGAAGGGGATGGGGAGAAGGGTACTGGCAGGAAAACACGTGACTTTCTGGAAGGATTCCTGGGCCCCTAGGAGAAGGGCAGGGGCGTCCTCGTGGAAACAGTCTTTACTGGTGGCTCCAAGAGGGGATTTTTGACAATTGGATTCTTTGGAGTTCTTTTGGGCGTCTCTGCTTTCAGGCAAATCAGAGATTTGGGGGACCCAAATGCCTTATTCAAAATAGTTTCTAGGCCACCAAGGCCTACTGGGAGCCCTGCACTGCTCTCCCCAGACCCTCCATCTGGCAGATGGGCATCCACTGAAGACACGGGACTCCCAAAGTTTCAGGCTTCCTTGGTCACTTTCCTTCTGAAGGCTCCTTGCCAGCTAGGGTGGCCTCTCCTCCACTGGGGGCAAGGCTGCTAGGGGCGGAGATGGGGACATCCCCGGGGGGGTTCCGGGGTGGCCGAGCCACCGTGTAGGCAGATGCCCGGGAGAGCCGCCTGGGTGCATCCCCGGAGGTCCCCGAGTCTGGAGTGTCTGGTCATCATAGTGTAACTCTAGGCTGCTTGTACCAGGGCTTCGACACTTTCGTCCATTCCCCGCCCCCCAGGTCACACCTGGGCTCCCTGTCACGTCCCTACACGCAGGTAGGGCCCTTCTCTGGAGACGAGAGAGGAAGATCAAGGGCTGTAGGGCACCCAGAGCTCACCTCCACTTCCTGGCCCCCAGTTCAGCCGTCCTGCAGGGCCCGGGTGACTTCAACTGCAGCTCCAGACCTAGAATTAGCACGTGAGCTGAGGCCATCGGGCCCAGTGACAATGAAGCCAGGGACATGGGTCAGGGCCAGGCATGCAGAGGTCAGCCAAGTGAGCCGAACAGAAGCAGGACACCGGGCCTCCAGAGGTTGGCCCCAGTGGGTGTCAGGTTTGCACCAGCATGGGATGTAGCTGGGAACCCCACTGTTGACTTAAAAAAATGCACAACGTGAGAGTTGCGAGTTAAGTTTTATTGGGGGCAAAATGAGTACTGCAGCCCGGGAGACAGCGTTTCAGATGGCTCTGAGAAACTGCTCCCAGGAGGCCAGGGGAGGGGCCGGGATATACAGGAGCTTTGCAGCAAAGAGCAGGTAGTCGGGAAGGTCAAAGGATTATTGTTAATTAAAGAAAACCAGACATCTCAAGTTAAGGAAGTTAGCACTTCTCTATGTATGGGAAGATGCAAGAGTCCGGGCTCACTGAAGTCATTCCTTTGATGTGCACCTTAGCTATCTGGGGCCGGTATCCTGTGTTTTCACATCCTGAGTTTCCTCAGCGCTCACCGCAGGGAGTGGCTGCAGTCTGATGGCTGCTAGATGGCAGGGATTCTTTTCAGCCCTGAGTTTCGTCAGGCCTCACCTGCTCACGTTGGAGGGCTGCAATCACCGGTGACTGTGACCTCCTTTGTTTATTGATATGGCAGGAAATAGTCCATTTATAAATATTCCATTTATCACCACCATGTCTTGGGCCACACAACTCACCTGCTGGGATGGCCCCGCCTCTCCCCAAGGGGCATAGGGCATCACGATCCATCCCCAACCTCACCGCATGTACTCCCTACAAGGATTCAGATATCCAGTGCAGAACAGGAGCTCTGTCTACAGTGGGATCTCTGGGGGCTAAGGCCGCTAGCCTAGAGCTAACTGGCCACCTAGGCCCTGAACTGTCTGGGCCAAGACCAAGGGGGACTGTAGAGGAAACAGGTCTTCTTCATTTCCTCCTGGCCCCCTGGGCTGCCAGCTCACAGGTCCAGGGCGGCTCCCTCTGGCCCACCCCCACTCCCACCACCACGATAGGCATGCATCTGAGCTCTGGACAAAGCTTCTGCTTGGACGTCCACTGGCACCTACACTGGCCAAGCCTGGGGACACGGAAGGAGGGAGGCTCGATGGGAGGAGCCTTGGGGAGGCCGCTGTCCGAGGGTGGAAGTGGATGGCTGCACTGAGTTCCTGGGGACGGGGGACGGGGGTGTAGAGGAGGGCCCCGAGCCCAGCCAGGTGTCTCTGGGGCCTCAGCCGTGCGCTGAAGGAGGGGAAGAGGAAGCCAGGTGAGGAGAGCGCAGAGGTGCCCACGGGGGGAGCTCCGGGAGGGTTGGGCAGGGGTCAGGGGAGGGGAGGTCCAGCCTGACCCGCAGCTTCAGAGCGAGCAGCCTTCAAGTTGGGACTCTGGGTTTTTCCTCACAGGGGAGATAGTCAGGTTGGGGTGAGGACAGATGACTAAGTCACCTCTGGCAAGAGAGGGGTGACCCGGGCACTGCTGCTGCTGCAGAGGGCAGTGGAGGTGGCCTCGCAGGGAGGTGGCCGTGGGGATGGGGAGTGACGGGCAGCACAGAGGCAGCTCTCCCCAGACCCGCTTCCCGTGGGAGCCTGCACCTTCCCAGGCAGAGAGCTCCTCACACCTGCGCCTTCGGAAGTGGACGCCAAGCGGGCCTTGAGCATGAATATTCTGCCCTCCTTTTAAAACTTTATTATTCTTCTGGTTTTTTTTTAATGAAAAAGACCATTGAGTAACAGGCAATGGGAGCTGATGTTATGGAGAAGTCTGGGACAGTCTCCAGGCCAGTGACCTGCACAAACATGGAAACTTCTGGAGCCTGGGGAGGGTCCGGGGCCACAGGCCTGTGGACGGATGCCAGATGGCCGGGACGACCAGAGGCCTCCCTGCCTCAGCCACCAGCATCTCCCCGTTTCATTGGCTGTTCCAACCTCCTGCCTGGCTGGGTGCTTTGCTGGCTGGGGTTTTCATTGCTCAGTTGTTACTCCAGCAAAATCAATGCCCTCACCCTACAGCCTGTCTTCAGGCAGACAGATGCAGCATGGGGGCTGTGACTGACTTCTCCATGAAAAGAAGTAGCAGGAGTTCAGCTGCAATAAAGATGCAGAAGACACAGCGGAAACGCCAGAGCTGTGTGTTTCCTAAAGCACGCGGCCTCAGGTGTGCAGAGCTGGCCAGGCCCTCTCGCTGTGCCCGGCGCTGCCCCACTTCAGAGGTGCCACCCTCGCTCCCCCCTTCCCCATAGCTGGGCGCTGATTCTCCTCCAGCCAAGCCGTGCTGTACCCTGTATCATGACGGCGGGCCCGTCTCTTCCCCAGCTTTCCCCGGGCCGTAGCCACTGACCGCAGCCTGCAGCCGGGAAGTGAGTGGGCCTCATCTGCCTCTAGCCTCCCCACTAGGCCCATGCGGCCCAGCACAGCCCTCCCAAGGCAGAGGCCGAGCAGACAGACACGGTGCACAGCCTGGCTTGGGGCAGCTTGCTGTTGGGACAGTCCCGTCACACTGGCTTGGCTCTTGGCTGGGTGCTGTGCTGAAACCTTTATGCCAGAGGAGGCGGTTCCTCTTTTATCCCCATTTGACAGACAAGGAAACCGAGGCCAGGGAGCCCAGGGACATACCTGAGGTCAGGCAGCCAGAGTTGGAATGCATGTCCCTCTCGCTGGACACCACCAGGCTGCAATACTCCCCCCAAGACACAAAACAGACCCCGCAGGCCCGCAAGGGTCCATTTAGGCCTGGGCAGAAGGCAAGCCGGGAGGCCTGGGGCCCAGCTCAACTCAGACACTGACAGAACCATCCTGCATATCAGACGCTGGGTCCCAGTGAGGAGACGAGCCAGGCGTGTGAGAAAATGGGCCACAGGGTGGTACCACCAAGGCCATCTTGGAGAAAGGCCACTGCTGGGACCCAGCTGAGCCGAGCGGGCCACCTGAGGGCCAGGTGACCAGGAGGACAGCGTGCGAGTGACAGTGTATGACTTCAAGGCGGTGGCTTCCCCTGGGCCCCGATCACATGTGCTGGGAACCCGGCCACCGTGTTGTGAGGACACTCCAGCAGCTCCCTGCCCCCACCGGGGTTGTGCAGGGGGACAAGCCAGCCCACCACGCGGCGGCCACCCCGGGAGCAGTGCCTCCGGCCCTGGTCAAGCCTGCAGAGGACGCAGTGCCAGCCACCGTCTAGCTGCAGCTAGAACCACCGCTGAGCTGCTTCTCAGCTCCTGGCCCACAGACACGGTGAAGGAGGATCGATGGCTATTGTTGCCTTAAGCCAGCGAGTTTCAGGGCGGTTTGTTACACCAACCCTCCGCGGCCCTCCTGGCTCTCAAGAAGGAGGTGGGAGATCTTCTCCCAGGACCCAACCCCTACGCGCACCGCCGGGCGCCTGTCACTCGGCGTTTTCTCCCGTTTGGTCCCCGGGGCACACGGCAGTGCGGGGCTCGGGGGAGCCTTTGACAGGTGACGTGAACAGCCTGCCACCCCCTGTCCTCGGCCTCCGAGAAGCATCAGAGGAGCCCGGCAGGAGCTAGTTCCGGCTGAGGGAGGAGAGGAGGCCCGAGCGCTGGGCCCAGGCTTCCCCGCATCCCAGCACCGCGGAGGGCGGGCAGCTGTCACGTAAAGGCCCCCTCGCCGGCTGACCGCCGGGCAGCAGGAGCCCGCCTGGTCCGGGTGCCGCAGGCCAGGACCGCAAGGGCGGGGCCTCCAGCTGTGAGGGCCCCAGGGCTCGGAGGGAGGGGAGGGTTATAGCAGCGCGACGCTCCCCCGGATGGATGCAGAGCAACTCACACCAAGATGAGCAGAAATGCCCAACTGGGGAGAGCCCTGCGGAGAACCAGGGCTGGCTTCCTGGAGGAGGCCACACCCGAGCTGGTCCGAATCCCTCCTGACTCAGGAGGGGGCTTATTTCTCTAGGCCTGGGGTTCTCGACCAGGGGCATTTTTGCCCCCCGGGGGACATTTGGCAATGGCTGGAGAGACTCGTGGTCGTCACAGCCAGGGTAAGGGTGACTCCTGGCATCAAGCGGTAGAGGCCAGGTGCCCTGATGTCCTGCACTGGACAGGACGCCCACCACAGAGACACAGCCAGTCCAGACGCCCGTGGTGCTGGGCACAGAAGCCCTGCTCTGGGCCCAGAGGGGACGAAGGGACTTCACAGACCGACCAGACCCCGCCCACAGGTGCAGCAATGGCCCCGTTGCCGGGAGCCCCCAGCAGCCTGCAGGCAGACTTCTGGGAGAGGATGTGGAAGCCTGGTTTGGGGCTCGAGGCAGAGGTGCCGGGACTCTGTACCGGGGGCACCGGGGGCACCGGGGAGCCTCAGTGTCTGGGGAGGGAGCCTGGCCCCGATGTGAAGGGGCTTCTTGACTTAGGACTCACGGCAGCAGGGGCAGGGGGGTGGGTAGGGGTTGGGGGCTCACTGCTGAGTCAAGCACTGCTTAAACCTCCGGAAATAAATTCTCAGAAACGGACATTTGTCATTTTGGAGTGTCCTATCTTCCTAACTTCAGTGACCTGAGTCCCTCTTCCTCCACCCCGCTCTGAGCTCCGGGGCCCACCCGTATCCTCTCTTGCCCTCCAGCCTCCTGCTGGCTCAGCCGGCGGGTCGGGGGCAGGGCAGGGGAGTAACCTAGCCCTGCTCCCCGTGGCCGGGGCACGGGGCTGCAGCGTCCCCTCTGAGGATTCCCGTGAGGCTCCCCGCAGGGCTCTGGGCCCCGCCCCACCTGAGGCTCCACGGAGGTGACAGCACCCACCCCTGTTCCCAGCCTGGCCCTGCGCCACCCCCGCTGCGGCCTGGGGCATCCGCTCCCTGCCGGGGCCCTGCTCCCTCCCAGTCCCTGAGGCCCACTACTCAGAAGGTGACAAGTCAGCCGCCCCTGACACAGCAACCTCTCCAGGCCTCAGTTTCCCCAAACTGCAAAGCGAGAGCTTGCTCCAGGGGAATCTGAAGGACCCGACAGGATTCCCTCTGGACGTCAGAGAGAGCAGCCAGGCAGGGTGCCCCGGCCGGAGGGCCTCACAGCCCAGACAAGTGCCACCGCCACCGGCCACCACTCCCTGGGTATCTCACGGCCCGAGCCCTGAGCGGAACATTTGCGCTCAGCGACTCACGGACTCTTAGAATGACCCTACCTGCTGGGCATCAGTCCCATCGTACAAATGGGGAAGCTGAGGCTCAGGGAGGGTTCGTCATTGCCTGAGGTCTGAGAGCTTCATTTCCAAAATATACAAACAGCTCCTACAATTCAATAACAACAACAACAACAAAAACCCAATTGAAAAATGGGCAGAAGACCTAAATAGACATTTCTCCAAAGAAGACATACAGATGGCCAACAGGCACATGAAAAGATGCCCAACATCTGATGCACGTGCATCAGATGAGCTGATGCGGACGCGGCTGGGCTCCCCCCACAGCGTCCAGGCCCAGGTCCCTCGTACTCCTGTCCAGTCGCCTGGGACAAGCAAGGCCACTCGCCCTGGGAGCTGCCCAGGGCCTCTGTAAGGAGACAGACCCGGCCCCAAGCCCACAGTCGGCGACCAGTATGCAGTGGTGGCAGCCGGTGGAAGCCACAACGGGCAAAGGTTTAAGAAGAAACGGGATCTTTGTATAGTCTCAAAGCACAGCAGCAACCCCCCACCCCCGAAAAAAGAAACCCATCAGTGTGAGCGGCCTGGAGTTCCCAGAGCACAAATGAAGAACTGGGACTGGGCAGGCACGGAGGGGGGCCTCCTGGAAGATGCTGAGGCCTGAGCGCCTGGCAGGGCCTGGAGAAGGAGGCACATGGCCTGGGCATTCTGAAGCCAGCCCCCAGCTCTGCGGGCTCCCGGCCTCTCCAGGCACCAGGCACTGGGCTGGGGGCTTGCAACCATCATCCCCCTTAAAGCCTTCCAGTAACCCAGGGAGGCCAGTGCTGCTAATACCCCATGTCACAGAAGGGGAAACTGAGGTTCAGACCCATGGGCAGCCCGTTCAAGGCCCTGAAGGCTGTGCGTGGCGTAGCCGGGAATCACAGCCAGGCCAGTCTGTCTGCAAAGCTAGGGGCCCTCTCAGGGTCCACACACCTGGCCCCGCTTTCTCATTGGTCAACACAACCAGTGCTTATGGGGGGCCTTCCAACCGCCACGCCTTAAGCCTAGCCCTGCCCCTGGCTCTTCAGAGAGACAAGACTTCCATTCACAAAAATGTAGAAGATGTGAAGATCAGACTGTGCGGTCCATGTGCCGAATGCGGCAGAATCCAAAGAAGGAGGAAGCTCAGGTGGACAGGGGTGGTTCAGGAGGGCTTCCTGGAGGAGGGGGTAGGATTGCAGATGGTCTCAGAGTGTTCTCTGTGGAAGCCCCAGGGCCATGTTGCCAAGACCGCTTGGGGATACGCCACTTGGGGTCTTTCCTAGGCTGCATCCGCTTCCAGCCAGCAGGCCCCCCACGCAGGCTGGAGGCCTGCTGTCCAGGATGGACCTGCCCCTCCCAGCCGAGCCTCAGAGAGGAGATAGGAGCTGAGGTCCTGAGCGCAGCCGCAGACCAGGTGGCACTGAGCCTCAAGCATCACTGCAGACCCATTGCCCCACGTGCAAGCCCCTTGGTCAGCGAGTGTTCTTGGGTTCCTGGGGTGCCTGCGTTTCCCGTGGGGCGATGAGGCCTTCAAGGGGCTCCAAGGAGGGTTTCTGACTAACCATTCATGGCCAGGGTCCCCCAGCGGAGGACCAGCCCCAGGTAAACACACAGGCAGGGAGGTGCCCCGCCACCAGCACCCAGTGGGGAGGTTTCGGGGTAGCCGCTCCTAAAATCAGCGGCATCAGCAAACACTCAAGCACCCGCCACTTCCACTGCCCCCTACCAAGAGGACGGTCCACCTCCTGTACCTCCCTACCCACCCCCCATCTTCCCCCAAAGAGTTAACGAAGGAATCAGGTCTGTCCCCCTACAGCCAGACCTTGACATTCATTGTCTCATCCCACCCCAGGCAGACAGCAAACTGAGGTCTCAGGGGGCAGTGCTTGCTGGAGGCTGACCGGCGTCCAGAACCGCCTGAAGGACCCCTGCCTGGCGCTCCCGCCCCACCCCAGGCCCATGGAAAGTCCAGCAAAGAGAATCAGCCCAAGGAGAGTGCAGCCCACTGCCAAGGCCCCAGCAGGCGGTGGGAGGGAGACAGAGAGCTCCCTGCTAAGCAGAGAGCCAGCGGCTACTTTCCATGGAAAAAATGTCTTCAGACCCCCAGAGGCCGGGAGGCCCCAGCCCATGAGTCAAGGCTCTGCTGCAGCCACTGCTGAATCGCTTCCCAGACAGACAGCCTCGACCCTGGCCCCCCACCCCATCCTGAGCCAGGCTCTGTCCCCCTCCCATCCATCAGGGCTGGGTCACAGCGAGGGCCGCCTCCAGGCTAAGCCCCACCGGCAGGCCCCGTTGCCCCTAGCAGGCCCCTGGCCCTTTGCCTCGCCCCAGCACGGGCCCCCGATGAGAGCCCCCTGTCCTCCAGGACGTCTACCTCCCACCTGAAAAGTGGGCTGGTTTCGAGTGGGCTCCTCAGAGCCCACAGCGGGGCTGCCCGGGGGTGACCCTGGAGCCTGGCCTCAGGCCCTGGGCCCTTGTTTTCAGGCCTGGTACCAGTCAGCTGCCAGCAAACGCTGGTCGACTGGAATCTGAATCCCTCCAGGCAGGCGCTCGCCCATCCTCGCTCTGTCACTGGGCTTCTCTGCTAGGTTTCATTTCAAGAAACATTTCTGAGTCAGAACGTGGAGATGACAGCTAAGCCAGGCCACCTGTGCGGACCTCCCTGGAGTGACCCCTCAGAGATGCCAGGGCTTGTGCCCGACAGGGCTTTATAAGTGGCAGGTGAGGCCCTTTCTGCCCGGGTGGCCCCCTGCCGCTAGGGCTGGGAGGGGTCTGAGGCTGTGGCGACCGTGGCCCAGAGGCCTGGGCTCTGGCGGGGTGCGGAGAGTCCCCAGAGAAGGGGACTTAGTATCCTTGTGCAGTGAGGACCACATCAGCTTCTGCCGTGTTCCAGGACTCCTGGCTCAGGGACCCACCCTCTGGAGACCCCATCCGGAGGTGCTGGGACAAGCAGGGTCCTGAGGACGGGGGGGACAGAGGTAGGCTGCCATCCTCCCTCCCACTCCAGGGCCCATATGGTAGCCAGGGGCTGGGGACACCGTGGTGGTCCCAGACAACCGGCCCCAGGCTACAGGGCTGACTTTGGACAGTGCGGGAGCCGGGGGGCACTCAAAGGGGGAGCCCTGAGGGCTGAGTCACCCCCGCAGCCCCGAGGGGACCCTCCCGACGACGAGGCTGGAGGGGAAGCAGAGCAGGCCCGGCAACGCCGTGACATTTCCGTCCGGGGCCAGCGGGCTCTTGGCAGGGTCGAGAGACAGTGAACTTTTCGGGAGGAGCCCAGTGGGCGCCCCTTCTCCCTCCCAGGCTGTGGGGCTGAGACCAGACAACCCAGGACACCCAAAGCAGGGGACCCCGTCTCCCCCACTTCTGCCTATCTCCTTGTGCAAAAGACCCCATGGGTCATCAGCTGGCCTGGCTTGAGGGCCAGGAGCCGGCCTGGGACCTATTTCATGTTGTGTGTGTCCCAGAACTAGCGGCGAGCTTCATATTTTCCCACTGACGTCACCCGGCATGGTTTGAATCTGAAGTGACTTCGAAACCCTCAGAGACATAATTGCAGTTGTCTTTGCAAAGTGAAATCAGATGGTTTTTCCAAACCTCCCCAGCCCCTGCCTCTTCCCCCACTCCCTCTCGCCCTCTCTCTTTTTTATTATGTTCCTTGGACCACATCCAGGTGTTTCCTGCAATAGCAACCCTCCAAAAATTACAAAAAAAGAGCAAGCGCGCGGCTTCCTGCCGGCTCGGGTGGAAGTGGCGACGTGGCAGGGCGGGGGCGGCAGTCACAGCTTCAGGCCGGCAGGAGGCAACAGGCTCCAGCCAGGCCACGGGTCCAGACACCCGCAGGACGTGGCTGCAGGACCACAGGGCGCTGGGGGCAGCCCCCATCCCCGGATGCAGGGCCCTGGCCCAGCCGTGGGCCGAGCGCAGGCCGTGGCCTGGGAAAGAGCGGGGCAGAGCGTCAAGACCAGGCTCTGGGCTCAGGCTGACCCGGGTGTGATCCCAGCTCAGTGGCTCATACACGTGGCCGTGGGAGAGCCACGTCTTCACAGCTGCTGGGCGCCTTAATGACAAGCAGCCTCTATCCAGGGCTGGCATCTGGGACCACCTCACCTAGACCAGCTCACCTGGAGGCGGGTCCACAGGGCGCATGGGAGGAGGGGCTTCGGAGCCTGGAAGGAGGCAAAGACGGGGAAGGTGTGTCAGGCGGGGATGCCCTTGGAGCAGCGGCCTGGCTAGACCCACCGCTGGGGCCCGAGGCACCTCTGGGAGAGCTGGCACATGAGGACCCCTGGAGGGGCTGTGAGGTAGGGCCAGGCCACCCCGCTCTCCTGGATGCGGAGCTTTAGTGAGGGCAGCACAGAGGCAGCCCCTGAGCCGGGGGAGAAAGATCCAGATGCTGCTTTTGGAAGCCCCGCAGCCCCACCCAGCCCCCAGCGCTCCCCCTTCCGAGACGACTCAGAGTCTGCACACAGACGCAGAGTCCAAAGTCTTACCAGGCAGCGTCCCCTCTGTCCTATGTGCCTCCAGGTTCAGAATGGGGTGGGGTGGACGGGGGGGAGGCCATGCTGCCACCTCGGTCAGCAGGACCCCCCCCTCAGAGAGGGTCCCCCAACCTGAAAGAGTTTGGCTCTCCCCAGGACTGTAGGATGCCAGGTGCATGCCCGGTGGGCAGAGCTGGGAACCTGGACAGGGGAGCCCTCAGCAAAATGTCCCAGGGTCTGAGGATGTCCTGCAAGGCCTGTTGGACACAAGCCTGCCTGCTGGGGGTCGTGACAGAAACGGGACAGATGCCGCCCCACAGGCCTCAGGGCCAGTCAACAGGGAGACTGACACTGCCGCCCAGGGGCTCCGACCACCCTCAGCTTCCGCGATGCCCTGGAAGGACTCACAGAGCCCAGCCAAGCCGCTAAGTTAACGCTTATTACGGCGAAAGGACAGATAAAAACCAGCCAAGGGAAGGTCCGCGTGCGGCAGGTCCAGGAGATACCAGGCACCAGCCCCTCCTGGTGGACGTGTGATGTCATGGGTGAGGGTTGCGAGCCAGGGAAGCCCCCCTGAGCTTTGGCGCCCAGGTTCTCGTTTGGAGTGGGTCATGTAGGCACGGCTGACTGCCCACGTGGGTGACCTTGGCCTCCAGCCCTTGCAGAGGTCGAGCTGGTATACCATGGGCCCCTAGGCCCCCTATAAACCCCATCATTTCACAGACTCTCTGGCCTGGCCTGGGGTGCCCCAGGTAGACAGAGATGCTCTTATCAGCAGGACATCCCAAGGGCTCAGAGGTCCCTGCCAGGAGCCGGGCCAGAGACGGACCTTTCTTGAATGTGCAGGGTGTGGGCAGCCCAGGTCTGCTGAGTTAACCTTTTATTGCACAGTGACCGTGACCCACCATGCACCATATTGGGAGGCAGTCCGCCCAGATGAGCCCAAGCTGGGGAGGCGAGGAGGAAAAGCATCCGGCAAAATTACAGCCCCTGCCAGACACATGGCAGGTGCGGGGGCAAGGATGGCGCTGCTGTCACCTCCATCTCACAGGTGACGGAACGGAGGCTGGATGGGGGCACGGAGCCAGACTGTTCCGGAGCCCAAGTCCAAACCCAGTCTCACACGCAGCCAGCCCCTCAGCAGAGCGAGCTGGACCCACGTCTCGGCGACCCTGCAACGGGCTGGGACTGGCTGCTGGACCAGCTTCCTCTCCATCACCCAAGGGTTCTTCCCTCAACTCCAGTGACACGAGCACCCTTCACAGCGGTCCCTGATAAACCCTCCAGGACCCCCGAGAAGAACGACTGGGACCACTTCAGTCTCAGAATGTGCAGCAAGCATCTGTAAGGGCAGAGGGTGATGTTTAGCCCCCCAGAATGAAACGCCGAAGCTCGGATTCCAGACAACAGAGGAGGGAGGTTTGGGGAAAGGGAGGTCTTCCTGCTGCCCACCCCCATCACCCGGAACCACAGAGTGTCGATTCCAGATAAACCCCCTCTTTCTACAGAAAGGAAAGCTGACACCCCGGAAAGCAGAAGGGATGTGCGTCTGGCCACACGGAGCTGTCACAGCCCTCGGCCGCCCCACACTGGTCACCTCTCCAGAGACGCCCCTGATGCAGGTTTAATCTTTTGATTCTTTGTAGAAACATTTTGGAAGATTCACATCTAAAGGTTTTTATGAACACAGCAGCTTTCCAGGCTGGTCCCTGGGAATAGCCATGGGTACGGGCGGCATCTGAGCAGCCCTGCAAAGCAGCCTCGCCTGGGACCCCAACAGCAGCAAGAGACATTTCCGTTAGGCCTAAGGAAGACTACCCAAGTGGTAGCCAGGAGATCATACCTGGTTACAGACAAGTTTTGGGAACCCCCACCTGCACCTCCTTCCTGTAACACCTAAGTGAAGGTTCTGGAAGGCACAGGCACACACAGTGGCCTCATAAAACAGCAGTAGGGCCAGGTAATACTGTCCAATGGCCTGGCCAATACAGCTAAGATCTATGGCCCGCCTATTAGTAGTTAAACCTCTAGACCTTGGTGTTTGGAACTAAAAGATGGCAAAATATCAGCACTGGCCCAGGGGCAGAAAGAAGAGGATTAAACCAGCGGTTCCTTTAGGAGAACCTGGTGGCAGGTCATTGAAAGTCCTTGATTTCTTCAGACCCTACCTAGGCAACAGGAATGAAATTAGAAGATTTTCTTTTCCCTACTTTGTACCCAAAGAACTCCTATTTTCCTTTCAGTGCCCAGCTCAAATGCCACCTCCTCTGGGAAGCCTTCCAGCCCCCTCACCCCTGGGTGCTCCCTCCTCTGAATTCCCACAGCACCTTGGGCGTGGCCTCCTCCTGGCCCAGATCAGCCCACGTTGGCTCTCTACATGCAGCCCCAAAAGAATGTTCTAGATTTTCACTCTCCAATATGCCAGCCACTGGCCACATGTGGCTTTTGAGAGCTTGAAGTGTGGCTTGTACAAGTGGGGATGATGTGCTGTAAGTGTAAAATATGTACCAAATCTCAGACTTGGAACCCAAAAATGAGTGTAAAAGAGCTCATTAATAATGTTTCGATTGCCCACATGTTGAAATAATAATAGGTTGACACATTGGGTTAAATAAAATATATTATTAAAATTCACGTGGTTCTTAATGTGGCTACTAGAAAATTTTCAGCCACACATGTTACATTCTATGGGACAGACTCTGCTCTCCCCTGAGCCAGCCCAGGGCCTGGCCCGTGCAGGTTTCCAGGCAGTGTTTGCTGAATGAATGAACAAATGACGGGGTGCTCGGGGCCACACGCCATTGCCTTTGCCCTGGAGCCTCGGACTCACCCCAGTGTGACCCATGACCATCCTGTTAAAACACAGACGACGTGTGAAGTTTAAACCATAGCTCCCTCCTCTGGAGTCTACACCCAACCCGTGCCCCAGGCAGTGTGCGCCTGGCCCTGTGCTGGGGTCTCGGGGCACGCTGGGGAGAAGATGGGGGTGCACCCCGAGGGGAAGACGGGGAGCTCCAGTGAGTGTGCAGAGTCAGAGGTCCGCAAGTACGCCCTTGGCTGCACCTGCAGGCTCACGGCGGGCCGTGCAGGCAGCAGGGAGGCTGGGCGCCGGCCCTCTGCTCAGGCTAAGAGTCTGCCAGGCCGAGCTGGACAAGGAAGCGATGTCCTTCCCTGGGTCTCTGCGGGCTGGCTCCTCACCGAGGCCCGGCCCGACCACGCCGTCTAGGTCGTCTCCCCAGCCACCTCCTCGGGCTCCCCACCTGCCCCACCGCTTGATTCCTCAGAGTGCTTAGCTGGGGCCGACGGCCCTGGTACCCAGATGCGGGCGCTCGACGCCCTGCCTGGGCTCCTGGCTCATCCCTAGCCTCCCTTCTCCTCTGTTCTCACTCTGAACTGCGAAGGTGCCCGCCTGAGGCTTTCTACAGGCTCCGGGGAAAAGCTGGGGGTGTAACACTGGGGTCCAAGGTGGTCAAAATTCATAATCGCTTCTCACTTGACAAGGTCTGGCCACAGAGGGAGCTCCCACTGGACCTCCTCTGGGACCAGCTGGGGGCGGATGTCCCAGGCCCCTCCACTCTTGCACCGGAGATCTCCTGCATCCTGCATCCCCCTCCCCTCGGCAGGCGGCCACTGCACCCTCCCCGGCCCACTCTCCACCATGGGCTGTGAGATGATCGCTGCCTTTGCACCTGGTTGTGAAAGTTCGCTCTCTTTTTTTTTTTTCTGCTCTGTGTTTCCAGAACAGGATGTGGGAAAGAAAAGCATTTGGGGAAAAGGAGGGCCCCTCAGCCAAGATGAAATCAGAGATGCTGGTATGGGGCCCCTGGCTACTTCCACCGTCTGGCACAGTCCATTTGGGCAGCTCCGCGGCCCCAGGCATGGGGGACAGAGCGCGGAGGGACAGCACCTGTCCATCACATAGCAGCACGCTGCTGGATGGGCACTGGGAGAGGGCGGGCTGGAGGCGGTTGCCAGGGAGACGTCAGGGCTTAGCCAATCAGCACCGGCCACCAGGCTTGGTGGTGGGGTGCACTCAGTGGGGCAATGCTGTCCTCTGGTGGTGGAAGGGGGAGCTGACAGCCCAGCCCCATCTCTGCCATCATGCCAGGTGGAGGCACCTGGTGATGTTTTCCCCTCATTCTAGGTACATTAAAGATACCCAGGTAGGCATGGGTTTCTCTAGGGGGGGAGGCCGAATACCTCCCTTTGTGATGAGTTTCACAACCATCCTGTACTCCAGGGAGGTTATTTTTATTGGAGTCACCCTCACCTGCTGCCCCACAAGTCAAGGAAAGCTGTTGGCAGGTAATAGAGAGACCACAAAATGCCTCTTTCCTTGAATCTGACTTAATTTGAAGTTATAATCCACAGAGTTCTGTGCACAAAGATAGGCTTTATTGAACTTGCTCAATCAGTAAGTTATGCTGGTTTGGTAAACCCTAAAGTTGCAGAATAGAGGAACTTTCCGCTTGGAATAATTAGAGAGCGCCCCCCACTGTCGACCCAGAGAATTGCAACCCAGCTTTACAAGCTGTTGTAACTCTCGGAACAGAAGGGCCACAGCCTCTGTGAGTGGGGCGGCTGGAGGGGTAGGAGAGGGTGTCCAGGAACTGGTGGGATTTCTAGAGCCCTAAGAGGTCCTGGCGGGACCAACAGAAAGAAACCACCAAAGTCAGAGGGATGAGTAAGTGAAGTCAGCTAGCTCCAGACCTTTAAGCCAGCTGCCCTCTCACACATTCCAGCTCATCCATGGACACAGCTACACAGAGGCAGTTCTATCAGGCTGGTAAGTATACAGCCTCCACTCTCCTAAAGCTGTGGCAGAACCAACCCATCAGGCATCTGAATCCTTCTCAACACAGTGCCCCAGGCAGCCCCTGCTTTTGACTGGAAAGGGCAGGCAGCTGGCCCTGGAGATGAATGGCTCAGAACAGACCCTCAATCCACCTTCTATTTGCTCCTAACTCATTTGTTTGCTTTGTGGGTTTTGGGGGGTTTTTTTTTTTTGGTATATTTCTTATTTTTTTAATTAAAATCTCACTTATCTGTTGCACCCAAAGTTCACTGGATTTGTACTCACTGGCAAATTCCTGGACTCCTTCCTTCAACTTGTCCCACCAGGGCCCTCTGAGACCTCAGGGCCCTCCAGCAACCCTGATATCTTGGTCCTCTACCCCCTGGGCAGCCTCCTGAGGCCCAGGGGAGCCCCACCTCCTGCCCCGTGACATTCTGCTCCAGAGCGGGGGAGATGATGCACGTGACTCCAGAACCCAGGGGTGGGGTGGCTGAGGCCCAGGACCGGGTTCCGGGGCTGCCACCACCAGTAGGGCCCTGAGACCCTGCCACGGAGGCTCTGAAGAGCCCACTTCCTGTTCCGTAAGGATGCTCTAATCTCCCCTCCCACGCCCACCTCATCCAACCCCAGACAAATCAGAAAACCTTGCCTCCCTATCGGGAAAGCACTCCCACCCCCTAGACACCCTGGTCCTGGGACCTCTCCAGCCCAGGTGCTGCTGACCTAGAACATGAGCAGGGGGTGATCTACTGGAGAGCTGGAGTTTGAGCCCCAGGGGGTAACCTATGGTGTGGCCTGAGTGTCAAGCTGAGCCTCCTGCCCCCCTGCCATCCCTGGTGCGTTCACACGCACTGGGCCTGGAAGCCAGACCATGGGCCTGCCGGGTGGGCACCGGCTGTGAGATGGGACCGGTTTCCGCCCAGCAGCCCAACCCTCCCTCGCCCAAGGCACCTGGGCTGCTCCCCTATCGGCTGAGTTTGGGGCCTTTCAGACTGAAACACAAAAGCTGAGCTACTGGATGAAAACTTGTCCATGTGGTTCTGTAACTGGGGTCATGCCCATTCCCAGAGAGCTTTCATTGCTGGGGAAGGGGCTCAGGCACATACAACAGAGACCCTAGTTAGTGACCTTAGAGGAGTAGGAGGGAGGGGGGAGGGAGAGAGGTGAGGGAGAGCCCATCAGCCTAGCAGGTCAGCTCTTCAGCCCCCTCCCATCACCAGACCCCAGCAACCCCCCATCATGCTCTCTCCCTCCATCTCTCTCTCCACTCCCCCTCCCCCTCTCTCTCTCCCCCTCTCTCTCTCCCCCTCTCTCTCCCCCCACCCCTCTCTCTCTCCCCCTCTCTCTCCTGAATATGGGATATTACACACAGGCTGGATATGGAATCTCTCTGGAAAAGCAACATCCTTATTCACAACAGCTGGGCTGTCTCACAAGAGGTCTTCAGTAAACACACTGGTTTCCGTAAGTCAGTATTCAGGCCATGGATTGTGACATTTTTTATGTATATATGCTGCTTTAATTTTCTAAATAAACTTTTTTGATTTTAGAATCGTATTAGATTTACTGGATTGTTGCAAAGATAGTACAGGGAGTTCCCATAGACCCCTTGCCCAGCTTTCCCTAATGCTAACTAACATCTTACATTCATATAGTACATTTGTCATAACTAATGAACCAGTATCAATACGTTACTAAAGGCAGCAGCTCAGAGATATTGCGGGTTCGGTTCCAGACCACTGCAATAAGTGAATATCGCAAGAAAGCAAGTCACAGGAATGTTTTGGTTTCCCAGGGCATATAAAAGTTATGTTTACACTGTACTGTAGTCTATTAAGTGTACGATAGCATTAGGTCTAAAAAAAATGTACAAACCTTAATTTAAAATATTTTATTGTTAAAATATGTTAACCACCATCTGAGCCACTGGTAAGCTGTAATCTTTTTGCTGATGGAGGGCTGATGGCCTGGATGCTGACCGCTGCTGATTGATCAGGGTGGTGGTAGCTGAAGGTTGGGGTGACTTCAACAATGTCTTAAAATAAGACCACCATGAAGTTTGCTGCATTAATTGACTCTTCCTTTCGTTAACGATTTCTCTGTAGCGTGCGATGTTGTTTGCTAGCATTTTACCCACAGCAGAACTTCTTCCAAAATTGGAGTCAGTGTTTTGAAACCCTGCTGCTGCTTCATCAACTAAGTGTATGTAATATCCTCAATCCTTCGTTGTCATTTCCACAATCTTCACCGAATCTTCACCAGGAGTAGATTCCATCTCAAGAAATCACTTTTGATGGCCAAAAAGCCCATGAAAAGATGCTCAACATCACTAATTATCAGAGAAATGCAAATCAAAACTACGAGGTATTACCTCACACTGGTCAGAATGGCCATCATCAAAACATCCACAAACAGTAAATGCTGGAAAGGGTGTGGAGAGAAGGGAACCCTCTTGCACTGTTGGTGGGAATGTAAATTGGTGCAGCCACTATGGAGAACAGTATGGAGGTTCCCCAAAGAACTAAAAATAGAACTACCATATGGTCCAGCAATCCCACTCCTCGGCATATATCTGGAGAAAACCATAATCCGAAAAGATACATGCACCTCAATGTTCATTGAAGCACTATTCACAATAGCCGGGACATGAAAGCAACCTAAATGTCCATCGACAGAGGCATAGACAAAGAAGATGTGGTACATATATACAGTGGAATATTACTCAGCCATAAGAAGGAATGAGATAATGCCATTTGCAGCAACATGGACGGACATAGAGATTATCATACTAAGTGAAGTAAGTCAGACAATTATACCACTCATATGTGGAACATCATTTTTAAAAAAGACACAAATTAACTTAATTACAAAGCAGAAACAGACTTACAGATATCGAAAACAAATTTATGGTTACCAAAGGGGAAACATGGGGGTGGGGGGCATGTATAAATCAGGAGCTTGGGATGACCATACACCCACCACTATATATAAGACAGATAACCAACAAGGACCTGCTGTACAGCACAGGGAACTCTACTCAATATTCTGTGATAACCTGTAAGAGAAAAGAATCTAAAAAAGAATGAATATATATATATATATATATGTGTACAACTGAATCATTTGCTATACACCTGAAACTAACACAACATTGTAAATCAACTTTACTCAAATAAAATTAAAATTTTAAAAAAGCAAAAAACATGAGATTGAAGTTGGTAGATGCTAATATGTAAAGCATGAGTTTAGGGCAAAGGTCAGCAAACTAAAGCCCACTGTCTCCTTCTGTAAATAAAATCTTCTTACAACACACACACTCACAAAAGAAATCACTTCTTTTGCTCATCCGTAAGAAGCAACTCCGCCTCTGTTACAGTTTTATCATGAGGTTGCAGCAATTCAGTCACATCTTCAGGCTCCACTTCTCATTCTAGTTCTCCTGCTGTTTCCACCACATCTGCAGTGACTTCCTCCACTTTGAGGTCTTGAACCCCTCAAAGTCATCCATGAAGGCTGAAATCGACTTCTTCCAAACTCTTGTTAACGTTGATATTATGACCTCTTCCCATGCACCACGAATGTTCTTAACCATATCTAGAAGGGTGAATCCTTTCCAGAATATTTTCAGTTAACTTTGCCCAGATCCATCAGAGGAATCAGTATTTATGGCAGCGGTGGCCTTACAAAACGTATTTCTTAAATAATAAGACTTGAGAGTCGAAATTCCTCCTTGATCCGTGGGCTGCAGAATGGATGTCGTGTTAGCAGGCCTGGAAACATCACTGATCTCACTGCCCATCTCCATCAGAGCTCTTGGGTGACCAGGTGCATCGTCAATGAGCAGGAATATTTTTAAAGGAATCTTTTTTTCTGAGCAGTAGGTCTCAACAGTGGGCTTGAAATATTCAGTGAACCACGTAGTAAACGGATGTGCTGTCATCAGGCCTTGTTGTTCCATTTACAGAGCACAGGCAGAGGAGATTTAGCATAATTCTTATGGGCCCTTGGACTCCGGGAATGGTAAATGAGCACTGACTTCAACTTAAAGTCACCAGCTGCATTAGCCCCTAACGAGAGAGTCAGCTTGTCCTTTGAAGCCAGGCACTGACTTCTCCTCTCTGGCTATGAAAGTCCTGGATGGTGTCTTTTGCCTATAGAGGTTGTTTTGTCTACATAGAAAATCTGTTGCGTAGTGTAGCCACCTTCATGAATGATCTCAGCTAGATCTTCTGGATAACTTGCTGTAGCTTCTCCATCAGCACTTACTGCTTCACCTGGCACTTCGACGTTACGAGACGGCTTCTTTCCTTAAACCTCTTCAGCCAACATCTGTCAGCTTCAAAATTTTCTTCTGCAGCTTCCTCACCTCTCTCAGCCTTCATAGAATTGAAGAGGGTTAGGACCTTGCTCTGGATGAGGCTTTGGCTTAAGGGAACGTTGGGCTGGTCTGATCTTCTATCCAGGCCACTCGAACTTCCTCCATACCAGCAATAAGGCTGTTTTGCTTTCCTATCATTCGTGTCTTCACTGGAGCAGCACTTTTAATTTCCTTCAAGGACTTTCCTTTGTCTTCACACCTTGGCAAACTGTTTGGTACAAGAGGCCCAGCTTTAGGCCTATCTCAGCTCTTGACATGCCCTCCTCACCAAGCTTCGTCATTTCTAGCTTTTGATTTAAAGTGAGAGACGTGCAACTCTTCCTTTCACTTGAACGCTTGGAGGTCATGGTAGGGTTATTAATTGGCCTAATTTCAATACTGTTGTGTCTCAGGGCAAAGGAAGGCCCTAGGAGAGGGAGAGAGAGACGGGGAACAGCCGGTCGGTGGGCCAGCCAGAACACACCCATTGATCAATTCAGTTCACCGTCTTATATGGATGCCGTTCATGGCCCCCCAAACAATTACGATAGTAACCCCGAAGGTCACAGATCACCATAATGGATATAATATTAATGAAAAAGTTTGAAATATGGTGAAAATTCCCCAGATGTGACACAGAGACACAAAATGAGCAAATGTTGTTGGAAAAAAGGCACCAACAGACTTGCTTGACTCAGGGTCGCCACAGACCTTCAGTTTGTAAAAAACACAATATCTGCAAAGTGCAATAAAGTGAAGCGCAATAAAACGAGGTTTGCCTGTGTTTGTGTCCATAGTTTACTTTAATTTTCTTTGTTTTTTTCCCTAATGTCCTCCTCTGTCCCAGGACCCCTCCCAGCATTTAGTTGTCACGTCTCCTAGGGCTCCTCTGGGCTGGCATGGTTTCTCAGACTTTCCGTATTTTTGATGACCTTGACAATTTTGAGGAGATTGCTCAGGGATTTTGTAGAATGTTTTCAGCTGGGGTTTGTCTGGTGTTTTTCTTGTGGTTGGACTTGGTGGTGGGTTTGGGAGGAAGACCCCAGAGGGGAGGTGCCCGCCTCATGCCATCATACCAGGGGTGCAGGCCATCACCAGGGCTCATCACTGCTGGTGTTGACCTTGATCACTGGCTGAGGTCGTGTTTGCCAGGGTCCACCCCATCCCCGCCTCCATGAAGTTCCTCTTTTTCTCCCTCCCTGTAGAGTCCTCTTTATAAGGAGGTCACTGGGCACAGCCCACGCTCAAGGATGGTGGGTCGGGCTCCACCCCCTGGAGGGCAAGCATCCACATAAATCCTTTGGAATTCTTCTGCAGGGAGATTTGTCTCTTGTCCACCATTTGTCTATTTATTCGATCATGTATTTATATGAGTACAGGCTCACGGATATGCATGTTATCCTTTGGGCCATCGTCCAATCCAACTTTATTTATTCTGTCCCAGCTCCGGTTGTTACAGCTTCAGCCATTGGGAACTGTGCCAGTCACATCCTGTGTCCCCCTGATGACCCCACGGTCGTGCTTCTCTGGTTCCTGCGGTTTTTTTTTTTTACTTTTACTTTCTAGCACGACAAGATGCTCCAGGCTTATCCTGGCCATTTCCTGCCCCAGCCCTAGAATCAGCCATCTCCCGCAGAAGCCCTGGTCCTTGCATTGGAGAACGGTGTTAGAAACCAAGATCTGGGTGCTGGGGTGCTCGGGGCTGCTGGGAGCTATTTGTCACTTCCAGTCTCTCTCAGCTGATGGAGCAAGGAAACTGTGTGTATCCTACGCTGGGCTATGTTTACACATAATTATAGGTATTCTCCATGCAGCCGTCTGTAGGAAGCCAAACCTGGGTGCGTACCGCATCTCCAGCTCTGAGCCACTGCCACGCGGATCATTCGAGCACCTCCCCTGCTGGTCTGTCCCTCCCACTCCAGCAGCCACACGCCAGGCCCCCCCCCACACCCACCCCACGGCACGGTTCAGTTCCAGTGTAGACGTACAGCAACATCAGATATCAGAGCTGTCAGCCCGCAGCCCCGGAAACAGCTTTATCAACTTAAGCGCGGCCTCACACAGTGCGTTTCATCTCTAATTTTACAAACCCCACTCGTCTCCAAAGCCACTAGCTCAGCGGCTGTTCCCTCCACCCTTTCAGTGAGGCTGATTCAGGAAGGTTGTTCTGCCGCCGTCTGCACGCCGTCCTGGGATTCTCCCAAGCTCCTAAGTAATTTTCTTTATTTGCATACAATAAGGCTCCCTGTTTGTTCAGTAAAATCCTGTGGGTTTGGACAAGTTCACAGTGTCATGTACCCACCAGTAGTCTCGTACAGAATGGTTTCACTGCCCTAAAAATCCTGCATCTCACCTACTCGCTCCCCACTGGAACCCCTGGCAACCACTGATCTGTTTACCATCTCTATAGTGACGCCTTTTACAGAACGTTGCATAAATGGAATCATGTAGCATGTAGCCTTTTCTCTTTCTTAGGCTTTTTCACTTAGCAATACGGATTTATAATTCCTCCCTGTCTTTTCGTGGCTTGACAGCTCATTTCTTTTTTATTGTTAAGAGTGTTCCCTCTGTCTGGATGGACCTCAATCTGCTTGTCCATTGATCTACTGAAGGACATCTTGGTCGCTTCCAGTTTTCGGCAATTATGAACAAAGCTGCTGTAAACGTTTGTGTGCCAGTTTGGGGGTAGACATATGTTTTCAAATCAGTTGTGTAAACACAGGGCTGCAGTCACTGGATGATGTCAAGCTTTGTAAGAAACTGCCAAACTGCCTTCCAAAGCAGCCCTCCCCAGCCCTCTGGAGAGGAGGTGAAGTGCTGGGGGGAGCCTCCCCTGACGCCCCTGCCGTAGCAGCCTCTCCCCTTTCTGAGATCTCAAATGGCCTTGGGCACCTAAAGAGTTTGGGCCCACCGCCCAGCCCCTACCCCACCTCCCTGAGGTCTCGGCAGCAGACGGAAAGGGAGGTCCACAGGCATCTCTGCCGGGCTGCTCCACCCCAGCACCTGGGGCCCCACCTGCTCCACTGGGCAGCCTGGGCTCTGAGCAGGCGGCAGGGCGGGCTCACAATTGCTCCTCTCCTGGCAGGAGCGCCACCTAGAAGCCGGGGGCCGGGGTTCCACTGCTCAAGCTGAACCCGGGCGGTCACCTCCTCTCCTGGCCTCAGTTTCTTACCTGAGCAATGGGGCTGCTCATCTTTGGTAAGATCATTACTCTGCTCTGAGCCTTCACAGCACGTGCTCACTACCGTTCTCACCCATCCATAGAAGGGAGACTGAGGCCCAGGAGGGAAATGTTTTGTCCACCCGTCTCCAGCCAGGGTTGGACCCCGGGCCTGGCCTCCTGAGTCTCACGCCTCCCCGGATGGCCCTGGCTGGGCACTGGCAGCTGCTGGTGTGAGAAGGGCAGGAGGACGGAGGCCCGACTTTGGTGGCTACCCAGAGACCTGTCCCTCCCCAGCCAGAGCAGGCCTCTCAAAGCTACATCGGGACCAGCTCCCGGGGGGCAGGGCGGCCAGGAAAGCCTCTGTCAAGCGCGTTGATTCTGGGCCCCTCTGGGCTGTGGGTCTGGACTCACTAGATGCCCCTGACTGACCTCTGCCTTGTGAAGACGGGAACCAACCACAGCCCCACAGGCGGAAGCAGCCTTTTCCAGCCCTGCTGGGTGCTGAGCGCCTAGCTGCACAGGCTTTGGGTCGTAGTGTCCGCGGCAGTCCTGCCAGGTTAGCGCAGGGCCCCAGGTGCCCAGGCAGGGAGGGCCTGGGGGTCAGGCTCGGGGACAGCTGGGCCAGGTCGTCCAGTGGGGGGCGGGATAGGGATGTCCAGGCGCTCCTGGATTCAGACCCAGGGGCCCTAGTGGGGTAGAAAGCCCCTCAGGGTGGGGCTTGGGCCTGATGAATGTCATCCGTGAATGACTGCACAAAGTCCCCTCCCCGGGATTCCCAAATGCCCAGGGCTTGGCCGCCCACCCGGGCAGCTCTGACCTGCCCTTGGATTTTCACCTTCAGGGACACGATGGTGCTGACCTTCCTGGTCCCCCAGCCTGGAATTGGGCCCACAGCCCTGGCCTCCTCCAGACGTGGCCCCAGGCCAAAGCTCCGAGGGCTCCAGCCCCCGCCTGGTCTGCGCCTCTGTGCAACATTCCCTTTGCACGGAAGTGAAACAGGAAGTGGCAACTTCGGAGCATTTTCTGGATGGCCAAGGTCTTGCACACCTCATCACAACGGCTCTGGGATGTGGAGACATCTGTCCTCGTGGTGCGGACGCGGAAACTGAGGCCCAGAGAGGGCAGGACCCGCCCCACCTCCCGGCCCAGGCTGAGCGCACAGTAGGCCCCTGCTGCCCAGCCCCCCCGGGCATCCATACTCAGCACCCGTGCCGCCCTCCCTTCTCCCACCGCAACCTTCTGATTTAATCAGCCTGGGGGAGGTGGCCTGGGCATCAGGATTCCGTGAGGCTCCTGGTGATTCTATGTGTAGGGCATCGGGACCCACTGCAGCGCGGGCTGCAGGGATGGGAGGGACAAGGGACCGGAGGGACCAGGGTGGGCTTTGCCCCGGCACTTCCAGCAGGGGGCAGTGCCGCCTCGCACCTGGGGCAGCTTGGCCCCGAAGCTTCTGTTCTGAGGCACCCAGCGCACCCTTCTACAGGGGTCCCTCGTAACAGGGGTGGAGGGCTGGGCTGGGCCTGCCTCTGGGCCCCGTCACCCTACTCAGAACTCCTCCCAGGGGCTCTGTCTGCATCAGGGAGGCCGCCCCGGGGCTGCAGCCCCCTCCCAGCCTCCTGTGGGTTCTCCGGGCATCCAGGTAGAAGGTTTCTGCGGCTGGGCGGGGGCGGGGGGATGAAATGGCCAGTGCACTCTGACACTGAGTCCTCGAGGTCACCGGCAGTCGGGACGCCTCCCCTAGGGACAGGACAGATGGGAAGTCCACAGGCAGCTGGCTGGCCGTCCCCCTCGTGGACCCAGCCACACTGGCACGTACTAAGGCAGCAGCCTCTCCTTGTCCTGGCTGGGGAGGACTCGCCACTGCAGGGGAGCCCCCGCGTTTGGGGGCAGGTGGGACTGTGTGGGTAGCAGGGGCTGAGGACTGAAATCGTGACAAGGCCCCTCTCCCTAACCCTCCACATTCCGGTCACTTCCTGCCTGAGGTCTCAACTCCCCTGACCACCTCTGCAGGGTTCTCGTCACTCTGGGTACGGCAGCCCTCGGGCCCAGCAAGGACACCTACTCTTCTTCTGTCCTCTGCATCCCCTGCTGGCCATCAGGGCCTCACTGGGGGGCTCACCCCATCTTCCCAGGATGTCCCCCCATTTCCCACACATGCCCTTTCTCCAATCACACTGCCTGCTTGCTGATGGCAGGGCCAGCCCTTTCCTGTCACTGGGCTCCGGCACCCAGCCCAGAACCTGTTATCCAGGGGTGCTCAGCACGGTTCCGTCCCAAAACCCCCCACCCAAATCTCACCTCTCAGGTTACAACCCCCAAGCCCTGCTGACTCATCCTGTCACCACCTGATCCTGCTGGTGATAAACTTATCAAGCCCAGCATCTCTGGTCCAGGGGGACCACCCAGGACAGGAGTCACCATGGCAACTGGAGGCAGCAGAGAGGCCAGAAGCCAGGTTGCCAAGCAATGCCCGTAGGCAGCCTGGGTCTCCGCTTGATTGGAGGCTCGCCAGGGGCACAGCTCACCACAAGAAGTCGGGTGTCGGAGCCCTGCCCACCCGGACTCACCCACCTCTCGGCCCCCTCTGCCTACTGGCTCCTTTGCTGCTTCTCCTCAAGGGTAACGTCACCCCAGGTGTGCTCCCTGGAGCCTCTGTCCTGGACAACGTTTGGGGGATGCTGGGCTTGGATAGGTCATCTCGGTCACTGCCCTGCTCAGCCTGGGAAACTGCGAGGAACCCTCCTCTCCCTGGTCTTCCCGAGATCCCAGTGGCCCCTCCTCGCCCTACAGCCATCGGAGCCATCCCTCCTCAGGGCCCGCTTACACCTGTGCCCTCGCACCCTGCCCAAGACACCCCTGCAGGATCCATCCGTGGAGGCTGGGCCCAGAGCTGGGCCAGGGTAGCCAGCGGGCCTGGGCATGTGGAAGGCAGGGCAAGGGGCCCTCAGTGGGTGGCAACCCTCCAATTCTCCAGGCCCCCCAGGGCTGACCCACTTTTCAGACCAAGAGGAAGCCCCCACGGCTGGTATTATTTGAGCTTTTATGACAGGAAACCAGAGTGGGCCGGTCCCAGCAAGGCTCGGAGGCCATGGGAGGCTGTCTCCCTGTGCCCGCCCCTTCCAGGAGGTCCAGGCTGAGCTCTGGTGGGCAAGGCCACGCCCATGAAGCAGCAGCAGACCTGGCAGTGGGTCTCGGCGGCAAGGCCTCAGTGCCCTGTGCTTCCAGAGTCCCGCTGGCTCGGCCTGCAGCCCTGGTAGGGACAGGAGCCGCTGAGTTTCTGTGAGGTGGTGTGTGTGCACGTGTGTACGAGTGTTTGTACGTGTGTGAATGCACGTGTCCCCGTGTATACTGTATGTGCACGAGCACATCTAGGGGGGTTACCAGGGGAGCCCCTGCCTCTGGGGCCACAGGCCTCGTGGTGAGATTCACGCCCTCCTGCCTGGAGCCACCTTTGCCCTCGGTACCACGTGTCCGGCACCACCGGGCGGGACTCTGGCCCTCAAGGCTCCCAGCTCCAGGACGCCCCGGGGCTCCCTGGAGGGTGCCTGCCGGCTGGAGGTACACAAGAGGGTTCGGGGACCATCGCCAAACTGCAGCCGGGCCCAGCCCAGCCCCCAGACAGCATGGGGACGAGTGGGAGGACAAGGGGTGTCGCTACCTGCTCACGAATGGGGCAGTTCGATGACATCACTCATTCTGTGGCTGTGTGTGAACCTCCCGCCCGTTCAAGCCAGTGTGGACGCCGGGGCTGTGCTCAGCCCACACCTGGCCCCTCGGACGCTGAGGGCAGCCCTCTCGGGAAGCCTCTGGACGGGGCCCAGACACAGAGGCAGGCTCCCGGGAGCTCTGTGATCCGGAGGGGGGCCCAGGGCGCAATCTCACCACCCTGGACAGGCCACCACCGCCGTCCGGGGTGCAGTTGGGACGCCTGGTGTGGACCCGGCCCAGGTCAGGGCGAGGCCAGCAGGCCCTCCCGCTCCAGGGCGGCCGGAAGCCCCCGGCGTGGGTGACTTCCAGACCGACAGGAAAACCCCACCAGCACAAAGGCAAACTGAATGGGGATGTATTTTTAAACACTCATGTTTTGTTTGTTTCTCCTCTCACGTTTGGCTTTGAGTTTCTCTTTTCCACAATTCTAACACCATTGTTCGTGAATCCCCGGCACCTGCGGCCGCGAAGTTTTCGAGAACAATCACGTGGGGAAGTAATTTCACAGTCAGAGTCTCGGGAAGGCCAGCTGGCAACAGGGACAGAACAGAGCAAGGCTTAAAAATTACTCGAAAGGGGAAGAAAACCCTTGAAAGTTTCAGGCCCACCTTCCTGCCCCAGAAAGAAAACATCTACGTGCCGCGGTTTCGTCTGAAGCCCGTGCCCCGTCCCGAGAGCTCCCTCCTCCGCTCCGCCTTGCGTCCCAACGTTGACTCAGAAAGCTTTCACCTCAATCTCTAGAAGCAGAAACAAAACAAGTCCCCCCTCCCCGCCACATCCTCCAAGTATACATGAGGGATAAAATTACATTTGTACAAAAATAGATTTTTTTCTACCTTTCCCGATGCTTTAGACATCTCTTTTCTCTGTGTGTATGTGTCATCCTCTCTAAGTGTGAGCTACGCATCCCGGCTAAGGCATTCTAAGGACTGGGAACGGCTAAACCTGTTTGCACCAAAGCATCTTAAAATAGATGCATCTCCTTGCCACGAGATAATTCATTCGAACCCGGATTTCACCAAAGGAGGGGTCCTTACGTACTTGCTTACATGAAGCAAATCTGTAGGAAAACGGGGGGTTGGGGGGGGAGGAAAGTCTTGATTAAAAATAAACAGAAAACGCTGGGAACTGGTACACGTGTGTGGATGGCGAGCAGGTCTGTGCACACAGGGTCTCTGTACAGCATGTACATTGTATACCACACACCTGCGTGGGCAGGGACCGAATTCCGCGATGGGGACAACATCAGCTGATTACCCACTAGCTGCACGTTCCGGCCGGGCCCCCCCCAGGGGCCCCCACGGAGGAGGAAGCTCGGCATGGCCTCCAGCACTGGCCACCGGCCTGCCAGCCCGAATCCTTCCGGAACACCGAGAGTGTGGCGACATCTTCCCCCCCAGGGGACAAGAGGGCCAGGGGCTGACCCGGGAGCCATCTGGGCGGACCTTCCCGGGCAGGCCAGCTTCCGAGGAGACGCCTGACGGGGAACGAGTCGGAGTCTGGCTCTGCCAACACCTTCCAAACCCGGGGAGCGGTCATCTTCACTCCTCGGCCTCGGGAGCCCCATCTGATGTCCAAGCAGGGAGGGGACATGCCGGAAGCGCCCAGCAGGCGGGGACGGGCACTGGAATGGCTACTGAGCTGATGTTAGTGCTATCTTTAGAAAATTAAAGATTGTCCCACCAAAATAATAATAATAATAATAATAATTACAAAAAATCACCTTAGTTGAACCAGATTGGTAATACTACTGAAGGTCTGGTTAAATAAAAATCCTACCTCTCTACTGAGTAATGTGCCGTTTCCCCACCATCATCTTTCAAACAAACAGCACTGCATGACAACATCGATGACAGCGGACCGAGGAGAAGACGAAATGGCAGCCCCAAGAGCCCAA